>NC_044906.1:52010379-52378418 GCF_001633185.2 Quercus lobata
TGGGTTTTTTTTTTTTTTTTTTTTTCTTCTTCTTCTGTGGACTGGTGGTGGTGGTGATGGTTATGGCTGTGGCTGAGGAAAAAGATTGGAGATTTGGTTTTTTTTTTTTTTTTTCCCTGCTGTGGACTGGTGGTGGTGGTGGAGGTGTTGGTGGTGGTGGTTGTGGCTGTGGGTGATGGGAGAGGTGATTGTGGTAGGTGCTATGGGTTTTTTTGGTATTGGGATATATTATTTTATTGTAGTGGTTATAATATTTTATTGTGGTGTTTATATTATTTTATTATGTTAAAAGCTAAAATAGATCCACTGCTGCAGCATGTGTATAGGTAAAATAGATAAAATAACTTTTATTAGTACTAAATAGCTAAAATTATAGATCCACGGCTCTGGATGCTTTAATATTTACTCTTGCCACTGGTGCAAGTTTGGAGGATCATTTAGCACAGATTTGGGTCGATGTTTATCCAATCAAGACCCGGGGAGTAGAGTAAGTCATGGTCCACCGTAACCCATCGAGAGCTGGACCGACTGATATAAATTCAGAAAGAAATAGAGTAAGACATGGGCCAATATAAAAGCTTCTAAAGTAGGTGGACGTAGTCTCTGGTTATAAAAGCTTCCAAGTATAACCCACCTTTCAGACTTTCAGTTAACGGTCTATATCTCGGCCCAATAGCCTAATACACTCCTTTATGTTCCATTAATCGGAAACATAACAATGATTTTATTTTTGTTTCAGCTAAGTTGCAATCTACCGTCCCTAAAGTTTGAAAGTAATTGAATTTTACATCATAAAATTTCATAATTTGGAATTTTATTTCTAGAGTTCTATTCCATTTGTATCAACAATCATTCCATCTAAATTTTTTATTTAGTACCATATAAACTTGTCACGCATGTTTAGTTTATCCAATAAAATGATGCACGTCATTTTTAATTTTTTTTTAGACTACAAAAATGATGTGACATCAATTTATTGGACAAACTAAACAAGTGTGGCAAACTTATGTAATACTTAATGGAAAATACAAATGGAGGAGTTGCTAATGCAAACGAAATAGAATATTAAGAGATAAAATTTAAATTCTAAAACTTCAGAGACAAAATTTAAACACTCCCAAACTTTAAGTATGTAGTTTGCACTTTACCCTTTTGTTCTTTAAGATACGTAGATAATGGAGAAATAGGAGGTGAGTTGTAACTTGTAACTTGTAACTTTTATTTTTTATTTTTTGAGGGGAATGTAACCTGTAACTTGTAAGCATGATTGGTTTAAGAAGCCGAAACAAAATACGAAGCAAGTTTCTATATTGGGAAAAATTATTTTTACATTGCACTATTCATGTATAGTGTATATTGTAGTTATAAGAATTGTACACTTTTTCTTAAAGGGTCAAATATTAGTCACATTTTCATCTACAATGTACAATTTACCTGGTACTATTCATGTAAAAGCCCTTCTATATTTTCAAACCAGTTTTGATAAAGACAATCAAATTTTCATTTCAATTCCATTTTGTCTAGTGTTGGAAATTGAGAGGCATGGGCAAAGTGGCCAGCCATTTTCTGAGGATTCTGGCATTTTACCCCTAATTTTGAAAAAAATTAGCAACATGCCCCTGTTTGCAAACTATATAGGAGCGTGCCCCTGTTTCGATACTCGATTATCCTAAAATCGAGTTCAATTAAATACTCGATTTGTAGAAAATCGAGTTATGCCCGATCAAACTTAAAAAAAATATAAAAAAAAAAAATTTCCATGGAACTCGAGTTTCTGAAACTCGAGTTCCATGCAAAAAAAAATTTTATAAGTGTGATTGCTCTATATTCAGGGAGTCCTATAGTGGCGTTTTTAATCCCTATAGTGACGTTTTAAAGCCCTATAGCGGCGATTTTCTGCAAATATTTTTAGAAGTGTGATTGGCCCATATTCACGGTGCCCTATAGTGGCGTTTTTAAGCCCTATAGTGACGTTTTAAGTCCCTATAGCGGCGTTTTTCTGCAAAATTTTTTATAAGTGTAATCGCTTTGTTCTGGGTGCTCTATAGTGATTTTTTTTAGGCCCTATAGTGACGTTTTTAAGCCCTATAGTGACGTTTTAGAGCCCTATAGCGGCGTTTTCCTGCAAAAATTTTTTATAAGTCCCATACCAAGTTCAAGGGGCCCTATAGTGGCGTTTCTAAGCCTTATAGTGACGTTTTAAAGCCCTATGGCGGCGTTTTGGAACTCGACTTCCCTAAAATCGAATTCTATGCTTTTTTTTTTTTTTAGTTTTATTTGAAATAACTCGATTTTCTACGAATCGAGTATTTTAATGAAACTCGATTTTAAAGTAATCGAGTATCGAAACAGGGGCATATTCCTATATAGTTTCGAAAAAGGGGCATATTGCTAATTTTTTTCAAAATTAAGGGCTAAAGGCTAGAATCTCCGCCATTTTCTTCACTTTGCAGTTCCAGCTATGCGGCTTCTAGCAGTAAGTTTGTGCGGCCCTTAATGCCACACGGAGCATCCAGTCAAAATCAATTACATCACTTCCTCTTATTAGCTTAATCGACTTTACACATATGTGCAGTGTATATATGTATGTATTTATATATATATATATATATATATGCTAAGCTGTCAGAAATGGTATGTATTCGGTATCAGTCAAACTATTACATAGATGATAGATTGTATCAAATACGTTATCTCACTAGCCATTTATATGTATTTCGTATCCTACTAGCTTTTTTTGTATTACTTAACTGTTTTAATTTTATTTCACAACAGTCAGCCCAATGTTTGAGTGGGTTTTCAGCCCCGCGTATAATGCATATTGTAGCATTTCTCAAGATTTTAAAATGAACCTGAATGCCCAGGTGTTTTGCCATGTCAAACAACAGGTTAGATTTGAAAGTTCCATTTGGGAAAAATTCTTACAATTAATGTACTGCTCCTTAAAACACAATGTTCATAAGTTTACATACGATATACACAATTTTTTGAGCATGTTCACAGTTATTATTATTATTATTATGGTAAATTTCACTAACATATCTTGAGATTTGGGTTAATACCAATCAAGTCTAAGACATTTTAAAATTGACTAATTTCTTTCCTAAAAACAATTTAATCCCTAACCCTGTTAGCCCTCCATTACTCCTTTTTCTATGTTCTTTCTCAAATGTCTCTTCTTTGAGCTCTCTCTCTCTCTCTCTCTCTCTCTCTCCTACGACTCTGTTTCTCTCAGGCCTCACTTCTCTCTCTCGTTCCTCTCTCTTTAACCCTGCCCACTCTCCTCTCTCTGACTCACCTTTAATTGTCTCTTTCTACTCTCAAGCAATGGCAATGGTATGGTGGGTTTGTTGTGTGGGTTTTGGAGTTTTTTATTTGGTTTTTATGGTCGGTGGTGGTTTTTGATGGCGATGGTGGGTTCCGATCTGGGGTTGATTTGTAGTGGGGGTTGTGAGTTCCAATGTGGTGGTAGGTTCACTATGTTTTTTGGATTTGGGTTTTGTTGCTATGGGTTTGGCTAGGTTTTGTGGCCAGCGGTGGTTTTTGGTGGTGGTGGTGTGTTCCGATATGGGGTGGATTTGCAGTGGGGATGGTGGTGGGTTTGCTATAGGTTTTTTGGATTTGGGTTTTGCTAGAGGATTTGGGTAGGTAAAATTGGGTTGTTAGCATGGGCGGCACTAGCCATAGCCCAGGGGATTCAAAACCCCTGACTTGGCAAAAAAGAATATATAATATATAAAATTTTTATTTTTATTTTGTTTTGACCCTCTAAAATAAAATTTTGAACACTCTGACCATAATTTTTTTTAAGCACAACTAAAATAGCCTTAAATATGATCCTCTTACCAATATCTTAGATTTTTTTATAAAAAAAAGAGGGGGGAGGGGGCAAATTACAACTTACCCACCTGTGATTTGGCCAAAATTTAAGTTGTCTACTTGTAGTTTGAAATTTGACACATTACCCATTTAAGGTTTGACCAAAATTTAAGTTGCCTACTTGTGATTTGAAATTCCATAATGCAAGTGTTTCGATGAATAGTTTTTAATCTTATTTTATCTTGTATTTTTATGTTTTTTGTGTTTTTGGAAGAAAGAGACATAAAAGTGGAGAAAAATTACATATTTAGCTCTTTTTTTTAACAAATGTTGGTTATAGAAATCTAACTGAGTTAACCTCAGGTGGATAAAGAGTCAAATTTCAAACCACAGGTAGGCAACTTAAATTTCGGCCAAACCATAAGTGGCTAAACTATAATTTGCCTTTAAAAAAAAGCCCAACAACAAGCCAATTTAATCTAAAACGTTGAAAAAAAAATTAGTCGCTGAATCTAAAGTGCTTTTTTTGAGAAACCGTAACTTCTTGAGAGGGTGCTCTCAAAAAAGAAATTTGGGTGTTTTGAAGGGCAGCTCTCTTTTTGGGTAAGTGGTGTGGAATCGCCACTTTTTTATACAAAAAAAATAAGAAAAAATTAAGTACAAATTTACATGACTAAAATTTTCCATTCTTATTGATTGAATAAAAATACAAACTTAATAAATTGAGTATTACATGGCTTTGGGTCCTAGTTACAAACTACCAAAGACACATGGCTTTTTGTCCTAGTTACAATCTACCCAAAAAAAAAAAAAAAAGCCTAGGTCTACCTATCCAAAAACACTAAATTCGGAAGTTAGGTTATGGAATAGGAAGGTGTTAAGCACCTATTTTGCTCTGACAAAGTCTAGTCTTCTAGACACTCATGACCAATGTACTCCTTTATGCATGATATGAATGATATGTTGCATACATGAAATACTTAACTAAACTAAGGTGATACGTCTATTTTATGAATGTGTCCTCTTCTTTGTTAAAAATTCAGATCTGTTGTTATGAAAAAAAAAAAAAAAATGATTTGGTTCATAAAAAAAATCAGATCTGTTTTGGAATGAAAAAATTAGCTTTAGCGAAGAAAAAATCATATATGTTTTGTTAAAAAATATCAGATCTATTATGGAACAAAATAAATTTTATTTTTTAGTTTATATGAAAAAAAAAAAAAAAAAAAAAAAAAACTAGAACTGTTTTGTAATATAAAAAAAATCTAGATTTGTAGAAAGCTTTTAAAAAATCAGATCTGTTTTGCTATGTGACATAAAAATAAAAATCATTTTTTCTTTTTTAAGAAGAGAACTACATTCATGAAATAAACCTACGCTACTTGTATCAAACAAAACAAACATGACATTACTACTCATGACTTTCTTATTTATTTCAAAATCTGTTATGTTTAAAAATTCAGACCTATATCTTAAAGAAGATATAGATCAGTTTTTGTGTTAAAAAAAATCAAATCTGCATCTAAGGAAGATACATAGTAGTTTTTATGTTTAAAAAATTCAGATTTACATGTAATGAAGATACAAATCAGCTTTTATTTTGAAAAATTCAGATTTACATCTAATGAAGATGCAAATCAGTTTTTTTTTTTTTTTTTTTGAAAAATTCAGATTTGCATCTAATGAAGATGCAAATGAGTTTTTGTTTTGAAAAATTCATATCTACATCTAAGGAAGATGCAAATCAATTTTTATGTTAGAAAAAAAATCAAATATGTATCTAAGGAAGATACAAATCTGTTTTTGTATTAGAAAAATTCAAATATGCATCTAAGGAAGATGCAAATAAATTTTTATGTTAGAAAAAATTCTAATTTGCATCTAAGGAAAATACAAATTTGTTTTTGTTTTAGAAAAAATTCAGATCTGCATCTAAGGAAGATGCAAATCAGTTTTTATGTTAGCAAAATTTCAGATTTGCATCGAAGGAAGATACAAATCTATTTTTGTTTTAGAAAAAATTCAAATCTGCATGTAAGGAAGACACAAATCTGTTTTTATGTTAGCAAAAATTCAGATCTGCATCTAAGGAAGATACAAATATATTTTTTTGGTTTTGAAAAAGATTTGTTAATGAGCAAATTTTTGAATTCAAAAGAAAAACCATAATAATAGAAGAATTTAAGAATACGTTTTCAAGGAAAAATTTAACAATACATGGCATCCACATCAGAAATTTAAAAAAAAAAAAAAAACCTAAATCTATTCATGCATCACTAATCAAAATTAATAAAGAAGATTAAAAAAAGAAAAGAAATTCACTACCTCTTGCATGTGTGCTCTTCGTTGTGAATGGACATTTTAGGATTCAAAGAAATTTATTCAATTATCTTTCAAACCTATCTTAGTGCATTAGTGCATCTCTCTTAATCTCTCTCTTTCTCTATGAATGGTGACTACCTCGAATTAAGTCAATTTCCCTACAATTCTCATCAATCCCCCTATAATTCCCATCCAATCCCATTAGGAACCACCGGATTCCTAACATTTGGTATCAAAGCCGTCGATCTTGAGACGGATGAATATGACCGGCAAGAAATCTTGAAAGACTTACGACAAATGGTGAATGAAGTTTCATAGAAGGTAAAGGCCTTGACAGAATCTCACAAGGTTGTTTCAAAGAAAGTCAAGGCCTTGGCTAGATCTAACAAGGCCATGAATGAAAAGCTCTCAAGATTGCAAGAGGTTCTTAAGAATATGACGGAAGAGGAGCTACAATCTCTTCATTCGACTGACCAAGAATCCACAATACATGAACCTGTTGCTATTGGTGTGGAGCAAGAACACACTGTTGGTGTGAATACAAGTGATCCAACGGTGTTTAATGTTGGCCAAACTCATGCTTCAACAAATGGGGCTGCTCATGAAATCAAGAATGAAGGCGTGAACTTAACAGTCATTCATGTTAGTGGTATTTCCATTGAATTTAGACTTTGCTATGGGGGCCACATCTTGCTTATTAGTGGCTGTCACAAAGCCAAGGAACTAGATGCTTCTTTTCTTGGTGGTAGTTGTGGGATAAATGATGGATTCCATAGCCAAGATAATCACAATTTTTATAAGAAATTAAGTTCTATGTTGCTAAAGGTTAAGTTCAATACGACTTCTTTGTGTTATGCTCCTATGTCATGGGCTGTGATTAATTGCTTTGGAGCTATTTGTGTAATCAACGGTCAAGATGCTTTGGTATATTAGGTTAGTGGCTAGTTTCCCCTAACAAAGGTGTCATTTCACAACAACACCTTGTGGGCAAGGTGTTTTCAAGGGGAGGAAAATGTTAGGAATAAGAAATAATTGTTGTAATCCCTTTAGTTAGGTAGTGATGCAGCGTAGGCGTGTAGAAGCAGAATCTAAAACACACAAATACTACAACCCTTCCACTAAACCTAAGTTCTACAAGAACACTAGGCTAATAGGCACAGTAATAGAAAAAACCTCTCTAGCAAACTTTTATTCAAAACACACATGACATAAATAATCTCTCTATAAAGAGTATTTATAGGAATAGAATTTCTCCTACTCCTTTTAGGAAAAGAAATAATAAACCTACTTCTACTTGAGAAAGGAAAAACAATTTAACTAGGAAAAGAAATACAATTAAAATCCTAATTCAACAAGGAAAAAGAAAACAACATAAAATATTAAAATATTTTATTCTCCCTTAACCGATCTGCATCAGGTAGTTAGCTAGTTGGTTGGGATTAGAATGAGTTAGTTAGGATTTGAGCACACGTAACTCATTTAACATATGGCTTAATTCATAGAGCACATGTTGAATTAAGTAGCCAATTATCTTGAGCCATGTGGGCCAATAACATTAGAGCTAGTTTCCTATAAATACATGATTGTAATTCAAAATTAGATATCAATTGAAGAATAAACCAATTTCTGAGAGCATTAGTGCATCTCTCTTAATCTCTCTCTTTCTCTATGAAGGGTGACTACCTCGAATTAAGTCAATTTCCCTATAATTCTCATCAATCCCCCTATAATTCCCATCCAATCCCATTAGGAACCACCGGATTCCTAACATCCTAAAATATTTTGCTTACAATAAAGAAATTCCTAAGGCAAGAGCCTCCAGAATGTCTTTAATGTAAGAGGGAAAAGAAAAGAATCAGAAAGAGGGGAAATCTCAGAGCTTGAAAAAGTTTCCCGAATTTTGAGATCCAGCCACTATTTATAGAGGTTGGGAGGCTCAAAAAAATAGTTAGATGATTAGAATATGAACTGAGACGCGTCCTTATCTCTAAAAAATCAAAAAAGATGTGTTTCAGCTTAATCCAAATGCCCTCGGGCCGGGGCCCCATTTTGTGCCATTTGGCACTTGGAAAGTGCTGAATGGCACTTTTGGGTGCTAAGCCCGCTTTTGAGTTTTAGTCCGTTTTGGACCCCTTTTTTGAGATTTTTTGAACCGGGACTTGCACTTAGACACGTTTTTAATCCATATTCTAAAAATTAAACTCTTTTCTGGATAATTCTGATCTTTTTAGCAACAATTATCTTATAGATAAATACTCTAAAAAAATCTTGATTATCCTTAATTTTGTAATTATCTGATTATCCCCTTTATTCCTATGCAAACAAGCCTATTTTTGACACTAACTAACAACCAATTACAAAATTATGTAATTAATTTTAATTGCTTAACCAATCAGAATTAATTTAAATTAATCATGCGTGGTTGATTCTACCTAGATACAATGCATGTTGACCGTGCAAACTTGATTATGCGATATCTTTCGATCCAACAGTCCGATTTGGAAACCGGGCATACCGTCACAAATGTTAGAATCTCAAGATCATTTTAATGATATGCAATGAACAAATTAATGCATGTAATGCAATCATGAATTTTGGGTACATGAACGGTCATTCTAGTCATCTTTCTTGATTAAATCATGGGTGCAAAATTGAGTGTCTACAGAATGCCCCTCATTGACAAAGCTTGGAAAGCGAATGTCAATGTAAAACAAAGACACTGATTTTAGCGGCCATGATTTAATTGAGGTTGAATTTTTCAAAGATTACCTAGCCCTCGAACCTAAAATCTTGGAACATAGAACTAGTGTCTTACCTTTGACAAAAATGAAAATTGCAAATGCTTGACCTACTTGATAGCTAATGAATCTTGAAATGATTCTTGACAATTAAGGTGACTGAGAGGCTTTTCTATCTCAGTCTGAATGTGGATAGTAACCAAGGGGCTTTTCTACCTCGGGACCGAAGCTGTAACGACCAAGGGGCTTTTCAACCTCAATCTTGATGAAAGGTAACCAAGGGGCTTTTCAACCTCGATCTTGATGTTGAAATGTCGATCAAAGGGCTTTTCTACTTTGATCTTGCTATTGAAATGTCAATCAAAGGGCTTTTCTACTTTGATTGTGTTGTTGCTTGCAAAAAGTCAAAATTTGGGATTAGGCTTTAAATGATGAGGGCTTTGTGGTCCCGCTGTTTTTTATATGTGTGATTTCCATTTGTTCCTTCTTGATTTGGATATTACATTTTTATCAAGAAAACTTTGATTGATTTTTGTAGCCTTTGAAAAAGATTTGATTTTTGAAACTTGAAGCTTGGAATTGGAAACTTGAAATTTGAAACTTGAGAGTTTGAAAATCTGCAACTTGAAATTTTGAAACTTGAGATTTTGAAACTTGGAATTTGAGATTTAGAATTTGAAATTTAGAATATGGAATTTTGAAATTAGAAACGAAAGTTTTGGATTGAAAATTTGAAATTGAATCTTGTATCCTTAATCCACTCCAAAAAATTTCTTGGAAATTGATACGACCTTTCTCGTCTTCATGATTTTTTCTTAGAAGAAAAGAAAAGAAAAAATTGAAAATGACTGAGTCAACTCAATCAAACTGAGTTAACTCAGCAACTCAGTTACTTTAAGTGTGGGAGGCCAAATTTTGGCCCACATTTTTCTTGTCTTTTCCTTTTTTTTTTTTTTTTTTTTTTTTTTTTTTTTTCTTTTTGGCTTTCTCCTTTCTCCACCTTTCTTCCACCATTGTTACTATTCATCTTCTTCTTCCACTTGATTTTTCTTCTTCACCCCACCATTTCCTCTCTAAAAAATTACTTTCCTAAGCTTCTCAACCTTCCTTCACTCATCTCCCTCAATATTTTTTCAGATCCTTGTGTTTTTGGCCATTTTTGCTACACACCCATTTTATGAAACCCATTTCCAAACTTCCATTTTCTTTGCACAACAATGTCATCCTCTTCCAATGGGCCTTCTTTTCTTATTTTTCATGGGAAGAAATATCATCCATCACTTGAATGGAATGATGAAGTGGGGTTCTTTCAAGACCCCAAGACCCATGCTCCACATGGACTTCAAGGTGAGGTTTTTTTTTTTTTTGGGGGGGGGGGGGGGGGGGGTTGAATGTTGTTTTCATGTTCCATTGAGAGTTTGATATTGGGACATTGTCATTGTGCTGTTGTGTGGTCTTGTTGAAATTTGGGGCATTGCATGGTTGACCATGTTGTAATCTTGGCTTTGGAGCATTTTTGAATTGTTGTATTTTTTGGTTATGGTGTAACTTGGACAATGTTGGTGGCTCATGAATTTTGGCAATGTTGGTAATTTGTGATGTTGTTGAATGAATTTTGGCTTGGATTTTGGGGGCATTGAAATTGTGAAAAATTTATTGTGTGGGTTTGGATGAATACATTCATAATATATGTGGGAAATTTTGTTGGCATGTGTACATTTTGTTTCATGAGCATGGCAAAATTTTGTAGGTATGAGTATGGCAAAATTTTGTGGATATAGAAAAAAATTTTGTGGATATGGAAAAATTTTATGGGTATGAGATTTTGGCTATGGAAAAATCTTGGTTGGGTATGTGATGCTGGATGTGTGATAAATTTTGTGGTTGTGATTTTGGTTTATGAGAATTTTTTTGTGATTGTGATTTTGGCTATGGGACATTTTTGGACATGTGATTTTGGTATGGGAATTGTTGGACATGTGATTTTTAGCATGGAATGAGTTTTTTTTTAATGGAAATTTTGGCATGGAATGAGATTTTTTGTTGGCATGGGATTTTTTTTTTTTTTGGACATCTTGATGATGGGTTAAACATTGTTTCACAGAATCTTAAAAGCCAAGGTAGCCTTCAAATGTTGAAAGGCACATGGGAAATACTATCTCCAGATATCAGGATCATTATTAATGATGTAACGACCCAAGGAAAAGTGTTAGCCACATCTGTGCTATACCTCAAAAGGACTAGTCTCAATTGAAGCTCCTTGCAGTTGTTAATAAAGTCCAGTTCGACCTAGTAAATACCTGATGTGGGACTCATCACACACCTACACACATCACACAATCAATTAAATTGGGGCATCACAATCTCCCCCACTTAAATCCCTAACATCCTCATTAGGACCCACTTTGTAGGGTAGTGTTTCTGAACCCACATGGGGTTATCGGGCCGGCTTTGATACCATATGTAACGATTCAAGGAAAAGTGCTACCCACATCTGTGCTATTCCTCAAAAGAACTAGTCACAATTGAGGCTCCTTGTAATTGTCAATAAAGCCCAGATCTACCCAGTAAATACTCGATGTGGGACTCATCACACACCCACACACATCACACAATCAATCAAATTGGGGCATCACAATATTTTATGTAACGACCCAAGGAAAAGCGCTAGCCACATCTATGTTATACCTCAAAAGGACTAGTCACAATTGAAACTCCTTGTAGTTGTTAATAAAGCCCAGATCTATCCCGTAAATACCCGATGTGGGACTCATCACACACCCACACAATCACACAATCAATCAAATTGGGGCATCACAATCTCCCCCACTTAAATCCCTAACGTCCTCATTAGGGCCCACTTTGTGGGGTAGTGTCTCTGAGCCCACACAGGATTACCGAGCCAGCTCTGATACCATATGTAGCGACCCAAGGAAAAACGCTAGCCACATCTGCGCTATACCTCAAAAGGACTAGTCGCAATTGAAGCTCCTTATAGTTGTTAATAAAGTTCGGTTCAACCTAGTAAATACCTGATGTGGGACTCATCACACACCCACACACATCACACAATCAATCAAATTGGGGCATCACAATATTTACTGGGTAGATCTGGGCTTTATTAACAACTACAAGAAGCCTCAATTGTGACTAGTCCTTTTGAGGTATAGCGCAGATGTGGCTAGCGCTTTTCCTTGAGTCGTTACAAATGATGGGGGCTTTGAAACTTTTTTTGAGGCTTTATTGAATCAAGAAACCCATGAGTACAAGGATCTTTAGCTACTCCTTGCTTTGTCAGAATGTTTTTGGGACACCACGTGTACTTTTCATTTTCCGGGCATTAGTGAAGTAGTGTTGACTCCTTACAACTTCTCCGTCATCACCAACTTGAGATTAGGTGGTGAAAGAATCAGGATCAATGATTTCCTTACTCCAAAGGAAATTAAGAGTCTTTTAGGTGTAGTGCCTTAAAAAATGAGGAGTAAAAATATCCCTTTGATGTGGCTATATGAGAACATTGAGAGCTGTAAAATTGTGGCAATGGGTACACACATGTTCATGTTCCTCTTCATTGGGACCTTCTTGTGTCCAGACTTAGGCGGTGCTATGAACCTACACTATTTTTTTGGTTGGGTTGTAATAGTGTTGTGAATTTTGTTTTAGGTTTGGATGTATGAATACTTTAGGGTTGGTCCTTAAGTTCGGGAGGAGGTTGATGGTATTTGATAGGCCAAGAATGTATTGACCCTTTGTAATGAATTAATTGATTAATTAGTCAAGTTTATTAATTAATCAAATTAACATGCAATGTATGTGGCAGCACAAACAAATCACCAATTAAACTAAGTATGTAGTGGAAATTAAATTAACATGGTGATTTATTTACGAATGGGGAAAATCTACACGGCAAAAACCCCCATCGGGTGATTTTAAGGTCACCACTCTCAAGAATCTACTATTATCAAAACAAGCAGTTACAAGTAAATACCTTATACCAACCTACAGTTGAACCCTTACCCCAATACCTAATTAGACTTGTTTTGTAGTGACAATCTCTTCTTTCAATGCACGGCTCTCAGTACGTGACTAACCAATTGTGTGGATCCTAGTACGTGACTTAATCACCAACTTGAGAAGGATGTTGGCTGCAAAGTTCTTCAGTTCATCAGTTCATCACACAATGAAGATCAAGAAGCTCCTTGGTCACAAAACCCTACGGTGTACAAACATAGCAGCTTCTTCAAGAGAAAGATGAACTAGGGCATATGTCTCTGGTTCACAATATGCTTATAAAAAATTATTGCATTCAGTTGCATTTTTCTATGACGGCCCTTAAAACAATTCTTATAAAGAAAGCCCAAACATACACCCACAGATTGGATTGAAATTAGCTCTAAAAAATTGAATTTCATAAATCTCGATAGATAGCCATCCATCGAGCTAGCTGTCGAGGCACGGGCTTTAGCAACTTTTAAACCTCGATAGATGCTAGCTATCGAGTTTTAAAATCCAACACTTTCTCACTTGATTCTTGGACAGACTTGCATGGCTTTAACAATTAAACTTGAAACCTTGTTTCTTGAAGTATTAAACACATCCTAGATCTACTCAATTACAAGTAAAGTGTGTTTTATCAAAGGATTAGCCAATTACATAAAATATTGACATATGTTCCTAACATCAAATCACATATGTCCTAACAGTATTTATTCTAGATTTCTTCGTTGGTTGCCCAAATACTGTTTGTCAACACCCTCCAAGCGTTCTTTGGAGGTTTGGCATATGTTTATTGACAATTTGACTATTGTTAATATGAGTTTCTCTCTTTTTGTGAGGGATCTTTGGTGTTTGATTGTGGTTTGGTCTCCTTCTCATTTTGGGGTTCTTTGTGATTTTCAGATGTCTTTAAATCCTAGGGTAGGATGTGAGGAGTATGTAGAATGTGCACAGGCTCTGGAACTGAATGGTCACCAAGTGTTGTTTGAGTGTGGACATAGGAGGTACTAGTATCTTGGTGATCGGGTGTTACCTCAGGTTCAACATTTGTACCCTCCTACAACAATTCTGGTTCCTCCTTGCCCCTCCATTAGGCTGGCTGATCTGTTGACTAATGAAAAGATTGCTCGAGTTCGGATTGGCCATGTTATTTCAGGGATACCAAGAAGTTACTCTAAATTTATTCAAACTCAATTGCAAGTACGTTTGGCCGACATTCCTGTTGCCTCTGTATTTCCCTTCCCTCCTAAAGTCAAATTTTCATCTTGTATGTTCATCCTCCATATTTTGGCCTTGTGATGACATTTGCAAGTTGGACTTCCAGGGTTCATCTTCTGAAGAAGAGGAAGAGGAAGAAGAGATTCCTTCTCCTCACCATGCTGGTAGCTCTTCTAGTTCTTTCATGGAGACTTATCCCCATTTTCCGACATGGCAATATGAAGTGATGAATCCTAATGGAACATATAGTTCCATGCCTTTGGATAGGCCAGAGCACACCCCAAACGTCCCTTGGCCCGATCCAGTGTGTTCTTGAATTTTTAGTTCTTTGTCCTTATTTCTTCTTGGCTTATTGAATGGCTCATGATCTGGTAGATTTGTGCTTCAAGTTGATGTTGATCTTGTGGAGGAAAGTATGCTGATGATCGGAGGCTTGCAACCATTGGCTCGCACTCAGTATTCTCGATAAGTGATCAATGAACTAAGCTGGGTATAAGATGATGCTTTCTGAGTATCTTTTGCTTGGACTTTTCCTAATAATGGATCTAACACTTGTCTTTGCTGATTTTTTCAGGTGAGTCGAATGGAGATGGCTGATTCCACCAGAAGATCTTTGGAGGAAAGGATCAGGAACCTTGAACTTGAGAACCGTCAACATGATCCTTGATTCTATGCAAGTCAAGAGGGAAATACCGAAGGTGGCTTCTCTAAAGGTGGGTCGAGGAGATCTTCACACAGGCAGACCCGGAGTCCCAATGATATTTGATTTGTATTTTTAATTTTTCCTACAAAACAAAAAGAAGTGTTCCTTAGACAATCTTGTATTAATTTCCATTTTTAGCTCTTTGTCTTTGGAATTGCCTTTGATCATGTGGATTTTTAAATGAGACAAGTTTAGAATTCACCTGATGAGGTCTTGTAGTACAAATTTAAACTTGTCTTGATTGGCTCTGATGGAATTTACACTTATTTGAATGAGGCAGAGCTGAACGCCCCTAGTTTAAAAATGAATGCATGGTTTTTGGAAATCTTGAAATCTTGTTTTTTTTTTTTTTTTGAAAAAAATGATGATGATGGTTCCTTTAAAAAAAGAAAATGAATAAGGCATGGTCGAATGCCCCTAGTTTGGGACATGAATCCATGGTTTTGGAAAATCTTGATTTAATCTATTTTTCTCTCTTCCCCTTTTTGAAAGTAGTGATGCAAGTGATGATTTTTTTTTAGAAAACAAATGAGTTAGGCATGTTTGAATGCCCCAATTTAACCAAATTTTTTTTTTTGAGTGTTTAATAAGGTAAAAAATGGACTTAAAAAAGTGCCTAAAAACGCAAAACAGTGCAAATAAGCATCAGTGGGGCTGAGTGCCGAATGGCACTTTGTCACGCCACTAGGCTTAGACCGTGGTGGGCCAACTTCTCACACCTTTTCGACGTATGTTTTGCATTTTCAAGTTTTTTGAAAAATATTTTCTTCATTTGTGACCATGAAACACTTTCCTACTCAGCTACAAACTCTTTGAATCTTATCTAACCTGATTAAGAACTGATGTAGCTTACTTTAGTGATCTCACCTGAATGAGGCATAGCTGAATGCCCCTAGTTCAACAATCAATGCGAATTTTGAAAAATCTTATTGTGTAGGGACCTCAATAAAGCGAAATTTGAGTAAAACAAGATTGAAATCACAAAACTGGGCAAAACAAGGACTGTTGGGATGATGGGCCAATGGGCTCTGTTGGAGTGCCGATTGGTACATCTAAACTGAAGATTGAAGGTGATTGTTGAGTAGATGAAAGATCCATGCCCACCTCCTGCAAAAGATTCTTTCCATGAGCTTGTTAGTAATTAGTGATTATAAAAATGTTTTGGGCCAATGCCCTTAGTTTAGACATGCTTGCACAAAAATTGATGATATGCTTAATGCAAAACAGATGCTCAGCGTCTTGATTTTGAGTCTTTGAAAAAATGTTTTTTTTTTTTTTTTTGAGTGATTGTGACTAGGCCTTTTGAAAAGCCTGCCTACACACCTCTCTCATAGAGAAGTAGGTCCAAACGTAGTTCGAAAACAAAGTTTTGAAAAAAATGAAGTTTTGAAGAATATTTTTTGAAATGAAGTTTGTTTTTGGGTGATTGTGACCGGGCCTTTGAAAAGGCTGCCTACGTACCTCTCTCATAGAGAATCAAGTCCAAACATAGTTCGAAAACAAAGTTTTGAAAAAATGAAGTTTTGAAATTTCTTTTTGGGTGATTGCAATCGGGCCTTTGAAAAGGTTGCCTACGTACCTCTCTCATAGAGGATTAGATTCAGACATAGTTCGAAAACAAAGTTTTAAAATTTCTTTTGAAAAATGAATTTTTTAAATGAGTCTCTTTTCCCCCTTTTCTTTGGTTGAAAAAAAAAATTTAATTAGAATGAGATTTTTTGAAATTTTATCTTTTTCAAATGAACAAAAGGTGATCCTTTGAACAACCTCTTTGACCAATCATAATGCTCAATTGTTAACTCGATCTCATTGACTAGAAAGGATTTGAAATCATTAAAAACATGTAATCAAATTTGCTTCTTCATTCTAAAAAGTTTTTAGATTAAGTCTTCAAAGAAAATCAAAGGAATGAAATGCTTGGGAATCACACATATTGGGAGTAAGCAAGAAAGGGAAAAATCCTAAGTTTGAATATTTGAAAATTTTTGATAATTTGGAAATTTGTTCTCTTGAGAGTTATTTTATGTTAGGAGCAAACAAAGTGAGTGTTTGGAGCTTAGAAAAAAAAATTTGGTCACTTGAGAATTTGTGAAATTTGTCTTTTAAAGATATCATCCAATGGGGCTTGATAATCTTGAGCAATTTTCCTTCTTAATCCAAGAGAAAATATTATCAGAGCTAAATGTGTGCTTTCAATCAACAGGACTTCAATGAGGGCTTTATTCAAAGGTTGTAATGTAGGTTGGGTTCAGGTTATTGAAAGGAAGGATATAAAAGGCTCAAAACCCCTATGATATTTCCCCAAGTAAGCAACACTTTAAATCAACCATTGGAAGATTTTTCCATATCTTCCATCATTAACTCTTGTGCTAAAATCCTTGTCATGTTCATCATCTTCTCATCGATCTTCATTGATTCCTTTCATTTACTCTTGATTTTTATAGCTTAACAACTTCCTTTTTTTGATCTTCTTGGCATCCTATCTTGTGGTCAAATCAGTCACTCTCATTTATGTTTTTCTCATTTTTTGAAAGATATTTTTTTTGCTCTAATTTTTGCCTAGACTGCCCTTTCGAGTTTTCAGCCTAGTGAGCTCTTTTTTATTTTTCTTTTTTATTCTTTTTTTTCTTGGATTTTTTTTTTTTTGGAATTATTTTGGCTTTCACTCAACTGCATTTTTTTCTTTCAATTTGACAGACTTCCATCTTTCCTAGATGAATTTGCATTTCTCCTTGATACCCTCTTATCCTTTCTAATGCACTTTCATTTTTCTTGACTTGATTGAACACACTTTTTTTGATGAAATGTATCTTACTTTTTCTTTTCCTCATCTTCCTCACCTTGATTAAATTTCTTCTCTTGATGAATCTTCATTTTTTCTCATTCTTCTCAACTTGAATGATCTTTCATGGAATCTCATATCTCTCATGTCTTTTGATGAATTAGAATTCTCTCACAACTTGATGAAAATTCTTGCATTCACTTCTCTCTCTCTCTCTCTTTTTGGTTGAAGTCTTTTCTAGCTTGATGGCCTTTTTTTTTTTCTCACAGTTTGATGCTTTCTCAAAATCTTATCTCTCCTTGATGGATTTCCTTTCTACCTAGCTTTGATAAACTCTCTTTTCTGAACTTGATGAATCTTCCTCTTTTGAACTTGTCATATTGTCTTCATTGAGGACCTTACCAAGCGGTGCTGAACCCATAAGGTCAACACTTGCTCATCTTGAGATTTAAGCATGCATACTTAATTTCCCCACCCAAGGTTTTTAAATTTTTAGTGGGTTCATTGAAAAACAGGCTAACTGTTTAAAGGCTCAAGTTGGCTAGCGATGGATAATTACTGTAATAGGTGTCAAGGAATAATGTGGGTTATTGAAGGCGGCCTCCTATCCCTAGAGATGCTTACTTGTTAGCACAGTGTCTTAAGCTCTTTTAATAAATTATTCTTGGAATAGAAGCATAAATGCTCCAACAATGTGAAAAATTCTATAGAGATTGGGATTGAGTGTATGTGGTTTGAGAAATTTGGATGAATGGATGTATTTATTTGATTGCCTTTTAGGACATTTTCTTATCATATTTTGAATGTTTAGTAAAAGTCCTTACATGGATTGAATGAAGTTAAATCCCTATTCGGAACAAATTGATTGGTAGAGCAATTAATCATCATGATTTGGAAGAAACTTTGTCAAATGGATATTCTTGTATTCTCTTGAAAAGAATGCTTTTGGAAAAAAATTTGGAGTCTTTGAAGGAACAAAAAAAGGGTTTTTAGGAAAAGGTTACTAAGAAGGCCCAATGCCCCTAGTGCAATTTTTTTTTTTGAGTTGACTTACATATGAATCACAGCATGGATTTTATTAAGCAAATAACCAACTAGAAAGAAAATCCTAAATAAAAAATAAAACCAAAGAACCAAAATGAAATTCAAACAAAGTCAAGATGACTGGCTAATGATGATGGAGTAACGACTTGTAGCTTGATGAGATCTTGAATGTCATGCCTCATGTTATAACATTTATCAGTTGTATGGCCTTTCCCTTGATGACATCTACAATAAGCATTAGGATTGTATCTTCTATGCATGGGATGTGGTATTGGCTTGGGATCTAATGGTTTCAGTAATCCCTTAGTCTGTAATTTTTCCAAGGCTTCACTCAAAGTCATGTGTAACTTTGAAAAATTCCTTCGGTGCCTACAATTGCTAGTTGATGGTTTGATTGCACTGTTACTAATGTGGTAAGGCACTACCTCCTTAGGGGTTGAGTCCATTGACATGTTCTTTGATAGGCCAAAAATGCATTGACCCCTTTGGTAAATTAATCAATTAATTATCCAAGTGAATTAATTAGATTCTATTACATGCAATAAACGTGGTAGCACAAACAAATCACCAACTAAGTTAAATGTTTTAGTAATCCCAGTACCTAATCCCAGCCTATAGTTGAACCCTTATCCCAATACCTAATTGGACTTGTGATGTAGCGACAATCTCTCCTTTCAATGCACGAATTCTAGTACGTGACTAACCAATGATGCACGGATCCCAGTACGTGACTAACACACCAACTTAAGGAAGATGTTGGTTGCAAAGTTCTTCCATTCATCCAACAATGAAGATCAAGAAGTTCCCTGGTCAAAAAACCCTTGGCGCAATGACGCAGTAGCTTCTAGAGAGAATATGATGAACTAGAGCAAATTGTCTCCAGTCACAATATGCATGTATTATCACTTTGCATCACTTGTGACGGCTCTTAAAATAATCCTTATATATGTCTAGGGTTGTGAGAAAAGAAATCCTACACAAATACTCATGGATATGCGTGAAATCAGATCTGGAAATTCTAATTTTGTAATTCTCGACAGATACAGCTTCTGTCGAGCTTCAACATTAATCCTTGATAGAAATGATTCTGTCGAGCTTTAATGAACAACAATTCTTCTTCACTTTTTTCTTGGTCAGACTTGCATAGCTTCAATATTAAACTTGAACACTTATTTCTTGAAGTACTAAACCTATCCTAGATCTACCCAATTACAAGTAAAGTACATTTTGTCAAAAGATTAACCAATTACATCAAATATGTCCCTAACAATCTCCCCCTTTAGCAATCCGTGACAAAACCACAACAAAAAAAATGAATTATGAGAGAAGTCTTAAATCACTAAACTCATAACCACTTGTTGGAATACAAAACAGATCGAACCCTAACATAGACTCTTGAAAAACTTTGCTAGAAGAGAGTTCATGGCATGATAGATTTTCACATTCTGTCTCTCTGAAACACTTTAAACAAAACTCATCAAGGCATCTTAGTGTAAAATAGAAATAAAAATTGCATACATAAAGAAACATGTGTATAAAGAGAGAAAGAAACAACACATCATATATATATATATATATATATCAAAAGATAAATACAATGTATGTCATAAATAAATTGTCACAAGACCGGTGTATAAGAGGATAATGTAACTAAAAAGTAAGAAAATAAAAATACATAAAATCTTCATTACATCCCTCAAGAATATAAACACTCCCCCTAAAAATATATCCTATGCTAACTCTCCCCCTAAATACAAGACTACTCTCATCCCAAAATTACTCCCCATTTTTGTCATGAATGACAAATGGTGAGTCATCAAGAGGTCGTCATCTCATTATCACCGGAAGAGCTAGCATCCTCATCCTCATTATCATCACCATCCTTATCTGCCGAAGCCTTTGGAGAAAGAGATGGAGAAGCGGTGAAGCCTCTAAGATGAGCCTGTTGTCATGCTATAGAAATGACACAGGTGTTCACTTAACACAACTCATTAGAGAAAGTGTCAAGGTGAGCATCCATGCGCTGCAGCTACGCCATGATAGCCTCAAGGGTTACATCACCAGTCGAGGAAGAAGGAGTAGAGGTGGAAGGAAGCTGTAGGACCAGTAGACTCCACACGTGGCTGCTTCGGTCGAAGCTAAGCCTTACTCTATTGAACAAAACCGGCGTCGATGGCACCCATGGTGGTATAGTAAGGAGAATCAGGAATGGGGATGGAAAAATGGTGAAGGATCCACGTGATAGCCGAAGGAAAAATGAGATTATCACGGGCCACCATATCTCGATAAACATCAAGGATAGAAGTGATGAAGTGAGAGGGGAAGTCAATAGAAAGATCCTTTAAGAGGGACAAAAGAAAAAGAGCATGAGGCTTTGTGATAGAGTTATAGTGAGACAGTGGAGTAAGAACAAAAGTCATCACCATATTAAGGAATCTCTGACCTTTTGCAAAGCCCAAGCATGGGGTGTTTTGCTTCCCACCCAATGTGGAAGAAGGTGTCTCACAAAAATGAGACAGAAGCTCGTCTTTGGACACAATCCGAAGACAATCACAACTGGGGTAGTCAAGATGCGCTACCCTCGAGACATGTAATACCTCAGATATAAGATCTGGGGTAACTACGATATGTGTACCTTGAAATGTCGTGGCAAAACAAGGTACAAAGGTATCGATACCGTGTATGTTGGAGTAAAACTCTTGTATAAACACGGCTGGACACCTCAAAGGTTCCTCCATAAGAGAATCCCAGCCCCGAGTCCGAATGACACTGGGTAGAGGAGTGTCGAAAAAGTCTGACAAAACAACATGACACTCCGAATGAACGCCACATTTCTAAAAGTTCTCTGAGAAGTCCTAACGGGCCTTCTCAAAACGGAATCGAACGTGAAGAAGGGGAAGAGGATCAGAAGAAGAAGAAGAACTAGAACCTTGAAGAGGATTCCAGCCTGGAGTAGATTTATGCTTAGATGCCATAGCACAGTCTATCCGAGAGAGAGAGAGAGAGAGAGAGAGAGAGAGAGAGAAAGAAAGAGAAAAAAAATAAACATCACAACTAGAAAAAGAGAAAAGAAAAGATACGTATCCATGAAATATGTATGAACATGTGACGTGTAAATATAAATTGCATCATGGGTAAAATCTCAATCCAAACATACCAGCACACATTCTAATAATCAAACACACATCTAAATGCATGAAACATTGTTAAAATGCAATGAGAGTGCAATGCATGAACATATAACAAAAATTCACAAAGCCTAACCCAAAAATTTCAAGAAAAACTCAAAAACCCCAAAAATTTTGAAAAACCCCAAAACCTAGGTCTAAAATGCATGAAAAGAGAGAAGATTTGAACACTTACCAAGTGTTTTGATCTTGATATAGGCCGAAAAGCACAAGGGTAGAAGGTTTTGAGTGAGAGAGAAGTGTTTGGGGCGAGAGAAAAAGGTTTTTTGTTGAGAGAGAGAAGAAGAAATGAAATCTGATTCGCGTTTTGACCTTAAATAGAAATCGCAGCTCAATGGATCGAGATATCTATCGAGCACTAAATCTCAACAGAAATGAATCTGTTGAGGTGTTGTCAAGAATCTGTCAATGGAAAAAATACCTCGATGGATCGAGAAGCTGTCGAGAATCTATCGGCCAGACAGAAAGTTGCTCGATGGATCGAAGAAGCTATCGAGCATCTATCGAGAAGAAACCCAGAAACCTCGATGGATCAAGATTGTGATAAGATCTGTCAAGACAAGAAGAAGGAGGGGCTCAATAGAAGAGAATCTATTGAGAAGCTGTCAAGCTTGAAGAAAATGAGTTTTTCAAGGAGGAAAAACACAAAGAGATGAATGCAACAAGCAAGCTACTCAAACATAGATCCAGTCAACATATTAAGCTCTCAAAACATCTCTCAACATATATGCAAAGCATTTGAAATCCAAAACACACACACACTAAACAAGTCTAACCAATTTTATATTTCAAAAATAAGTTATGACAGTTTAGTTAGCATATATTAACACATGTATTCCTTGTGATGGCCAAATCACATTGTACCTGCATATGTATCAAAAGTAGTAAAGAATTTGCGTGTTGTGTGTGAAAACATAGCAAGAGTGCATGTGTCTCATATTATGAAGATTTGAGATATGTGAAAATCAATTTCACTCACACACAATCATAACTGTTTGATGGGGACTATCACTTTCAAGGTAAATCCTATAATTCTCATATCTCCTAGAAACATGCTTGCAACCATATTTAAAGCATTTTCATTCTTTTTTTGCTTTTGATTTTATTTGCATATATTTTTTTCTTGAGCATATCATGCATGGGCATATAAGAGAGAGAGAGAGAAGAAATACCCAATTATGTAAGCTTAACATCACAATTTTGCTATGCCGAAGCATACAGATGTTATTCATGATTGGCAGGCTTTAGTGATGAGATGGTTATTTATGCCTTTCTTTTAGGATTTTCTAATCCTTTCCGTAAAAAAGAGTGATATGAGTGTTAAGTATAAGAGATTACTTAATCGTACTCATCACAAACACAAGCCACAAAGCTCACTTGCTTAGTTATGCATTGAGATGCTCATCTAAGTTACAAGAGATACAAAGTTTAGAAAACTTTGTTTCAATAGCCATCCAAGGTACAAAAGTACCAATATGCACAAACACACACTGTTTTTGTACTTTTTTTATTTTCCATTTTTTTTTTTATGAAAAACAAGATAAAGCAAAACTTAAAACAAACAAATAAAAAGATGTTAAACAAAACAAAGCATAAAACTAGACTGTCTCAAAAAACAAGAAAGCAAAACAAACATGTAATGCATAATCATAAGGGGAGAGAGAGAAAAAGTGACTAAATCACTTTGAGCCTTTTTCCTTCCACACCTTGGAAGAACCTTTCCTTTGAGTGAACCTTTGATCTAGTGGTGAGGGGGAAGAATTGAAACCATTCAAGTTCGAAAGGAACATAAGGACCTCGAGAAGATCTCCAAGAGGGGCAAAAAATGATGGAAACTGATTCTGGTTTCTGGCCGAGAGCATACTATTGCTTTGTTGAGTGGCTAACCACTTGTAGGAATTTGGACGAGTATTCCCTGAAGCTCCACAGTGATGACAGAAATCCAACTTCTTCAGTTGAGATTTTTTGTTGTTAACTTTCTTAGTCCTAGCATTTCTAGTCTCTTTCTTTTCAACCTTAGGGGGTGCTCCTAAAATAAATTTGCCTTTATCTAAGTTCTCAGTAGCTATTTCAGTTTTAGCTTCATCATTCTTAAAATTAACATTATTAGCAGGTAAGACAAACATAGTTGTACTAAATGAGGCAATATTAGGAGAAGAGAAATCATATCCCAAACTGGTTTTATCAGAAGCAGCTTTCTAAGCTTAGCATCTTATCGAACTTTGCACTGGAAGTCCTCTCCAATTGAGCTCTAACCTAGAATAGTTCCCCTTTGAGCTTCTTTGTCCTTTTAGCAAGGAAGTTATTCTCAAATCACAAAGCTCCAATAATTTGATTTGCTTCATCAACCTTTGAAGAGAGCTCCTCTCGATTTAGCGCCACATCACTCAGCTTCTTGGTGGCCAGCCTATACAGTTTCTCATGCTTCTTAAAAACCTTGTATAATTTTGCATAGACTGTATGGATGCCATCTTGATCGTCTATTTTCTCAAATTTAGAATCCACCAAGTCCTCTTCATCATCTATTGTTTCTATAACCCCTTCAATAGGATCAACTGTAACAGTGAAGGCATTTAAAATTCCCTCGTCATCACTGTCATCTGACTCAATCCTAGGCTCAGTGTCACTCAAGGCAGTAGTAAGAGCCTTGCTTTTTCCAACTAACTTGAAATATGTTGGACATTCTTGTTTCATGTGTCCAAAACCTTGACATCCGAAGAATTTTGATTTGGAGGGAATAGTGTATTGACCGCCATCCTTAGTATCCTTCTTTCCTCTATCTTGGCTCTTGAAATGAGAAGAACTAGATTACTTACGGCCCTTATCAAATCCTTTCGCATTGGCATTCTTTATGAACTTCTTGAATTGCCTAGTGATGTAAGATTTCATCTTGGAATCTTCAACATCAGAAGACTCATTAGGCTCATTACTTTTGGCCTTCAGTGCCATGCTCTTGCTTTTGCTTCCTTTCCCAATTTTAGTCAAACCCAATTCATAGGTTTGCAAGTTGCCAACCAACTCTGTCAAAGGAATAGAGTCAATATCCTTTGATTCTTCAATGGCAGTGATCTTGGCATGAAATCTCTCAGGCAGAGACCTTAGCACCTTTCTTACAATCTCGGGTTCGAGAATGGTTTCCCCAAGATTAAAGGTTGAGTTGACTATGTTCTTTAGTTTGGCATAGAACTCAACAAATGACTCATCCTCCTCCATTTTTATCTCCTCAAAGCTAGTAGTGAGCCTTTGGAGTTTTGAATCCTTGACAGCCTTAGTCCCTTCATAGGTTATTTGGAGGATAATCCATGCTTCCTTCGTAGTTTTTGTCGAGAATATCTTCTTAAACTCCTCATTGGCAACTGCACTAAATAGGGCATTCAATGCTCTACTGTTGAATTTCGCTGCTTTGATCTTGGCCTCATCCCAATCAGTCGGCACTTCCTTTGGCTTAGTCCAGCCAATCTCCATAGCTTGCCACACCTTCTCATCTAAAGACTGCAAGAAAAACTCTCATGCATACTTTCCAGTACGCATAGTTAATGCCATCAAATAAAGAAGGTATAATAAGAGATTGTCCTCTATCCATGACAAACAAGGGGTTAGTGGATCACACAGCAAAGATTAAACTTAATCAGAGTGTACCCGCTTTGATACCACTTGATAGGCCAAAAATGTATTGACCCCTTTGTTAAATTAATCAATTAATTATCCAAGTGAATTAATTAGATTCAATTACATGCAATAAGAATGGTAGTACAAACAAATCACCAACTAAGTTAAATGCAGCAGAAAATAAATTTGACATATATGATTTGTTTACGAATAAGGTAAACCACCGAAGCAAAACCCCACTGGGTGAATTTAAGGTCACCACTCCTGAGAATCCACTATTATCAGAACAAGCGATTACAAGTAAAAGGAATCCCAATACCTAATACCAACCTACAGTTGAACCCTTACCCCAATACCCAATTGAACTTGTGATGTAGCGGCAATCTCTCCTTTCAATGCACAAATCCTAGTACGTGACTAACTAATGATGCACGGAACCCAGTAGGTGACTAACACACCAACTTGGGGAAGATGTTGAGTGCAAAGTTCTTTAATTCATCCAATAATGAAGATCAAAAAGCTCCTTGGTCACAAAACCCTTAGCGCAAAGACGTAGTAGCTTCTATAGACGTAGTAGCTTCTAGTCATAATATGCATGTATTATCACTTTGCCTAACTTGTGACAACTCTTAAAACAAACCTTATATATGTCTAGAGTTGTGAGAAAAGAAGCCCTACACAAATACTCATGGATATGCGTGAAATCAGATCTGAAAATTCTAATTTCATAATTACAAATACAGCTTCTGTCAAACTTCAACATTAATCCTTGATAGAAATGATTCTATCGAGACATTTGTCGAGCTTTAATGAACAGTACTTCTTCACTTGTTTCTTGATCAAACTTGCATGGCTTCAATACTAAACTTGAACACTTGTTTCTTGAAGTACTAAACCCATCCTAGATCTACCCAATTACAAGTAAAGTGCGTTTTGTCAAAGGACTAGCCAATTACATCAAATATGTCCTTAACATTCTTGTTGATTGGAGAGGATAGTTGGAAAGACAACTCATTGAAATCCCTAGCTCTTTTCTTTAGAAATTGGAAGTGCGGGATCTCTTCGAGTTCTAGTGAATTATCCTTACATAAGGTAGAGAGCATAGCTTGATTGGCTAAGCTGACTTGTAATGCAGAGTTGGCTATTTGGGAGATTTGGGCTAGCTCTTCATTTATCTTCTCTTGACCTTCTAGGATGGAGTTGAGAACATCTTCAATTCTTTCTTGACTCATTAAGGTTGAACCTTCCTTGAGCTTAATGGGCTTGACTTTTGATGAAATTTTGATCTAAAGGGTTGAAATCTCGATGGACTTTGGCTTTGGGTTATCTTATAGGTTGAACATGGGATTGTGATATTGCAGCAGTGGTGTGTCTTCTATGCTCACTGGGCTTCAGTATCGTGATGGGCTTGGAATTGAAACTACTAGGTCGAACACGAGACTGTGATGTTGCAACATCGGAGTGTCTTATATGCTCACAGGCTTCAATACCATGATGGGCTTGGAACTGGAACTATTAGGTTGAAAACAAGATTGTGATGTTGCAGCAATGAAGTGTCTTCTATGCTCACTATCCTCACGGGCTTCAATACCGTGATGGGCTTGGAACTGGAATTGTTAGGTCGAACACAGGATTGTGATGTTGCAACAATGGAGTGTCTTTTATGCTTACGAGCTTCAGTACCATGATGGGTTTGGAACTGGAATTGCTAGCTTGAGTGTCAGCCTTGGGTTCTCTTTGCAACCTTCCATCAGATCTTGACCAAATTCTCCCCTTTGTATCTACCTCTCTCTCTCTCTCTAGAACAGGCTTTCTTGGTTCAATTAAAGCTAGGTCACCATCTACATCAACCAACCAAGCAAAACAAACACACACAACATGCAATGCAATTTTAACATAGACCCGCTTAAGGGTAGGTTCCAAGTCATTACATTGTAGGGTGGGTTTGTTGTTTCATTGTTTCTCATATCTAGGACATTACACCTCCCAACTTGTAATGTAATGAACATTGTGTTGGTCCAAATGGCATGGTCTGTCCTTTACAGTTAGCAGGAAATGATCCAGTGACTTTAGGCTATGAGTTGTTGAGTTTGCTACTAGGTACCCAAATCTAATGAAGACGGGTGATCCATGGTTATACCACCACATTGTTGTTGACAGGGGTGCATACATATTTGTTGTTTTGATGGCACACACTATGATAGTTAAAGAAAGCTCTTAACAAACAATAAATACAACAAAATATCATACAATATCTCAACAAACATAAATAAACAAACAAACAACAATATCATGCAAGACCATGCAAAAACAAGGGTACACATTTGGTCACTTAAGTCTAATACGAAGTTTAGCCCTTGACATCCCTAGTGGAGTTGTCACTATGAGAGACCACAACTTCTTGAGAGGGTGCTCTCAAAAAAGAGATTTGGGTACTTTGAAGGGCACACTCTTTTTGGGTAAGTGGTGTGGAGTCCCCACTTATTTTTTATACAAAAAAATAAGAAAAAATTAAGTACAAATTTACATGACTGAATTGTTCCATTCTCATTGATTGAATAAAAATACAAATTTAATAAATTAAGTATTACATGGCTTTGGGTCCTAATTACAAGCTACCAAAGATACATGGATTTTTGTCCTAGTTACAATCTACCCAAAAAAAAAAAAAAAACAAACAAACAAACAAACAAAGATAAAGCCTAGGTCTACCTATCCAAAGACACTAAATTTGGAGGCTAGGTTACGGAATGGGAAGGTGTTAGGCACCCATTCCGCCCAAACAGAGTCTGGTCTTTTAGACTCCCATGACTAATGTATCCCTTTATGCATGATATGAATGATATGTTGCATACATGAAACACTTAACTAAACTAAGTCACATACATCTGTTTTATGAATGTGTCCTCTTCTTTGTTAAAAATTCAAATCTTTGTTGTAAAAAAAAAAAGAAAAAAAAGTGATTTGGTTCATAAAAAAAAATCAGATCTATTTTGGAATAAAAAAAATTAGCTTTGGCGAAGAAAAAATATGATTCCATTTTGTTAAAAAAGGGTCTTTTGCTTATAAAATATCAAATCTGTTTTGGAACAAAATAAAAATTGTTTTTTAGTTTATATGGAAAAAAAAAAATCTAGATTTGTAGAAAGCTTTTAAACAATCAGATCTGTTTTGTTATGTGAAATAAAAATAAAAATCTTTTTTTCTTTTTTAAGAAGAGAACTACATTTATGAAATAAACCTACGCTACCTGTATCAAACAAAACAAACATGACATTACTACTCATGACTTTCTTTTTTATTTCAAAATCTGCTATGTTTAAAAATTCAGACCTATATCTTAAAGAAGATATAGATCAGTTTTTGTGTTTTAAAAAAAAAAAAAAAAAATCAAATCTGCATCTATAAAAGATACAAATCAGTTTTTATGTTTAAAAAATTCAAATTTACATCTAATGAAGATACAAATCTACTTTTATTTTGAAAAATTCAGATTTACATCTAATGAAGATGCAAATAAGTTTTTTTGTTTTGAAAAATTCAGATTTACATCTAATGAAATTCAGATTTACATCTAATGAAGATGCAAATCAGTTTTTTTGTTTTGAAAAATTCAGATTTGCATCTAATGAAGATGCAAATCATTTTTTTTTTTTTTTAAATTCAAATTTGCATCTAATGAAGATGCAAATAAGTTTTTGTTTTGAAAAAAATCAGATTTGCATCTAAGAAAGATGCAAATCAATTTTTATGTTAGAAAAAATTCAAATCTGCATCTAAGGAAGATACAAATTTGTTTTTGTATTAAAAAAAAATTCAAATCTGCATCTAAGGAAGATGCAAATCAATTTTTATGTTAGAAAAAATTCAGATCTGCATCTAAGGAAGATACAAATCTGTTTTTGTATTAAAAAAAATTCAAATCTGCATCTAAGGAAGAAGCAAATCAATTTTTATGTTAAAAAAAATTCAGATCTGCATCTAAGGAAGATACAAATCTGTTTTTGTATTGGCATCCACATCAGAAATTAAAAAAAAAAATCCTAAATCTATTCATGCATCACCAATAAAAATTAATAAAAAAGATTAAAAAAAAGAAAAGAAATTAAAAAAAAAAAAATCCTAAATCTATTCATGCATCACCAATCAAAATTAATAAAAAAGATTAAAAAAGAGAAAAGAAATTCACTACCTCTTGCATGCGTGCTCTTCGTTGTGAATGGATATTTTAGGATTCAAAGAAATTTATTCAATTTTCTTTGAAGCCTAAAATATTTTTCTTACAATAAAGAAATTCTTAAGGCAAGAGCCTCCAGAATGTCTTTAACGTAAGAGGGAAAAGAAAAGAATAAGAAAGAGGGAAATCTCAGAGCCTGAAAAAGTGTCTTGAATTTTGAGACCTAGCCTCTATTTATAGAGGTTGGGAGGCTCGAAAAAATAGCTAGATGATCATAATACGAATTGGGATGCGTCCTTATCTCTAAAAAATAAAAAAGGAGGTGTTTCAACTTAATCCAAATGCCCTCGGGCCGGGGCCCGATTTTGTGCCATTCGGTACTTGGAAAGTGGCACTTTCCAAGTGCCGTTCAACACTCCAAAAGTGCCGAATGTGCCAGGCCTCCTTTCAAGTTTCAGTCCGTTTTGGACTCCTTCTTTAGATTTTTTTTAACCGGGACTTGCACTTAGACGCATTTTTAGTCCATATTTAAATTAAACTCTTTTCTGGATAATTCAGATCCTTTCAGCAACAATTATCTTGTAGATATTTACTCTAAAAAAATCTTGATTATCCTTAATTTTGTAATTATCTGATTATCCCCTTTATTCCCATGCAAATAAGCCTATTTTTGACACTAACTAACAACCAATCACAAAATTATTTAATTAATTTTAATTGTTTAACCAGCTAGAATTAATTTAAATTAATCATGCGTGGTTGATTCTACCTAGGCACAATGCATGTTGACCATGCAAACTTGATTATGCGATATCTTTTGATCCAACGATCTGATTTGGAAACCGAGCATACCGTCGTGACTGTTAGAATCTCAAGATCATTTTTATGATATGCAATGAACAAATTAATGCATGTAATGCAATCATGAATTTTGGGTACATGAACAGTCATTTTAGTCATCTTCCTTGATTAAATCATGGGTGCAAAATCGAGTGTCTACAATTTAATTTGTTATTTGTTGAGTGGGGACTGGGGGTGTGGGATAGGCCAAGAGTGATTGAGTGAAGACAAAAACAAATTTTCTTAATATCTATTTAGGAATAGTTTATCTAACTTTTTACTAAAAATATAAAATAAGTAGGAACTCACATGAGACCCGCAAATAATAGGAAAAAAATATGAGGTAATAAGTTGGCTTATAATCAAGACCCAAGCACACTTAATACAATTACAAAGAACAATAGCTGTCAAAGTTGAGTTGAATTGATAAATAAAAGAATTGTAAAGGGTTAAAACAAACTAATAGATAAAAAGAATTCTGAGCAATAATAATTAAAGTTCACTTAGCAAAAATAATTAATATGTTTATTGTATTTAGAAACCATTGATGATTTCCAAGATTTCATCTTAACAATAATAATTAGTATGTTTATTGTATTATGAAATTACATGTCAAATGAACTAATAGTTTATATTTTATTTTCTACTAGTACTATGGACAAATTTGTAATAAAGAAATATCATAGACCACAAGATTCATTTCCTATTTAAGATTTATCTTTTTATTGATCCACTAGGAAAAAAAAAAATCTTGGAGCCAACACTAGTTGTTAGTTGGCAGTGGCAGTGGATGTGGATGTGGCTAATCTGAGAGAGAGAGAGGGAGAAACTAATTAATAACGGGCTAAGCGGTGTTTAGGGACCAAATTGGTCAATTTTAAAATATCTTGAATTTAGTTGGCATTAACCCAAACCTCAAGTTATATCAATGGAATTTACTCTTCTTCTTCTTCTTCTTCTTCTTCTTCTTCTTCTTCTTCTTCTTCTTATTATTATTATTATTATTATTATTTGATAATAGAAACAATTAACATAGGAAAGGGATTTGAACTTAGATGGCAAAATGTTTACATTTAACACATTAAATAGTTGTTGTATACTAACAAGCAATGGCTCATTGCCCTTTCATTTCATAACTATCTTATTCCAAAAAGCAACAAAAGAATTTCTAACTCTTACAAATCCTGCATTAATAGTGGGTCAAATTCTAGATTTTGACAAGTTTGATTAGAGATTTTTAGTATTGTTGTTTAAGTGTGGTGGAAATATGTTTGAATTGAAAAGTATTGTGAAAATACGTGTTTCAGAATTTAAACACTGAAAACTATTATTTAAATACCTCTACTAAACACCCAACAAATATCATTTTATGAGACCATCATTAAAAACAATTTTTTTTTTTTTTTTTTGATGAAACAAAAATGTTGGCGAAATATCACAAAGTTTATATTAAACAGGAAAACACGTACTTGTGACCTTCCGAATATAAATTAATTTTACTACGTACGAAGGCCACATCACATGGATACATTATAATCCAAATTTTGACAACTTTTACAGATAATATATTCCTCCTAAGAAACTATATGTACCAGATGTTAGTGCCAACATGCGCCGTACGTACATGCATGTCTTCACGTTTGAGCAAAGGTACCACGGGGTTGTATTTTATTCATGATTGTGGTACCACGAAGCTATATTTATTCGTGATTGTGGTTTAAGACATAATAGACTTCTCATAAAAGAAAATGAAAAGACCCAATAGACTTACAGATAGCCTGGATCAGACTTCTTGTACATGACAAGGCTTCTTCCAGACCTAGCGACTAATTTTTTGAGCTGAATTCTAAATATATATACTAAAAAGGCACCAAAATGAATTTTTTTTTTTTTTTTTTTTTTTATATCAAAAGGGGTGTAGTTAGGGGAGTACATGGTTCAGTTCGGTCAGTTTTTGAGAGATTTTTTGCATCACGCCTAGAGGGTGGGGTTTCACCCTATGCTTGACCGCACCTCACTTTTGGAAGGTAAGAACTAACCCACACAAGGTGCGGTTAATCTTAGCGGCTCGGTGCAGTTCATTCGATTATATGGGCTGGACTTTTAAAAAATACTATTCTAAGTTTTGGGCTTTTGGGCCTTTAAAAAATAGCATTTTGAGACAATTTTGACTTCTTTTTAACTGACTTCTTTTTAACTAAGCCTTTCTTTATCAAGTTTCAACCACAAGAACACAAAATGTCAACCTGTCACAAGACTCACAACATTCCAAATCAAATACACAATTATAGAGTATCAAGTCTTGACTATAATATGACTTAAATCTCAACCTATCAAATTAAACATGTGTTTTTTAAACACATTAACACATTAATAAATCTAAACTTGTCACAACAATCCAAATCAAACACACAATTCTAAAGTATCAAGTCCAAACCATAACAAGAGAATTCTAGTATAGAAAAATCAAACATTAGTGAACTCAAAAAAGAATTATAAATAGTATGAGAAAATACCCAGGAGCTCTTTAAGCCTTTGAGAAATCTAGGCTAAAGCTGAATCTCTAAATTACCCCTGAAATTACAAGAAAATAACCCCAAAAAAAAAAATTAGAATCAACAAGAAATATTTAGTGAACTCAAAATAAAACCAAAAAAAAATTAGGGGTTAGGATTACCAAAGACAGAACTACATAGTGGCAAAGCCACGGTGGAGAACGGAGATGAGAAGGAGATTAACTGACTTAGGGATTAGGAATTCCATGAGACCTTGAGAGGAAAGTCTTTCATTGTGAAAGAGAGACTGAGAATCAGAGATGAGTCTTGAGAGTGTGAGACTGAGAGCCTTGTGTTCTTAAAGAGTAGAAGGTTAGGTCATAGGTGGGATTGGGAGCCTAAGATTGAGAATTTGAGAGGGAAAAATTATTGTTTGCTCGGCAGGATTAAGGTATGGAAAAAAAATTATGTGGCTGAGGGCAAAAGATTAGAGAAAAATGGTTAGGTGGGACTTAGGAGCTTGAGAATCTGAGATTGAGAGGAAAACTTTACTATTTGTTCAATGGGATTAGGGTTTGGAAGAAAAATTATGGACTGAGAGCAAAAGAGGAGAAAAATGGTTAGGTGGGAGAATGAAATTGTGAGATTGAGAGGGAAACACTAGACTTTGTTTGGTGGGATTAGGGTTTGGAAGAAAATGAAGGTGACTGTGAGATTGTCTGACTGAGCTAAGTGATGGAGTGAGTTGAGTCTGAGAGACTGAGAGCAAAAGTCTAAAAAAGAGACAGAGACAAGTTAGAGTGTTAACAACTGAGTATGTGTGTGGCTGAGAGTAAACAAGAAAAAAAAAAAGGTCTTACATAGTGACTTAAAACACTAACCAAATACGGCATCGTTTTTCTTTTTCTTTTTCTCTTTTTTTTTTTTTTTTTTTTTTTTTTTTTTTTTTTTTTTTTTTTTTTTTTTTTTTAAGTGCAAGACAACTTAGACAAGACCGAGTGAGACTATTCAGACTTTAGGATTGACACACGCTAACATTTTTTATTTATTGATAGACACACTAACGATTTTTTTTTTTTTTGACTTTGTACGCGGGTGAGAAAGAAACTAAGAGTCCTCATAAAAAAAAAAAAAAGAAGAAATCGAGAGTTTGAGCACGATGTGCTCAGCACGCCATATATTTTTAAACAAAGCATGGGCCACGACGTGAGAAATTGAGAGCATGGCGTGCTGAGCACGCCATATATTTTTTTAAAAAAAAAATTATATATATATTGAACATACTCGGTGCGGTTCAATTCTCGGTGGTGTGCAGATCTCAGCACTGATGGCCGCACCGATCCGACGTTGGTACTGAAGAGATACTACTGATCACTATGCCGGGAACTTTCAACAAAGCTTTGGGGGCGCAGATCGATGTGATCAAACCGGTTTTAGTTGATGCCGATAGATCAACGAACAAGCCTTGGAGTAGTACTTGTATAATTATATAATAGAGCACCTGCATCAATGTATATATAATAGAACAAGTGGTATAAGAGTGGGCACACTTTGATAAGGTTTTTAATCTTTGATGTGTGATCTATTGACCCCTATTGTCATGAAAAAGATGAAACAATTGCGAAATTGAATGAAGCCAATAAATTGAATGAGAATTTAAAAAATAATTTTTCATCTCACCACTAAAACTCGTCAATCATTAACACTGTTTGCAATTCATAAAAGCCATGCTTGGTAAGGTGTAGCACTTGCACAGTAACAAAAATGGTGTCTGTTTAAAAAAAAAAAGGGTATATCTTTTCTCTCTCTTATATACTCATGCATGATATGCTTTATTGTGCCTAAAAGAAAAGAAAAAAACAAAAAGATTCAAAATACTTTTAAATATGATTGTAAGCGTGTTTCTGGGAGATATGGAAGTTATAGGATGTACCTCAAAAGTAATGGTCTCCATCAAACGGTTATGATTATGTGTGAGTTTTTATGATTCTCTTGTATCATTATTTTTGCATGACGAGACACTTATGCTTACTTGCAAAAGTTTCACATACAACACGCAATTCTTTGCTACTCTTGATACAATGTGATTTGACCATTTAAAGTTACTCTTGTACTAGTATGAGTTTTTTTTTTTCCTTTTTTTTTAATACAAAAATTTGTGTTTTTGCTTTTAAATTATTTTGAAACTTTGAGTTTTTCATTCACATGTTTAACTCTTTTTAATCTGGCTTGGTTCATGATTTTGATTATTTCATGTTTGCATACGCTCCATTCTTTTTCCTCTTTGAAAAGTTCATGTTTTATGCATCTCAACACCACCTTGATGCATCGAGTTTATTTTCTCATATTTTTGTTTGCTCGATACCTATGTCGATCTATCAAAGTCTTCTCGACATGACCCTCGATACCTCTCAATAGATCAAGCTCCTCTTGCATGCTTTTCATGTGTGATTCATATTTTGCATTTTTGTTGTCCCTTTTGTGTCCATAGCATCTTGTTTTTATGTTTTTCATATTGGTCTATGGTTCCTTGCTCTCCTTGTTCCCTCTATGTCAGTTTTTTGTCTGTCTATGGTCAAGTTTTTTGGCTTTCTATGCCCTTTGACAATTGTATCAAAAAGGAGAGAAATTTGAGATTTGAATGTTATTCCTCAAGAGAGTAATAGATTTAGGGGGAGAACTTCATGTTAAAGGGAGTTTTTTTTTTTTTTTTTTTTTTTTTGTGTAACTAACTTAGGGGGGGTGTTAGTTTGATACACTTTGATATTGATATGTTTTGAGATGTGTATCTTTGTGCTTTGGTTCACATGCTACCATTGAGATATTCTTCTTGTTTATTCTACTAGCATTGTGAATAAAAGTTTTCTTGAGCTTATTTATTTAACTTGTCAATGTTTTCCGCATGATACCTTGATGCATCTTGTTTAGCACCTTTCAGGAAAGATAGGTTAAAGCAAAGTCAAGATTCTGAGCTTCCTTCTTGCAGCATCTTCCAAGGTTCAAATCTTTTAGACTAGGCTTTTGTATTTTTAGTGTAAATTAATTTGGGAGATTGTTAAGTTAATGTTCTCTCATGATTGTTTTTGCAGTTTTGTCATGGATTGCGAAAGGGGGAGATTGTTAGGGTCATATTTTTTACATATTGGCATATCTTTTGACAAAATGCACTTTACTAGTAATTGGGTAAATCTAAGATGTGTTTAGGATATCAAGAAGTGTGTTGATAAGACAGAACAAGTGGTTTCATTGAAGACACGAAGATTACTCAAGAACTACTCAAGAAAAGTTGAATCTGCAGGACCCGATACCTCTTCAATACCTATCAATCTATCGAGATTTAATGAAGCTTGATACCTATCTCGATACCTCTCGATTTATCGAGCTGCGGGATTTCAGAATATAGCATTCAATGTTATAATCCTATTGGCTATTTGTTTTAGGGTTTGTGTAAACCTAATAAGAATAGGAGAGCCCATTTAAGAGGCCCATTAAGCTCCTATTTAAATAAGGAGGTAGAGAAAGAAAACCCAAACCCTAGAAAGGTTCATAAAGTTTTCTTTTTGAAACTCTAGCCTCCTCCTACAGAAGAAAGAGATATTGTTGCATTTCTTATACATCTTTGGATTCTGTAACCAAGCAAAGTTTCTAACACCAACCATTGAAGATCTTATTGGTGTTTCTATGTGAAGTTATTTTTAAATCAACTACAACAATCAAAGGGTTGTTGTTGAGTTAGTCATGTACAGGGATTCAAGCAAAAAAGTTAGTCATGTACTTGGATCTGTGCAAATGAAAAATTCTTTTACAAAATCAAGTTCGATTGGGGATATGAGCAAAGGTTCAACTGTAGGTTTGTATTTGGGATAGGCCTGGTAGTGGTAAGACTCCTTATACTTGTAATCGCAAGTTATTAATTAGTGGATTCTTGGTAGTAGTGACTTGAAAATCACCCGGTGGGGATTTTGCCTTGCGAGAGGTTTTCCCCATTTGTCAATAAATCACCTTGTCAATTTAATTTCTGTTACACATTAGTTTATTTAGTGATTTTTTCATGCCTCCATAATTTGCATGTAATTTGACCTAATTAATTAGCTTGGGTAATTGAATTAATTAACTGGGGTCAATCTATAACCAAACATAACTAATGGGAATGGAAACTTTTGACCATTTTGGGTGAAACAAAATGAAATTGATAATTATGGTTTTGAATGCTAATATAACATTTTGGGAGTTTTACAAGCTTGGATGTTAATGCTCTTAAAGCATTAGTATTGGGGGTGCCAAAACTTCTAAAATGCTATAGCACCCAAAAAACCAAAATGCTAACTACATCCGAGCTTCAAAAGTTAAGAAATTAAATAGAACTTTGCTACAGTATCAGAACTCACATCTAGGTTTATAAAAAAAAAAAAAAAAAATTAACTTTTAGCATCTCGAAAAGCTACTTTATCTATTTTAACACACCATTTCAATTCAAAACTCACCCTACAACCCATCTCTTATTTTTCACATCACACCCAACTCTACTCATTTATTTATTTGTTTCTCTCCCTTCCTCTTGGTCTCTTTCTCTCCCTTCCTCTTTGTATTCTTAAGCAACCAGCAACCACCAAAAACCCAGTACCACCCCACAACCCACCACTGCAAGTATAATAGCAAAACCAAGTTATCCACCGTAGATTTACCAACAAAAAGCCAAATAAATCAAACCCACCAACAAGTATCCACCCAAAATCATCACCATGCAAACCCACCACCACAAACTTGACTAAAATCACGACCAAAACTCGATTGAAACCCAAAATCAACCCACATTGCTCCACAAAAATCAACCAAAGAGAGAGGCAATGAGAGAGTCGGAGAGAAGTAGAGACTTGAGAGAGAGAGAAATTTGATAAATAAATAATATTTTTAATAAAATGTAGAGTAAATTAGATAATTTGATATATGGTATTTTGAAAAGTAATTGTGTATAATAAAATAAGTATATTCTTATGCTAAAATAGAAAATTTTTTCTTAAATTAATACAAATACTATTTGATGACGTTGTCTATTAACTTCTCTAGTTAACTCCTGGTTCTGCTGTGTCAGTTCTGCCATTGCTGCTGCCATGGACTGTAACTATTGTTGGACGGTCATGGGGGTGGTGGCGCATGATTTGGGTGACTGAAGGCGTTTCCACTCACCTGGTGTCCTGGACTAGTGGCCATTGACCTAGTTCGAACCATGCAACCTTTTTGTCTTGGAAAGAGCAAAGAAGTTAACACTTAGAAACTTTTTTCTTTAGCACTCTTATTCCCACAAATGGTGCCAACTAATGATGCACGAAAATCAGTAGGATGTAATACTTCAGGCTATGATGATGGTTGTAAGTCCTGAAAAGAAAGAAGAATTGTCAAAGGTGACCAATGTAACTCGGCCAAGGACCCTCCGACGGTTAAGTTAGTTTTCTCTCTAGGATACAAGGATGGAAAATAGTGAATGGTTAGAGCTTATCTTGGGTGAATGGAATTTGTTCCTTTTATAGAGAGTTATTAGTGGGTCTACTTGTTTGGATCCACTATCATCATGGATGATATGGGTGGTTAATGGAGAAAATGGGGTATATGGAGCCAAGTTTGAGGAGTCTCTTCCACGTAGTAAAAGCAATGTGTCATGTTATGATTATGTGGAACATGTTGGAGAATTATTAGTAGGATTTATTGAGTGTAATTCAATCGTCTATGTATACACATATACTAGTCCATGTATTTAATCATCCATAAAGGAATTCTAGACTGGACCATTTCGTTATTAAAGGACGAGTGTTGTTCACTCATTCTTAGATTGCTTCCTTTAGACATGATCTGGTCATGGACGACATCCAAGGATAACTTAACCTTTGATCCCCATCAGTAGCTAGAGAACCCGTGGAATGTGGAGCACTTGAGGAAGTATTACCAGTAAAAAGGACTCGTCATGAAGGACAGCATGGACGAGTCTAAAGATTACTAGTGATTTCTAGTAGTTTATCTATGTTATCTTTTAGCACTTATGTTTTTCAACAGTATCTTATGTTTTCTAGCATTTGAATTCCCTAAAAAGCACTAGCTACTAGCATGTGCTATGGACGATGTCATGAACAAAGTCCTTGTATATAAAGTAATTTGAATTCCCTAAAAAATGACTAAGTACTAGCATAGACGATGTCTTTGGACTGCTACGTACTAAGTTCTCTGATGTTTATGGAAGATGTTATGTACAGTTATTGTATGTAAAGTTGCTTGAATTCTCTAATTTAAGTGTATTGTGAAATTAATGTCCATATTAAATTAAAGACATTTAAAATCTCTGAGAGATATATCGTCATGAGCCATCCTTAAACGAGGAAAAGGAAAATTGCCATAAAATCTAAGGCAATAATGATAAGTGCAAAGGGAAGGAACAAACCTCCTAGTACACTCATCCAAAAAAATTAAAGACGAAGAAAAGCATGCATGCGATACTTTTTATGGACAACACGTCCAACCTGCCAAATAATCCAAGCTATGGATAAAAAGAATAACCAAACAAAGTTCCAAGAATAAGTCTAAGGATGAGGAAAATGTACATATATTCCAAAATGAAGTCCTAAACATGGACGAGAAACACTTGGAATTAAATTTGGCAATATGGATAAAAGTGCTTTCATAAATAAAAAGGGTAGACGACTATCTTCCAAAAACCCATAAGAAAGTTAAGCCTAAACAAGGCAATTGTATCAAGACTCGTCTTTAAACATGGACGAGCCAAATGTACTTGAATAAACTTAAAGTGCTCCATAACAACAAACCCTTTCTAAAAATTAAAAAATAAAATAAAATAAAATAAAACAAAACAAAAAGCAAGGAAATAGATAAAATGGAAACCATTTCAAGGGGATAAACCACTGGGGGCATCACCGCTAGATTTTGGACCGTCATTAGCAGGCTAAGTAGAAGCATCGTCTTCAACATTAATGTCTAGAGCTCGTCTGGAGAAGAGAGCTTTCAGCAGCAACACGAAGCTTAATAGGGCTGAAATCTATCTCAGGGAAAAGCTCAAGCGCGTCCGTACGGAAATCTTCAAATCTCGCAGCGTAGTTCTTGTCCAAGAGATCAGTGTACTCGCTAGACGCCTTGAACTCTTTGATAGCTACTCCTTGGCCTCTCCAAGAAGGGTACAGAGCTCGTCTCTTCTTTTTTGCAGATGATCAAGACAAGTGTCCTTCTCAACAGCGTTTGCTTTAAGCTCTTCAATAAGGTTCTTTAACTTCTTCACCTCTTCCTCAAGCTTAACCCTCACTTCAGCCCAACGATTGGACTCTGTCTGCATTTCACGAATCTGTGCCTCCAGTCTAACCCTTTCATGGTCCAACTCATAAGCTTGTTTGGACACTGCCATAAAATTTGACATAGCCTGTATAAGAAGAATTGGATGTACGATAAGTAGACGAATATATCAATTTATGGATGGTTCAAGGTGAAGAAAATACCTTGAAGAGACTGTGAACTATGGAATGTTCAAATTCCTTCACAGACATGTCATAACATACAACAATGTCCTCTTTAGTCACAACTTGTTGGTACCTTTCCCAAGCAAGATCTTCGTTTTCAAGAAGATTCATAGAAGCACTTTTGGGAGGTTTGGACGAGTTAGTTTTAGGAGGGTTAGACAAGTCTAAGTCAAAAATCTGTATAGACGGCTGCTTAGTAGGGGTAGGAGGGACGACTGAGCTAGGTTTGACGATCTCAAATTTGGACGACTTATGCTTCGCCTTTTTATGGCCTCAATGGCTTGGAAGACTTCCCATGTCAACTGTCTTAGATAGAGTCTTCCTTTTTATCCCCTACTGCTAAACGAGGTTGGGAATGAGTCCCTTCTTGCATAGTTTCCTCATCTGCCAATCCCTTCCCCTTATTTTCTTTCATGGTTGTCATTCCTGCAAAGAAGAAAAATGTTAGAGTTTGGACGAAACAAGTAATAAAAATGCTAAGGAGAAAACTCATGTCTTCGATTGTTAAGCTCGAGTGCATGCGCTTCTTCAATAGGTTTAGGGCCAAGTTCCCAACTCGCAAGATGGTGAAGTGTCACTAAGTAGTGAAACGTCCTATTCGCAAAAGAACGAGTTCGCTGGACGCGGTCTAGATGGAATTTGGGCAAAGCAAGTCATCTTACAGCTATTTAAAAAAGAAAAAGAAAAAGAAAAAAAAAAAGGTTAGACGAGTACAACAAAAGAAATGAAATAAGTAGTGAAAAAGGGACATACCCTTTGAACGAAGATCCCATCTCACCAGTATAGGGAGGAAATAGATCCCTGCCTATCTCAACAGGGTTTCCTGTGCAAAACCCGGAGATGAAGAAGAACTCCGTCTTTCACTTCCTATTAGACGTGGGGAGGGACTTTACCAATCTACAATTTTAACCCCTAGCTGAGAATTAGTAAAAATCTAGGGATTGACTGATTTCAAAGGGCTTGTAATAGTATAAGAACTCGTCCATAGTAAGAGGATAGTTCTCATCAAATACTTCCCTCCACAAAACTTGCATAGAGACGATAAGCCTCCATGCATTAGGATTAAGTTGGTTATTTCCTAGACCTAACCTAAAGAGTATTTCTCTGGCAAAAGCATTAAAAGGTAACCTAATTCCTCCTAGAAGGTAAGACTTATAGATACCTACCCCAAAACGAGGGTGACTACACAATTCACCACAGCCGGCCAATCGAGGATTAAGGTCGTCTGGGATCTGGTACCAACTCTTAAGGGAAGTAAGTTTTTTCTCGTTAGTTTTAGAAGAAATGCCTATTGCACAGCTATACAAAGTCTTCCTCTTCACTTGAAGAAGGAGACAAAGGGGCACTGGTGGATGTGCCAGCAAGTGACCCAAAAGCCATCCTTGTCCTCATCTCCTCTTGGAAAACATCCAAAGGAACTCCAGGAACCCCAAACGTATACTACTCGTCCATGGTGTTTCCCCCACTACTACTATTGTTACTACTATCAATGCTACTACCACTGGGGTTACTATCATGGTACTCATCTATCTCCCTATCTTCACTATTGTTAGACGAAGACACTATGATTTCAGACATTTTGAAAAACTGAAGAAAAGCCTAAAGACGAGAAAAAGAGGATACCTAGCTCTATACGAGGATGACTAAAGACGGAAACTTCTAGATGAGGCGCTGAACGACAAAGGCCAGAGGAGAAAATATAGGAAATGTGAGAGGGTAGGAGAGGAATTCCACTATTTATAGGCGACAGACCCAGTCACTAAAACAACGCAACCAACCAAATGGAGCCACGTGGCATTTCTCTCGAAGAATGAAATGACATTATGAACGAACCTCTAGATTGCACCACGTGTCAACATCAGGGACAAGGTCTAAAAAAAAAAATCAAATAAATAAAAAAAATCAATCAAATTGCCATAAATCGAAGCAACAATGACTGACAACACAAGGACGAGGGGGCAACTAATGGGGATCAGAGGTTAAGTCGTCCATGACTAGATCACGTCCAAAGGAAGCAATCTAAGAATGAGTGAACAACACTCGTCCTTTAACAACAAAATGGTCCAGTCTAGAATTCCTTTATGGACGATTAAATACATAGACGAGTATATGTGTATACATAGAAGATTGAATTACACCTGATAAATCCTACAGATAATTCTCCAAAAAGTTCCACATAATCATACCACAACACATTACTATTACTACGTGAAAGAAACTCCTCAGACTTCGCTCCATATATCCAATTTTCTATGTTAATTTCCCATATCATCCATGATGATAATGGATTCAAACGAGTTGACCCACTACTAACTTTCTATAAAAGGAACAAATTCCATCCACTCAAGGTAAGTTCTAACCATTCACTATTTTCTATCCTTGTATCATAGAGAGAAAACTGACTTAACTGTCAGATGATCCTTGTTCGGATTACACCGGTCATCTTTAACAGTTCTTTTTTTCTTTTCGAGACTTATAGCTATCATCATAGTTCGAAATATTACAACCTACGGATTTTCGTGTATCATCACTATTAAACTAACCATTTAAAAGTGGGTTCCAGTTAACTCAACCGGTAAAATCTCTGATAGTTGAATAAGAGATCTGGGGTTCAATCCCTGCCTACACCAAAAATCGATTGGTATCTTAGTCTATTAATAAAGAGTTATCATTAAGAACAGACGTCATAGGTTAGAACTCTCTCCAGATAAAAAAACCATTAAAAAAAAAATCCTATACTAATGCTCTTGTAGACCTATTAGCTATTGGGCACAAGAAATTATAAACTGTTTAAATGATTGTACTTAAGAAGTCTGTTTTTTTCCCCCCCAAGAGAGCATATTGTACTCCAACCCACAAGCTATCATTTCAGGCCGTACCCTAACCCCGACCACTAAATCCCGTATGATAAAGAAAGTTTGCAGCCACTCAATGGAAAAAAATATCTGGCTCCTGTAGTCACTTCAACTCCTCCACTCCACAGTCTCCACCAAGTTTCCTTTTTGGTTTATGATATTTTCTTTTTATGTTAAGTTTATCAAGACCATCTTTATCTGCTAGTACAGTACCAAACCAACCCAAAATAAGAAAAAAGAGGATTTACTATTCTAAGAAAAAAGATAAAGCTAGAATCCGTGGAAAACAGCCGCAATAGACACGGGTCAGTCAGACAGAGAATCATTTCAATTACACCACAGATTGACCGACTTTCACTTCTTTTCTTTTTATTTCTCTCTTTCTTATTTCTACATCTCTCTCTCTCTCTCTCTCTCTGTGATAATAGAGAAAAGACAAAGAGACAAAAGAGTAAAAAAAAAAAAAAAAGGCAAAGAGAAAATAAAAGAAAAGAAAAAACAAAGGGGAATATATAATAGTTAAGTGGGTGAGTAGAGTTACTTAGGGCAGCTTGAAATTAATTAAGTAGCAAGAGAAATCGAGAATGGGGCGGAAGAAGGTGGTTCTGAAGCGAATTGAGGACAAGAGCAGTCGACAAGTGACTTTCTCGAAGAGGCGAAGTGGGTTAATCAAGAAGGCTCGAGAGCTCTCTGTTCTCTGCGACGTCGAGATTGCGCTCTGCGTCTTCTCCAGCCGCGGCAAGCTCTACGAATTCTCTAGTGGCAACAGGCAAGAGTTTTTCTTTACTTTTTTTTTTTTTTTTTTCTTGTTCTCATTTCTCAAATCCATTTCCATACACTATGATACTCTTTTTTAGGTTGAATTTACGGTCCGTAATGTTTATGCTTTGTGTTTAAAATTGCACTCATGATGAAGTATACGAAATTCAAACCCTAATTCTTCTTCTTCTTCTTCTTCTTTTTTATTTTTTTATTTTTTTATATAAGATACCGAAAACTTAACTTCCGATCCTTATTCTCCACTCCACAAGAACGTAATTTGTACTTTAAAAGTGCGGTAGTAAAAAAAAAAAAAAAAAAAACTAGTTAAACTAACTTAATTTTTTTTTTTAGCATTTCATTTAGGTAATTAATATCAATTGGTTTGGGAGTTTTTCTGTCATTATTTCCGAGTTTCTCATATGTCATAAATAATTTCTAAATTTCTCTAGATATATATGGTTTTTTATTAGAAGAAAAATTTCTCTAGATTTAGTGCTAATGTTAGTATACGCAGCTGAGAGTTATGTACAATATTGTGGTACTCCCAAAGCTTTAAACTGAGAGTCTCCTTTTTAAGTACTTTACTGGTATACTTTTATAGGTACTTTTTTGATAATCTACTTTTATATATATACTTCTTCAGTACATTTTTAATTGAATTGTTTTGTAATTTTAATAATGTTTATAACGTGTGGTATTGTATAATCCTGTATTTTTATGGGTAATGTTAATAGATGTCTTTAAGAAAATTGTTAATAAATTACAATTAAAAAAAATTAACATTAATTTTATAAAAAATATAAAAATCTGTCAAAAAAAAATTAATTACTTTACCACTTATTCATAAAAAATGTTTCTAAAAATAACTGGCTATTTGTTAACATTTTTTTTTATTATAGAAAGTTAGAATTTTAGAATCCGATTAAGTGCATATAATATTATATTCATAACATCTTTCCAAAAATCCTCAAAAGGAAACAAAAGATCTCTCCGAAACTGGTGCCACCATTAGTTTATTTATTATTATTATTATATTAGCTGAATTGTTAGTTTAATTATTTATTTATTTCCATTATTATTATTATTATTTGGCTGAATAGTTCGTTTAATTATTTATTTATTGCTAAGTGCGTTATTTTTAGTTAAAAAAAATCATGAAGTGTCCCTTAGTTGAGCTACAATCCTTTTTTACACCGTTTAAAAAGTAATATTAAAAACACATTTTTATCAACCATAACTTATTATATGGATGAGTTATAACACAAATTGTGTTATTTTATATGCCTTTAGCATTGCTCTAACTTAAGTGGTAATAAGCGCTCATTTGTTAGTTAAGTACGACAGTAGTACCTGTTGTGGGTGGACATCCATCTCCATGGGATTAGGGTACACCATTATTAGTCATTTTCGTCTCAGTCTGTATCTGCATTCTGCAGACGGTGGTCCTGGTTCTCGTTTGTTGTGTCTCCTTTGTTGTGTCTTCGATCTTATTTGCCACATAATTTCCCCCACAGGCCTAGGCCTACTCTACACTTGTCTTTTGTTACATTTATGAAGCTAATCTAAACCCCCCCCCCCCCCTCTCTCTCTCCCCCAAGTTTGTGACTTTCATAAACTCATAATGGTAAAAAACTGTTTTGTTGTAGCCATTAGGGTTCAGCTGTTTAGTACCTAGCTGTTTAGTACCTTAGAAACATGAGAGGGTGGTTTATATCAAGTTAAGGGCACAGAATAATAACTTATCAAAAAAGAAAAGTGGCATAGAATAATAAGGAAATCTAAAGAAGACAGGTTGAGGTGGTGAAGCCAGATAGGATTGCCATTGTCGAAAATGTTTCATTAGATCAAGGCGCGTGGTAAAATATATATTACTAGTTGGCATTTAGATTCTACTGGAAACCAATAGTTTAATTCTCCTCTTTTTGGTCATGACTCATTGAATCTATGTGCATATGTAATTAGTGGTGGAGCTAGAAAAGCTTTTCAAGGGACCAAGCTAAAATATATATATATATATATATATATATATATATATATACACACACACATTCAATCTAAAAAATAACACATGCGCGCACACACGTATATATCTTATACATTAAGAATGTTTTTAATTTTGATTTAATATATGATATTTTCTTACGTAAATATAAATATTTATATCAAGTAAATATAAATATAAATATAATTGTTGGCATGCAGTTTTGGTGTTGGCGTGTGAGTGTATTCCCTTATCTCATCCCCCTTCCCCCATATTTGTGTGTGTGTGTGTGTTTCTCAAATAAAAAAAGATACTCAGTGTGTCGAGTCATCCCACATCGGTAAGGTGTGATATTGAGAAGGGGTTTATCACTTGCTCCGCGACACTAACTGTTGGCATGCAAGTTTTGGTGTTGGCGTGTGAGTGTATTCACTTATCTCATCCCCCTTCCCCCATATATGTGTGTGTTTCTCAAAAAAAGAAAAAAGAAAAAAAAAAAGTAAATCTCTATATCTTTATGAAAAAGAAGAAGTCTTGACATGTCTAAAAATATACAAGTTAATTTAATAAAAATAAAAAATTATTAAATTACATATGGTATACATTAAATATACTTGATTCAATGAAATATGTATGATATAAGAGTGATTAAAGGGAACAAAAATGCCTTAGTCAACTATATAAATACATTACATATGTTTAGTAAAGTAAAAAATCTAAGGGGGCCTTAATTTAAATTTATATCCAAAATTACATTGTTGTTGTTATTATTATTATTATAAGAATAAATGTAGTAAATCATTTTTGAACTTAAAAATACTCAGCCTAATAAAAATTAGTCCATACATTCAATATTTCAAATAGTATTATAGAAGTATTGTGCTAATTATAAAGAGAGAAAAAAAAGTCTTCATTTATTTTTCAATGTGGGACTTGTAACACTTCTTATTAATACTTCTTCCTTATTTATAGAGGATTATAGAGGAAGAATCATAGTACCTTATTCCATTAATTCAATACGTGATTTGCAATACTTTTAAATATATATTCATTTTTTCAATGTGGGACTTACATATTATTTTATTATTAATATTCTATTATTTATGACATTATTATGATTCAACCTTTGGTAGAATCATTTTTTGACCTTAAAATCTTGAACCTTAAAATAAATAAATATTGTTAGCCTTTCTTGACCTAATTTTGTAGGCTTGCAATAACCAAAAGTGATCAAACTCAAAATCAAGGTCACTCACCCACCACCAACCTAATTTAGCAACACTTATAACAACCAAATGTGATGTGACTCAAAAAATAAGGCCATTCATCCACCATTTTTTTTTTTTTTTGATAAGTAATAAAGATATATATTCAAGAAATTACCTTATGCAAAAAAACATAAGGCAGAGAGAAAAGTACAACGGGAAAGAGAAAGAAAAAAGAAAAAAGAAAGGAAAGGAAACTAATTACATAGGAGAGAGTTAAGGAACAAAGGAAGGGAATCACTAGAGGTGAGTCTCCAAGCCCTAGACCAGTCAAACAGAAGGCCACTGAAAGAGGCCAATAACTGGTCATCCAAACTTTCCATGTCCTCAAACGTCCTGCTATTTCGCTCCCTCCAAAGACACCACATCAAGCATAAAGGAACTAAGTTCCAAATGCTAGACACATGCTTTCCAGGCCAATTCCACCAACCAAATAGGGTATCCGCAACCGATCTTGGCAAGACCCAAGAAATCCCAAAAGATCTAAACACCAAACTCCACAATCGATAAGTCTTACCACAATGAAGTAACAAATGATCCACCGTCTCCCCATTACAACGGCACATGATACACCAGTCAACAAAAACCATTGTCTCTCGTAAGGATCCTATCCCATATAGCAGTCCACACATAGAAGGAAACACGCCGAGGAGCCTTAACCTTCCAAACACCTTTCCAAGGAAAAATAATAGGCAAGGAGCTTCTCAACTTATTGTAAAACGAATGGATATCAAAATCCCTATTCTTTGTCAACTTCCATCGACAAGAAGGAAAAGCATCAGCCTTAATGTGATCACTGTTATAGCACTTCTAGAAAAGAGGGCACACCAAAGCAAAGTGCTACAAACAAGCTCTACGGTTACCCACCAAAGTAATCGATTGTAGCCACTACCACAAGAGATGCCATTAATGCATCTAACAATGAGACACATTAGCTCACAGTGGAACAATATCAATAACTTCTCTCTCTTCTCAACATGAACCTCACCTAGGCCATTGCCAATCTCACAAGGAATTCCAATTTTTCACTTTATGTTATAGATATTGACACTTTTATTATGTCTTCCTGTGTTAATTACTTGCCTCTTGTTCTTTTTGTTTCTAATGATAGACATGTACGTCTACATAATGGGGAATTTTCTTCTATTTCTCTCTTTGGGATTGTCACTCTTTCAGATAAAATACAACTTATTAATATCATGTGGGTCCCGGATTTATGTTTTAAACTTTTATTTGTTAGCAACACTTATTAAATATATATATATATATATATATATATATATATATTTGGTAGCAAACTCGCACATTGTTTAATGAACATTACATTATTTATCAACATACTTGCGTTGAGATATCCCAACAAAATGGTTTTGCTAAACGTAAACATTGCCACATCCTCTAGGTAACTTGTGCCCTTCGCATCCAAGATCACTTACCACTCAAATTTTGATGGGATTGTGTCTTTATTGCTGTTCACTTAATCAGTTGATTGTCCACTCCTCTTCTTTAAGGCAAATCTCCACATGAACTTCTTAAATCTAAACGGTCATATACACACCTTTGTGTCTTTGGATGTTTATGTAAGGGTCAAAATTTGTCATCTCACAAACACAAATTCTCTCATATAACTATCAAAGGGGTTTTTCTTGGATATCCTTTTGCTCAATTTGGGTATGGAGTTTACGATCTCAATAGATGTATTGTCTTCATTAGTATTGATGTCACATTCCTTACGACTATTTTTCCACCACAAGAGCTTGTTTCACTCCAAGATAAGATGATTTCAATCTTCTTAAAACTTATATCAAGCAAGAATGTCAACCCTAGAGAGAAACCGATCAGCTTCAAGTGGGAGTGTAAGATTAAAAAAAATCATTCCAATGGAGCCATGATGTAGATTGGTCAAGGGAGAAGAAAATATTTTGATATTTTATGTTGTTTTCTATTTCTTAGTGGAATTAGGATTTATTTGCTTTTACAAGTTCAATTAAAATCATTTTCCTAGTTGAATTAGGATTTTAATTGTTTTTCTTTTCCTAGTTAAATTGTTTTTCTTTTCTCAAGTAGAAGTAGGTTTATTATTTCTTTTCCTAAAAGGAGTAAGAGATTTTATTCCTATAAACACTCTTTATAGAGAGGTGGATTATTGTTATGTTTTGATTAAAAAAAGTTTGTTAGAGAGGTTTTCTCTACTATTTTGCCTATTAGCCTAATGTTCTTGTAGAATTTAGGTTTCATAGAAAAGTTGTAGTAATTGTGTGTTACAAAGTCTCCTTCTACACGCCTATGCTGCATCAATTGGTATCAAAGCAAGGCTAGGTTCCTACCATGGCATGGAAAGGATCACGTGGGGGAAGACCTGTTGCCATAGATGATGTATATGAACGCGATGAGGTTGCACGTGATGCATAATTAGAAGCATTCTTTCAATGAAAAGAGGAGTGGTTTAATGCGCTTTCAAAGAAGCTCACTGCCTTAGTTGTTGGAAATCAACCTCAAAACTGCCATCCAAATCCATGTTATGTGGAGGAGGAGGAGGAGGAGGATCTCAACATCGAGGAGGAGGACTGCAATATCGAAGAGGATGATGAATACATTGACAGAGTTTGTGCAATGGATTGGGATTCTCCACCAATTTATGATGATTATCCTAATGAAAATAAAGTCATATACATACGAGGTGAGCCCATAACCCACATTGTTGATGAGTAAGAGATTCTATTCCTATAAATACTTTTTATAGAGAGGTGGATTATTGTTATGTGTTGATTAATAAAAGTTTGTTAGAGAGGTTTTCTCTTCTATTTTCCCTATTAGCCTAATGTTCTTGTAGAACTTAGGTTTTGTGGAAGAGTTGTAGTAATTGTGTGTTATAGATTTTGCTTCTACACGCCTATGCTGTATCAGTTGGTATCAGAACAAGGCTAGGTTCCTACCATGGCATGGAAAGGATCACGTGGGGGAAGACCTGTTGCCATAGATGATGTATATGAACGCGATGAGGTTGCACATGATGCACAATTAGAAGCATTCTTTCAATGAAGAGAGGAGTGGTTTAATGCGCTTTCAAAGCAACTCACTGCCTTAGCTGTTAGAAATCAACCTCAAAACTGCCATCCAAATCCATGTTATGTGGAGGAGGAGGAGGAGGATCTCGACATCGAGGAGGAGGATTGCAATATCGAAGAGGATGATGAATACATTGACAGAGTTTGTGCAATGGATTGGGATTCTCCACCAATTTATGATGATTATCCTAATGACAATAAAGTCATACACATACGAGATGAGCCCATAACCCACATTGTTGATGAGTAAGAGATTCTATTCCTATAAATACTTTTTATAGAGAGGTAGATTATTGTTATGTGTTGATTAATAAAAGTTTGTTAGAGGTTTTCTCTTCTATTTTGCCTATTAGCCTAATGTTCTTGTAGAACTTAGGTTTTGTGGAAGAGTTGTAGTAATTGTGTGTTATAAATTTTGCTTCTACACGCCTATGCTGTATCAGTTGGTATCAGAGTAAAGCTAGGTTCCTACCATGGCACGGAGAGGATCACGTGGGGGAAGACCTGTTGCCTTAGATGACGTGTATGAACGCGATGAGGTTGCACATGATGCACAATTAGAGACATTCTTTCAATGAATGGAGGAGTGGTTTAATGTGCTTTCAAAGCAGCTCACCGCCTTAGCCGTTGGAAATCAACCTCAAAACTGCCATCCAAATCCATGTTATGTGGAGGAGGAGGAAGAGGAGGATCTCGACATCGAGGAGGACTACAATATCAAAGAGGATGATGAGTACATTGACAGAGTTTGTGTAGTGGATTGGGATTCTCCACCAATTTATGATGATTATCCTGATAAAAATAAAGTCATATACATATGAAGTGAGCCCAAAACCCACATTGTTGATGAGTAAGAGATTCTATTCCTATAAATACTTTTTATAGAGAGGTGGATTATTGTTATGTGTTGATTAATAAAAGTTTGTTAGAGAGGTTTTCTCTTCTATTTTGCCTACTAGCCTAATGTTCTTGTAGAACTTAGGTTTCGTGGAAGAGTTTTAGTAATTGTATGTTACAGATTCTGCTTTTACACGTCTACGCTGCATCAGTTGGTATCAGAGCAAGGCTAGGTTCCTACCATGGCACGGAAAGGATCGCGTGGGGGAAGACCTATTGCCTTAGATGACATGTATGAACGTGATGAGATTGCACGCGATACGCAATTAGAGGCATTCTTTCAATGAACAGAGGAGTTAAACATGTGGAGGAGGAAAAGAAGGAGGAGGAGGAGGATCTCGACATCGAGAAGGAAGACTGCAATATCGAAGAGGATGATGAATACATTGACAGAGATTGTGCAGTAGATTGGGATTCTTTACCAATTTATGATGATTATCTTGATGAAAATAAAGTCATATACATACAAGGTGAGCCCATAGCCCACATTGTTGATGAGACTTTATATGTTCAAGCACAAGAGGTTACTGATTTTATTGATTACAATCATACATTAGTACAATTAGTTTGTTCAGCAGTAGATGAGTTCTCTATTGATGAACGAAGTTTCAATCTAATAAAGCTTGAACTTGAAACATTAAATACTATGATTTCATTGGGGTTGATGAGCTTCTCTCAAATTGGGTTTGATGAGATAGACCATAATATTGAGGATGAGATGAAAAATCTGTTTGCTGGACATAGAAGGAGGAAGGAGAAGCCCTTGGTTTCATACAATTCAAGTAGATGGGAATTCAAAGGTTGTCTACAACCTGAAGAATTCCTAGATTGGATTGTTGTGGTTGAAGAGATTTTGGAGTTTAAGGAGGTGCCACAAGACAAGAGAGATTATTTGGTGGCTACCAAATTCAAAGGATGTGCTGCATCATGGTGGCAACAATTAAAGCAAGGCCGCATTTGCCAAGGTAAATATAAAATCAATACTTGAGAAAAATTGTTGAAACATATACGTGCTACATTCTTGCCCCATAATTATATGCGTACATTATATCAACAGCTACACAATTTTAGACAAGGTACACAATCTATAGATTATACTTCGTGAGTTTTATCAACTTGTAGCTAGAGTTGACCTTGCAAATTCGGAAGATCAATTAGTTTCATGTTATATTGGGGGCATGAGGTAACAATTTTAAGATACTTAGAATTTCCTTGATTCGATTTTTGTATCTAAAGCTCATAAGAGAGCCTTGCATTTAGCGAAGACGATGAATAGGACTAATATGGTTTCAAATAGTGGTGGCAGCTAATTACCCCCAGTAGCTCCTCCTCATGATGCAACTATACAATCTACACAAGGAAAAGACCAAGTTAATCAAGCTAATCCATAAACCAACCACACTGCAACTAGTAGTTCTGCCCCTCGATGTTTCAAGTGTGGTGAAGCAGGGCATAGAATGGCTAATTGCAAGAAGGGTGGCCGGTATGGTAAGGGTTTATTTATTGAGAGTGAAGAATGTACTGATGATCATTTAAATACCTTTGAGCAAGAAGTTGTTTATGATGCCGAAGAGGAAGCGGAAGAGGAGTATGTGCAAGGAGATGATGGCCCTTTTTTAGTTATGAGAAGGGCATGTTTCACATCTTGCAAATTTGAAGGTGAGGATTGGCTCCAAATAAATATCTTTCAAAATACATGTACTATTGGGGGCAAGGTATGTAGACTTGTCATGGATTCTGGAAGCTGTGAGAATGTGGTATTAGAAGAGGCTGTTCGAAAACTGGGATTAACAACAGAGAAACTCCCTAACCCTTACAAACTATCTTGGCTCAAAAAGGGTAATGAGGTAACTATATCTAAATGTTGCTTGATATCATTTTCTATTGGGATGAAATATAAAGATAATGCATGGTGTGATGCGGTAGTTATGGATGCATGTCATCTTCTTTTAGGTAGACCATGGCAATATGAAAGTAGGATTCAATATGATGGTAGAAAGAATACATACAGTTTCATGTTTGGTATGTGATACCCACCTACTCATGGTGATATCTACTAGTATGTGACACAAATTAGGGTTATTTAATTATTAATTGGTGTTTTTTTTTTTTAAAGTAATTATTGATTGGTAGGTTATACAAGCACTTAGTGTGTTTGAACCCATGACCTCACCCTTCACCAATTTATGAAAGGAGGAAATGACTCTTAAGCTAGAGCTCATTCAAAGCATAGGGTTTTTGTTTTTATTTTTGTAAGGAGATTGAACCTAAGCCAACTTCAGGAGGGGGTAAGAATCTCTTAGCTAAAAGGGCATTTGTTAAAGAGATTTTAATTGAACTTGTAAAAGCAAATAAATCCTAATTCCACTAGGAGAGAGAAAACAACATAAAATATTAAAATATTTTTTTCTCCCTTAACTAGTCTATATCAAGCAGCCATCAAACGCCATAAGGTGCACCTAGTGGTAGAGCGTTTGACTCAAACTGAAGGGACGAACTACCATGAAAACTTTGCTCCAATTTCCAATTTTGTCATTGTCAAGTGTGTTTTGGTTGTCACCATTAAAAACTGGACCTTGCGTCAACTTGATGTTGACAGTGCCTTCTTACATGGAAAACCTCTATAAAAATGTTTACATGAACCCCCTACTAGGTGTTCGCACTCAAGGGGATCACATGGTATGCCACCTTCAAAGTCCTTATATGGCCTCAAACAAGACTTACAAAATTGGTTTGAGAAATTTTCTTCAATTCTTCGCCTTGTAGGGTTCAACAGCCTCATTGTGACTATTCCTTGTTCACAACTATAAACTTGATGTCTACAATGCCTTCTTACATGGAAACCTCTATGAAAAAGTTTACATGAACCCCTACTGGGTGTTTGCACTCAAGGGATCACATGTTATACCACCTTCAAAAGTCCTTATATGGCCTCAAACAAGACTAATGGAAACCTCTATGAAAAAGTTTACATGAACCCCTACTGGGTGTTTGCACTCAAGGGGATCACATGTTATACCACCTTCAAAAGTCCTTATATGGCCTCAAACAAGACTAATGGAATTGGTTTGAGAAATTTTCTTCTGTTCTTCGCCTTGTAGGGTTCAATAGCCTTATTACGACTATTCCTTGTTCACAATTGTCGGAAGTTCTTTCATTACAATTGTGTTAGTTTATGTTGATGATATCATATTACCATTAATCACACTCATGCCATTAGTTCTTGAAGGCGTTTCTACATAGTTGTTTTCACATTAAAGACCTTGACCCCTTAAAATAATTAATTGGCATTGAAGTTGCTTGCTCTAAACATGAGTTTTTGCATATATGAACTTTACTTTCGGCTAATGCATTCTATTGTCTTCCAAATCCTCCACCCATCTTGCAACCTATTATGATTCTAATTGTGTTGCTTATTGAACTACTCACTGATCTGTTACCAGCTATAGTATTTTCCTTCCTAACAACCCCATTTCTTGGAAGAGCAAAACGCAAACTACTGTCTCTCGCTATTGTCTTCCTTATCCTCCACCCATCTTGCAACCTATTAGAGCATTAGCATCCAAGATTCTAAAAAATATCTCATTTTACCATCTCAAAAGCTACTTTATCTATTATACAATACCACTTTACAACACACCCAACATCCCAAACTCTAATTTTTTTCCACTTTATTTAAATATTCTTTTTTTTAAAACTATCTTCTCTCTCTCTCTCTCTCTCTCTCTTCCTCTTCCTCTCTTTCTCCCTCTTCCTTAAAGCAAGCAAGCAAGCAACCAACCAACCATAACAACACATGACCCACTGCCACTCACATCCTAGCAAACCCTCTCGCCAGCAACTGCCACCACAACCACAAACCATGCCAACTACCAAAACCCATTAAAAAAACCACCAAACAAACACAACACACTACCACCACCACTCACATCCTAGAAAACCAACCAACCTCCGGCCAGAAACTGGCACCACGAAACCACATCAGCCACCACCACACCACCACCAAGAGAGAAAAAAAAAAAAAAAAAAAAAACACATACACAACACCCAAACTCATAAACCTCCACAACCATAACCACAACTACAACAGCCAATCACCCACAATAGCCAATCAACCACCACCATCAATCACCCACCCCCACCACCTTGGTAACCCTCCACCACCACCATGAACCTAACCCACAACAAAAATCCACTGCCACAACAGCAAACCACACTGAAACCCACCACGGCAACCCCCCACCTCCACTACCATGAACCTATAGATGACCCGTGACAAAAACCCACCCCAGCACCACCACCTTAAAAAAATCCATCTCAAAATCCAAATCCAAAAGATGACCCACAAAAAAAAAAAAAAAAAAAAAAAAAAAAAAAAAAAAAATCAAGTTAAAATCCAAACAAAAGAAACCCACAAAATCCGAATCCAATCCGAATCCAAAAGACAAAAACTCATCCCAAAATCAAACCCATGGCAAATTCCAACCCAAACCCCATCAAAACCCACCCACCTCTGCCATGACCCACCCAATCTCACAATGCCATGACCTTGCAGAAAAAACACCACCGTGACCTTGCCATGTCAATCTCCACCACAACCAGGCCACCACTGCACACTGATCTCAACACCACGACCCACACGCCCCACCATGATCTTATGCAAAATGGCCCAACCTAGTTCTGATAGCAAGTTTTGAATGAGAGAGAGAGAGAGAGAGAGAGAGAGAGGGAGAGAGAGAGTGAAAATTGAAGGAAAGAGAGAGAATTGGAGAAGTGAGACACGGAGAGAAACAAAGTAGGAGATAGAGAGTGGGACATGGAAAGAGAATAAAAGAGAGAATAAATTAATTAAAAATTATACAATCTGCTACAGTAAGGTTGTAGAAGAAGAACCTTACTGTAGTGTGATTGTAAAAATTTTTAGCACTACCATTCCAGATAATGCCCACTTTTTATGGGTTGATGCTATAAATTTGCAATTTGGGGGTTTTACAACCCCCAATGTTGATGCTCTTATGATTCTAATTGTAGTGCTTGTTGAATTACTCACTGATCTGGTACTAGCTATTGTGTTTTCCTTCATAACAACCCTATCACTTGGAAAAGCTACGGCAAACTACTATCTCTTGCTTCTTTGTCAGCCACGCCATGACCTCCATCAAATATAAACTCATTTGGCTTTTATGGCTTCTTAGGCACCTTAGCATCATTCACAGTGACACTATGAGACTTTACTATGACAATAAAGTAGCACTCAAAAGAGTCTTAGTTTTAGATCTGGACAAAAGAGTCTCTCTGTTTCTACAATCTTCTCTGTAATTCAAGCTTGGATTCTTCATTTTAATGCAATTCTACCTCAGTTCTTAGTTAGTTTATCTTGATTTCCATTATTTAGTATTAGATTAGAGATTTGGTCCTCTTTTCCTAATTGATTTTATTATTTGAACCCTAGATTTCCTTGTGATTCTTTTTTTTTTTTTTTTTCTCTCCATTCAAGATCCTAGAATTCAGATTTAGGTTCCTTGTGCAGATTAGATCTGTATTGTGATGCTATTACTGAAGCAAATTATCATAGACTTTATCAATTTGTGTTGTTGCTACTGTTTACAATTTTTTTTGGTGGAAGAATCTGAAGCTTCTAATGATCCAATGAAGGAGAGGAAGGAAATGGGGAGTAAGGGGAAATCAACTAACATTTCTTACATAACAAACCTATTTATATTATCTAACTACTAGGAAATAAACTAACTAATAGTTATAGCTAGGCTAGCTGTCATCACCATAAGTCAATGTTGAAATTAAAGACAACACATGGCAGATTTGAGAAGTCAAAACAAGTGGCTGGTTGTCTGCCCTAAGAGGTCAGAAAGGGTGGTTGGCTATTTGGCTTAAGAGAAAAAGGTGGCTGGCCTAAGAGTAAAGGGTGGTTACATCATACTCTCCTCTATAAAGGAAACTTGCCCAAGCTTCAAATGCTTCACATTAAGACATTAGACATATTCAAATGAGTGGGTAGTTGGATTGTGTAGGCATTGTCATTGATTTTAGTCAACACTTTGCATAGACCCACTTTCCTTGCTCCCAATTTGTAATAGGGGCGGTGAGGACACCTTTCCTTAGTCAAAATCAACCATATGAGGTCCCCTTCCTTGAAAATTGGGGAATGTTCAATTCTCTCCTTGATTTGTGCATGGATAGATTGCATAAACTTTATCATTTTTGTTGTTCTTACACTCTCCTTAGAAACTGGAAATGGAGCCAAATCTGACACCCACAAAGGTTTATTCCCACACACAACTTGAAAATGAGATGTTTTAATAGTCCGATTAAGAGAAGAGTTGTATGAAAATTCAACCAAGGGAATGATACTTTCCCAATTCTTTGGACTTTCACCAATCAAGCATCTCAAAAGATTCCCAAGACTTTGGTTGACAATTCAATTTGTCCACCTATTTGAGGGTGGAAAGAAGTACTAAAGTTCAATTTGGTCCCTATCTTATGCCATAGAATTCGCAAAAAATAAGTAAGAAGTTTAGCATCCTTGTTAGATACAATAGAGAGGTTTACACCATGAAACATATAGACTTCTTTGAATAATAAAACAACCACATTGGAAGCATCTGAAGTTATCTTGCATGGGATAAGGCGAGCCATCTTAGAGAAACACTCACTACCACCATGATTAAATCATTCTTTCGTTGTGTAGGTGGAAGGTCAAGAACAAAATATATACTAATACATTCCCATGGTTTGTTAGGTGCTAGAAGAGGATAAGACAGACATGCATTAGCAGTTGTACTCTTTCCCCTTTGAAAAACTTGGCACCTTTGAACATGCAGGTCAACATCTTTAGTCATTCCTGGCCAAAAGTGGTCTTGTTGAAGGAATTCTAGGGTCTTCGACTTGCCAAAATGCCCCAAATTATATTGTTCAATAATCATCAACTCCCATAGAGAACATTTAGGCACACATAACTTCAACACTTTGAAAAGAAATCCATCCTTTAACTAGAATGTCCCTGCTGTAAATGCTAATATAAATTACCAAAATGTGGGTCATCTTGGTAATTCTCCTTGGCCACAACCTTAACTTACATTTCCACCAGGAGATTAGTCCTACTCAACCTATTAACCACTTTGTTGAGAATTCCCAACTGATGTTTCAAAGAGAAAGTGAATTGTTACAAAAAAAACTTACCAACTTAGTTTGTCTTTTGTTTACATTGGATTGACTATTGAGATATTTCAAACCCTCGTGGTCGATGTGTAACATTAACTCTTTGTAGTAACTCCAATGCTTGATGGCTTGAACAATAGCATTAAATTGCTTGTCAAAGGTAGAATACCTAAGTTTTGCCTCATTCAATTTCTCACGAAAGAATGCTATGGGCTGCCCTTTTTTGCTCAGGACACCACTAATTCTCACTCCAAATGCATCACAATTAAGCTCAAATATCTTGTCAAACTTGGGCAAGGCAAAGGATAGGAACTTCGGTTAACTTCCTCTTTTGAAGTTGAAAACTTTCTTGAGCTTCATCAGTCCAAACAAAGGACTTTTGTTTTGAGACAATTAGTGGGATGTGCTGCAAGTGTGCTGAAATTGCTAATAAACCTTCTATAGAAGGTAGCAAGGCCATGGAAACTTCTCACCTCATGTACAATAGAAGGTGTAGACTAGTTAACAATTGCCTTAACCTTATTTTCATCCATGAACACTCTTTTGGAAGACACAACATACCCCAAAACACTACTTGATCCATCCCAAAGTTACATTTCTTTATGTTATCATTTAACTTTTCTCTCCTCAAGACGTCAAGCATGAGCTGTAAATGCACCAAGCGATCCTCCAAACAGAGATTATACACCAAAATATCATCAAAATACACCACAACTCAAACCCCCAATAATGGTTGCAACATTTGTGTCATCACCCTCACTAAAAGTTGCATTTATCAAACCAAATGGCATAACAAGCCATTCAAATAAACAATAATGCATTTTGAAGGCCATCTTCCATTCATTTCTCTGGCGAATTCTAATTTGATGATACCCACTTTACAAATCAATCTTGGAAAACACCTTTGAAGTCAAGCAATCTAGCATGTCATCCAATCTAGGAATTGTAAAGCATACTTGATTGTGATTTTGTTGATAGCTCTACTATCCACAAACACCCTCCAAGAACAATCCTTCTTAGGATTCAAGAGAGCAAATACCGCACAATGGCTAATACTATCCCTGATGTAGGATTTATCAAGAAGCTCTTGAACTTGTTTTAGCAACTCTTCCTTTTCCTTTGAAGCCATACAATATGCTGTTTTGTTTGGAAGGGCTGCTCTCAGTACAAAATCAATGGTATGTTGAATTTCTCGCATAGGAGGCAAGTTGAAAGGTAACTCAAGGGGGAAAAATCACCATATTTCTCTAATAACTCACCGACAACACTAGGAACAATAGTTCTAGCCAATATGTTGACTGCTGCAATTAATGCCAAAATGTAGCCATTATCTTGAATTTCTTGAATGAAGCTTTTAGAAATAAGTAAAGAAGTTGTAGAGGGTTAGCAAAGTAAATTGTTGATTATCTTTGCTTAAGGCATAGGTGTTTTTCATTTCATCATGCATTGTTTGACAATCATATTACAAACTCTTCCTCCAATGTTGCAAGTTGTATAAAAAATATTGGTTCTCAACCAATCTTCTTCGGAACTGAGTTTGAGCTAGATGAGTCTTCCTCATCACAAGTGTCAAGTCCCTTCTTCTTCACAATCACCACAAACCTCCTCATTTGAAGGTTGATAAAAAATGGGTTCTCCATCTAAATGTTCAAGCTATTTTACTTCCTCTAACATAAGAGTCTTCTTCCTACAATTCAAATATTGATGCCTTAGCTCTCCACACTTGAAACATATGAAAGTACCCACTACCCCCACCAACAGTGGCTATTTGGGACTATTTAGGGACTGTAATAGCAGGCTTAGGGCCTATTGCTTGTTGTCCAACCTTATATTGGTTAGAAATACCCTGACCAGACCTGGAACCCCACTGTCCAGACCTCAAAGCAGGCCTAGGTTTCTGTTTCTCCACCAATAAAGCCCAGTTGTACACTTCCAACACGTTCCATAATGATTGAAGGCTAAAGACATCTTGGATGGATGGCTTTGATCCACTCAAGTACCTTGCAACCATTTCTTCATCACTTTCATTTAATCTACCCTTACTACAACGCCTTCGTATACTCCCCTACACTACCTTCTTGCTTAAGGTTGTGTAGGTCTTTGTAGAGTGCGTAAGCGTAGTTGAAAGGAAGAAATTGCTCTCGAGGCTTTTTCTTCATCTTTTCCTAACTCATCTTGACTTTACCATTTTATAGGCGAGAAATTTGCAATTGTTTCCACCAAGCGAAAGCTCTCCCCTAAAGGTGAATAGTGACTAGCTTCACTTTATTTTCATCCATAACTTCATAATAATCAAACACCCTCTCAACGGTGTTAAGCCAATCTATAAAGTCTTTCAGTTCGAGACTCCCTTGAAACTCCGGAATTTCAACTTTGAAGTTGTAGTCAAGCCTTGGCTCATTTCTTTCCATATAAGGCCTACCCCTTGGAGGAACTCCAAAAGGGTTCTCAAAATGAGGTTGAGATTATTCAGATTCATTAATAGCCTTATGAGGATGCTGTAAACGCTACACCACATCCATAAGTGACGCAACTTGTATCCTTAACTCTACAATCTCATCTCTTCTCTCCATATTTTTATTTTGTCCACCATTCCTCCCCATCAGTGGGTTGGCTTCAACTACTTCCCAAACATCCATTGGATGTCTCCTTACTTTTCTTATTTGGGCCATTTAAATCTTCACAATCTTCAAAAAATTGCACATAGCAGTAGCAACAGCACCACAAGTTGATCAAATATGTGATAATTTGCAACAACAGCTGCAGCAGCACAATACATATTTGATTTGCACAGGTTACCTAGATGTGAATTATAATGTCTTTAAAAAAAAAAAAAAAAAAACACTAGGAAATCTAGGGCTCAAATAATCAAATCAGTGGGGGAAAAGAGAACATGACCTATGCTCTAATACCAAATGATGGGAAATCAAGATCAAATAACTAAGAACTAAAATAAATTGCATTAGAATGAAGAATCTGAGCTGGAATTACAAAGAAAACTGGATAAACACAGAGAAAGTCATCTTTCCAAATCTGAAACTACAATAAACTTACATCAAAAACTAATTCTTCTCTTACATAACAAGCGTATTTATAATCTCTAACTACTAGGAAATAAACTAACTAATTCTTATTAAACAAAAACTATTATTAATAAATTGCTATCAAGTTATTTTCTGTCATCTGCTGGATTTGAGAGCATTTACTTGTGGATTCAAAGATCGCCATATGACTTTTGAAGGTTTGCATTTATCTAGAACTATATTTAGTCTTTTTAAGCTTTCCATTTCATGTCAATTGGTATCAAAGTTTTTTGGCAACTTAGCATCCCGATATTGCATAAGGCTATGGCGAAAGCAACCAACCTATTGACGAAAAGCATGGGGTACAAGTCCTCAAAAAGGCAAGCTAGCAGTGAGAGATTGACCCATGGTCTATATGAGATGTGTGACATGGTCATCAATATGGGTTTGAATGCCAAACAAGATTGTGAAGATGATGGACATATGATTATCAAAGACTATGCTTGTGACCAACCTATCATACAAAGAACATTTCATAGATTGGATCCTTGCTCTTGAAGCTTATTCATTATGCAAAGATACCAAAAGATTTTAAGGTACAACTTGAATCAAGCAAAAGCTTGAGAGTGGTACTACAAATTAGTGGAATGATATAGAGTATTTCATAATGAGAAGAGGCAAGATTGGCATCGATAAGACCATAAGAATGAAAAGGATTATTGTAAATTTTTCTTTCCTCGAGATAACAATGAAATATTATTTTAAGCACCAAACATTAAATTTTAAACATTGAGAAATTGGAAGATAAAAAACTTGGAAGTAGAAGTTGCACAAGCCAAAGATGAAGTAGAATAATGAGTTAACAAGAAATTGAAGATAGTTTTTTGGGAAAAATTCTTGAGGCTAGAAAAGAAAATATGGAGTCTGATAAAGAAATGGTCATTTGAAAAAATTCCAATAGTCATTCATCAGCTGGTCAATGATAGTCAATGGTTGGTTTGTAAAGAGAAATGAAGCAAAAAGAGAGAAATTACAAATATATGATTTTTGTGGTGTGGCTTTTATTTATAATTGTCTATGGAGTATGTAACATTGAAGAAAACCTTTTTCTATTCTTTAAAAGTGGAAAATGTTTTTCACTCTATTGGGCTTATTTTCTGTTAACCACGAAAAAATGTTTTTCATTGGCTTATGTTTTTCTGGAAAATGAAATGGTTTTTGGAAAACATTTTTCGCTAAAATAAACAAAGTGTTTTTCCTGAATATATTGAGAATCAAGAGACTTAAATTTAGGTGCCATTACAAAAATTAAAGGTTGTAATCAAAGCTGAAATCTAGAATAGAGATGAAGTCAGAAAACCTAATAGATTCAACCCATATGTTTTATACCCTTTGTAACATGAGTTAGAAATATAATTTTTCTTTGAGCTAAGTTTAGACGTTGAACTTAAGTTTCGGAGAGAAACATGATTTTTCATGGTCTCTAAAGGTATTAGCTTTTGTTAGGTTATAGAATTTGCAAACTCCATGTGACAAACCATGCATCGTAGGGGATTGTAACATGGTCTCTCTTTTCTCTATTTCTAGTTGAGTCAATCGAATCGTTCAAATCAAATAAACCCAAAGATTTATACCCAAATACCCATTGATGTTTTGTTGCTTACTTTGATTTGAAGTTTGTTGTTTGTTATTTTCTGTGTTACTGTCTCATTATTGATTGTAGCCCAAGCCCGGTCACTTGATGGTTTTGACCTACTCAACTAATGACCTGAAAAAACCCGATTTCGACTGACCACTCAATTGACAACAAATGATAGGGTTGAGTGACGGTTCAACCCCAAACCCAACTAGACCCAACTCGTGGACTGCCCTAGAAAGGATAGCGAGAAAGATTGTTGGTATTTTTTTTATTTTTTGAAATAGATTGATGCTACTTGGCACCTTGTGAAAGGTAAGGAAAGAAATAATAGGGAAAGCTTAATCCTACATGGTTCATTAGAACGTCCCCATGAAACTTCTTATAGGGTTACTATGTATCTTGATTAATGCTTCTCAATTCCACGAGAAAGAATATAGGAACTTCTTATGAGTCAATGAGTGGATCTATAGGTTCATCGATAACTTTAGTGGCTTTCCTATTCAATTAATGTGGAATATGTCTCAAGTAAGAGTTAGTTAGTAGTCTTTTGGAGGAATATGTCTTAAAGTAACTTCAGAAAATTGTCAGATTTGTGGGACAGTTAGCCACCCTAGTAATAATTTCAAAGTCCCTTAAAAGTAGGGGAAAATGGGTTATGTTACTGGAGCAATTTCTAAGCCTAACACTAATGATCCCACTGATGATAGATGAGATTTTGAAAACTCCCTGATAATGTCATGGCTATTGGATTCAATGGAACTTGAAATTAGTTGTGACCTACTATTGCAAATTCCCAAGGAGATTTGAGAAGCTATTACTAAAACTTATGCTCAATATGAAAATCTAGCGCATGTATGTGATTTGAAGTGCTGCTTTCACGAGGTCAAATAGGATGGTTGGCCTTTTGACAAAAATTTCAAGGCACTCTGTAACTTGCGGCAAGACTTCGACTATTATCAGAATTTTCAGTCTGGATGTGCTACTAACACTACAACGTTCAAGAAAATGATTGAACAATAGTGTGTACTTGAGTTCTTAACTGAATTAAATCATGAATATGATCCTATTCAAATACAGTTGTTGGGAAAGGAGCATCTTCCTCCTCTTCAGGTTCAGGAGGTCTTTGCCTATATTTACAGAGAAGAAAGCCCAAGGGTATTATGCTCCATAATTGTTTTCAGGAGCAATTTGTGTTGGTCACTTCCTTTTCTAGGGATATTAAAGGACTCCATGACGATATTTCTATTACTAATGAAAAGGACATGCTATTTAATCACTACAACAGAGACACACAAGAGAGTGTGATTGTAAACTCAGAGGTCACCTTACCATAGTAGCCTTGTAAGGGAAACCAAAGGCATACCCAAATATATCATAGGCGGAGAACCCACCATTCAAGAAAGCACCACCATTTGTTCTTCCACATCTCCAACGTCCCCCATTGAAACCATTGCACTCTTATTCGGATTTATCTTCAATATTGAGACAGCTTTGGAAAGAAAGAGTATGGCTCATATATGTGGAAGGCATCAAAAATAAAAAAAGTGTCATCTGCAAAAAGTAGGTGAGACATTAGCAACACTTCAGAGGAGTCTTCACGCATTCTAAATCCATCCAATAAACCTTACTCTATGGCTCTAGAAAGCAAATGACTAAAAATCCAAAACCTTTCAAGCAACCAATTTCTAGTACCATGTTGAAGGATCATCAGTACTAAATTTTTAGAATTTTTCAAAAATTGCTTGGCTATTAGAATCTTTATATGCAAGTTTGCATGGTCCTCGAACTTCTATTTATTGGCCTTCCCAATGTTTGACTGTTTAAACTATATTGGATGCTTTTCATTCTTTTGTGTAATTTTGACCGTCACATTAAATCCTGTGTAAGTGTTCCGATTTATGCAAGTTAACCGTAGAACTGTTAACATTAAACACAGTCATCAAAAATCTGATTATAAATAAACACTAGTATAGTTTAACATACTTTAGACATTATGATCTCTGATACCTTTTGTGTCTCGCTTATAGTTTGTCTTTATTGTTGAGTGTTATGATTAAACTAACTAGTTCTATACTAGTATGGGTGCACCACTTCTACTGACAGGTTTATGTAACTTATTTTTATTTTCAGCTTGTCCAAGATCCTCGACCGTTATCAGAGTCGCTTTCAGGTGGAAATGAAGGAATCCAAAGGTCTTAATGACATAGAGGTAAGCAGTTTAACCTTTTCCATCTATCTCAAAGTCAAACACGCAATCCCTTCCTTATCATTTTTCTTCATTAGGTAACTCAAAATGTCTACTAATAAGATCTGAAAACTTTATTTCCCTATTTCCAATTAGGGCTTCAACTGCACGCGAAGTAAACCATAATACTAGGACCATTGGATTCAAAATTTGATAAGTAGAAAAGTAATTTATGCATTTAAGTGATAGAGTTGGGTATGTATATCTAGTAGAAATGTCTAATTAGTAAGTAGAAAAAGAAAAATAATAGTAGAAATTCGAAATTTGATTAATAGATTTTTTTTTAGAGAGGTTTATCTCGTCTTTCTCTGATGGAATCCATATTTCTCCTTGTGGATTCAAGGATTATTATCGTGAGACAAACTTGTTCTATTTCTTATGGCTTTCAGTTTGTGTCATTACTGCAAGTAGATGGATTTTGTTGTCCTATAGAAATGATCAATAACCATGTACTTTCTAAAAGCTACCTTATGCAGGATTTAAAGATACAAAAGGGGCCCTTTTTGTACTTTCTCCCCTTTTGTTTTTCCAGATCCTTGTCCTTGTAAATGCTGACCCAATTCATATTTGGGTGACGTCCTTCTGCATTCGTAGTATTTCAACTTGTTTATCATCATTGTAAAGGGAGTATGGCACTAAAGGTCTCATTTTATTTTAACTACTCATTTAGGGTGCCTGTAAGATCAAGCATGGACTAATAGTTTTAGACTAGAACACAAGAGATTGATGCCAATGACTAACATTTATCTCTTATTAGATTGATTCTACTAACTTGCATTCGGTGTTTGAACCTCCATTCAATGAGGAACAGCTTAGTAATATCTAGCTTTGGAAGTCTACAAATTTCTGTGACTTCATCAAGAACAGCTCTGGCACGATAATGGTATCAGTGATCATGAGTTTTCTCAAGGGGAGAAATTAAAAGTAATTTCTGTGACTGCATACAGTAACTAGGTGTAGGTTCTTCTTTTACCCTGTATCTTCAGTCTGATACAGATGTGTACAATAATCTCTCTCCCCAAATGCCCCCTTCAACAAACCAACCCCCCCCCCCCCCCTGGGGGCACCCCTTTAATAAAAAAAATTTGATTGACCCAAGACCTCCTTATTATAGATGACAGGTAGCACTTTTCTGCAAGGATTCTGTATCTGATATATCATAGTCAACTTTCTTGTCAACAGAAAAACCACTTGGAGGATGCAAGTCTAGAGGATGTGAGTCTACCATCACATGCAGAGCTACTAGAAATAGTTCAAAGGTAATTACTAACTCTTCTTTCCTTGTTTTTGCACTTCCTAAAAGGCATTATAGTTGATTGATTGAAATAAAAATTTGCATCAATAGTCAGCTCGAAGGGCCAAATATTGAGCAGTTGAGTGTGACTGACCTTGTGAAACTAGAGAGACAATTCAATGCTGCACTTTCACAAACCAGATCCAGGAAGGTCAGTTTTATGTCTTTTGTCAATGAGGTTATAAAGTATAAACTGATACTTTTTGTAAGCCTTAAATATTGCATCCAACCCAACTTTGTTTTAAATGCTGAATGCTGCCACACCATAAAACTCATTAATGTCTAGGTTTATCACTCTTGTCATCTTGTTCCATCTTAAGAGTAGTCATACCATAAGATTTTCAACCGTCTAGATGACAAATTTTAGTTTTGAAGGGTGACTAATACTTCTAAAATCTTATCTTGCATCTGTGTCTCGCTTCAGCCTAGAAACGTCAAATGCCAGATGCCATGTTTGTGTGCTAAAGTGTGTAATGGCTTTCTAACCATATGGTTCATGAAGAAAATGCAAGGAACTATACAAAATTTACCAGCACATCCGGTTGTAGTCTTATATCCAAAAAACTTCCTTCATCATGAACAAGTTCATAAATATACTCTCAAAGACAAGCGGGTATAGGAAGTTAAGTTGCCAAGATCTATGTAGTTCTAAATATCATTGAACACATAATTTGCTGAAACAACTACTGTGACCAGCCAAAAAATAGAAACAGCTTCCATGATTACGTGAAAACAGAGTATTTTATGGAATTCTATATGACAATTTCCTCATTAACTTATTCTTTGTAGTCTAGCCAAGTCTTAGACTTTAATGCTGTTGGTAACATTTCTTAGGCTTCTTCTACTATCTAATTAATGGTTGAAACATAAGAGATGTGTGTTGGATATCCTTACTATGGGGCTTATTGAAGTTCTTACTTAAGGGACATTTTTTGCTTGTTCTTCTTCCTCTCTTAACATCGATAAATCCAGTAGAAATATAAATTTTCAAATAGAGCATCAGGGAATCTGCATTTAATGCTAACAAAGGGATCCTGATTTTACTTAACTAAGACATAACTTACTAAACTATGTCCTAATGAACTATAGCTAAACATCTGTAGGGACAATTATACAGAACTTTGTATTGGCCTATTGGGTGCTCCATTCCGCCTGCATAAGAAATGCTATTCTGTTACAGTTGACTTAATATTCCTCCAGCTCTAAAAGTTATATATCTATGCCTAATTATTTTTTTTATTTTTCAGACACAGCTGATGTTGGAGTCCATAATGAGCCTTCATGAAAAGGTATGCAATTAACACTGTTCCTTTGGTATCTTCTTCTTTTTTTTTTTTTTTTTTTTTTTTTTTTTTTTTAGGAGAAACCTCTGGTATCTTACTTGGAAGACCTTGTTCCTTAATGTCAATTACTCAACTTGAATTTGGGATCTGTGCCTTGAAAGTTTAGTCTGATGTCGTCAGTTAAAATCCCTTTATTAGCTGACTTGTCATAAGACATTTATTGCAACAGCAGGAGTGAATTTCATCTTTTACATAAAACTTTCATCAGTGCATCATATCTATCTAAACCTGCATTTACTACCTCCTAAATCAGCAAGGTTTGAACAATGTCTCCTAAGGACAGGTGCATGTTGTGAAGATCTATAAAATAAATTATTACCACTTGATATAGATTTGCTCATCATCCAGTTGTTTCCCTTCATGCCATACTTTGAAATTTCCCTCTGCTCGTGCTTTAACACCTTGAAGTCACCTGCACCATCTGTTGTCTCCTTTAAGAATTCATGATTCTTACAATATATTAGTGTAAAAGACCTAAACACTAGATAGAGCTCTTTATTGAATTGTCCTCTCAATGCTCCTCAACTTTTTATTATTCTTGAACTCATAATGACCAAACAAAAATCTAGGTTTTCTAATGTATTCCAATAATTCAAATATATGCAATTAACAATTGCTGTCGTAGATCATCCAGTTTACTTGCTGAGTCTACTTTGGTTCATGTTGTAGTTACCAATTTGAGAATCTAGTTCAAACTCATGCATAATCTCTGACCTGGTGGTTCAGCCCTAAGTCAGATCAAAGGATGAATTTGAAAAATCTTAAGATTATCACCTTGAGGGACCATAACTGGTTCAACTTTCTGCTGTGGGTTCAATCATGTTTGGGGACATGGTTAGCAATTGTAGCATGTCTAGATGCTCATCGCATTTAGTTGCAGTATGGAGACAATTTTTACAAAAGAAAACATATAGGAATCTATTTCCGGCTACCTTCCTCAAAGGCGCGTATGGACCTCTTCTGAACTCAGTATGATATTCTTTGGAAGTTTAACTTTTCACACAGACAGAGATTTGAATCCTTGTGTCTGAAACCTCCTACAGAGTTAATTTACAACTTTGGGTGGTAAGGTGATCTAGGTTGGGTAATGGAAGCTGAACTGTTTGTTAAAGGATCTAACCATGCCTAGTCCTTTGGATCATGCTTACCAACTTTCATATGGGGATTTCAATATGCAACCTAAGAAATTAATAGAACATCTAGAAGAGGCAGCATTAAGTTATAAATTTAATATGAAGAAAGAAATGAACTGCTATAAATATCTGTAAGGAATAGCAGATAAAGCCCTTGTATTTGGAAATGTAACCAACTACATTAAAGAGCTACTGCAAAAAGAGATGAAAATTAGGGTCCGTTCCTTGGTGTATTTGCTGAAATGCTAGAACTGATAACTAAAATCAAGGTAAAGAAAATTGAAAAAGTAAAAGCAAGGCATAGTTCAGTTTCTAATGTCAATTATCTGTATGTAACTCTGTATTTTTATGTACAAATTGCAGCGTAAAAAGGTAGGATTAATTTTAAATGCATTTGCAATGGCCAATTCCTTTTTGCTATGATGAACAGGAAAGGATGCTGAGAGAAGAAAAGAAGCTATTACAGAGGAAGGTAGAAGCATAGATAAAAAATAAAAAAAAGAAAGCCCACATTCTTGAACAATTTGTTTAAAGAGTTTATTAGTGGCAACATAATGAAGGGAACTAAATCATCATTGGAATAATTGCTTGTTCCTTACAGATCAGAGCGACGCAAGATACTAAAGACAGAACTGAGGTGGTGCTGGGGTTAATTAAACATTCAAATAATCAGTTGGCCCATCCACCACAACTGGAAACACTTAGTTTGCTTCCATAGCAGGTTGGGAGATGGCACAGTCTTTGTGCTTGAAAGGTGCTTCACATTAGCTGTGGGATATGCCGACACTTATCAGTCCCTTTTAAATATTTGAGTGAATGCATGTTATATATAACCTACCATGTATGTATAAGATTACTTCTAAAGTGGTATCCTTTGCTCTTCTTAATTCTACAGTGGTATCTATTAATTCTTAGCTGTGTTCTGTTATTGATTGAGTAATCCATACTCTGAATTCTGGTTGTTCATTATGCCAATTAAATGATAGGTAGTGTTGTTGTGCAAAACAATATTCAGTTTTGGAGGACATTAGTAGCATATACTAATTGTTCTATCATCATGATTATCTGACTAATCAACCCTTCTAGTTTTATCTGGGCTCTGAATATATCATGCACAAACCATTTTATTACATTTTTCATTTTTTCATATGTGAGGGATTCCATCAATTGCAAGTATTAAGGAATGATGGTTATATCTTTGTGTTATGACAAATTATTTCTGGGAAGTTTTACTCATTTGAAAACTATTGACTGCATAAAGAAGTCGGTCGAGATTTTTCCATTGCATGGGTCAAAAAAAGGGCTTTGATTGTTTTAATTCACATCCAATAGTGTTTACATTCTTTCACATCATGTCCACACTCTTTCATATCATGTGTACAATGTGTGCATGTAGTGTAAAAGTATCCAAGAATGTGAAACAACAGTTAGCCGTCAAAAAATGCTTTGCTTGTAGATTTTTACATCTTTAAAAAGACAACCCAGAACAAGTTAATATTTTAAAACTCCTACAAAAAGGGTTTCAAAGGTATGATGAATAGATATGATGGAGTTACTCCAAAGGAAAATGCAATATGACAAAGCTTGAACTAAATAGAAAATGAATATTGAAACCAAATGAAAGAGAGGTAGAGAGTGAAGGAACCTAACCGATTTTGGCAGGAAAATTCAGCATCAGATGGTTGCAACATCTCACGTGCCAAGTTTTGCAAACCCAGTTCTCCGTTGTTCAAAGCTGACGAGAACAAAAATAAAATGAAATTCTTCTACGGGGGGAGAAAGGTAATTTTGAAGAAAAAAGTTGCATGTATATTTTATATGCCATCTACAATGGAGTATCTAGAATTCAATTAACGGTGTATTTGGGGGGTTGGAAGGAGAGTAAAGAGGGTGAAGGGTACCACTTTCAGTAAAAAAAAACAGAGGGTGAAGGGTGGAAGGGAGAAGGAGAGGGAGATGGAAGGGTTTTTGGCTGTTTCAAAAATGAGAAATGCTCTGTTCAAAAAAAAAAAAATTTTGAAAAATGTTATGTCAACACTTTTGTAACAAATCTTACGTGGCAGGTTGTTATTTGCTGTTACAAGTGTGCAAAAAAATAATTTGAGTGGTGGATTCAAATTAAAAACCTTTAACAACTTGCTAACCGTGAATGATTAGTGTGCAAAAAAATAATTTGAGTGGTGGATTCAAATTAAAAACCTTTAACAACTTGCTAACCGTGAATGATTAGTGATTACCCTCCACTTTTTGTGTAAGTATTTTAAAAGTTAAAATAACCGTGAATGATTAGTGATTACCCTCCACTTTTTGTGTAAGTATTTTAAAAGTTAAAATGGAAAGAAAAATAATGATAACTAACAAGATATGAATCGGTGATTATAGCTATACGGCTCTTTTTTTCTTTTTCTTTTTTTGAATTTAATATAATTTTTCAATTTGAATTTATCTATTATTAGTGAGGTTATATAGGAATGGATTTTTATGAAACTAAAATTTAGGATTTGAAATAGAGTAAACTGTTGGATTTAATGTGTGCAAGTTTTTAGGGAAAAAAAATGTATTAAACGTACATTGTGATGAAGTAAAAAAAAAAAAAAATGAATACATAGGGTACGTTTTGTAAATTGGAAGAGTTTTAAAACTAACAAAAGAGTAATCTTATTTTGTAGGAAGTTAGCGAGTAGAAGTAGAAATTTAAATCAACGTAAAAGTAGGAGTTTATTAGAAGCAGGAAGATATTTCAACGTAAAAGTATGAATTTATTATTTTTTTCAATTTACTATTTTAACCACATTTTTAAGTTTTAGGTAGTGGTATTTTTTACAGTAAAAAAAGCAATAAGTAACTTTCTTTTTAATTTAAGGGTATTTTTTATAGGAAAAAAAGCAATAACTAACTTTTTGAATCCTCTTAATATATACAGTCAATTTACTATTTTAACCTCATTTTTAAGTTTTAGGTAGGGGTATTTTTGACAGTTAAAAAAACAATAACTGACTTTTTTTTGGCAATTTACTATTTTAACCCCATTTTTAAGTTGTTGGTTAATTAATTTAAGGGTATTTTTGACAGGAAAAAAAAAGTAATAACTAACTTTCTAAATCCTCTTAATATATACAGACAAACTAGACTCATCACACGCGCTTCGCACGTGTATTGAGGCTTTTTTTTTTCTTTTTCCTTTTGGTTTAGTGAAAACATTAAACTTAGTGGTCCTATTTTATAGCCAAAAAAAAAAAGTCTTTATTTTATATATATATATATATAGAGAGAGAGAGAGAGAGAGAGAGAGAGAGAGAGAGAGAGAGAGAGAGAGAATCTAATTTATAAATGGATAAAGTAATTTGAAAATCAACAGGAGAATGACCCTACTTTTTAGGCAATGTTTTAGTGGGAGTTAAAGTTATATTTTTACTAATTATCTTTTAGTTTTATCTCTGCATAAACATAGGAGTGTAGGGGTATTTTTGAACCAAAAAAATAAGGATCCCAAACAGGAAAAGCCCCTTAAATAATAGTATAGAAGATAGAGATAAGAGAATTTTTCTTTTTCAACTGGACTTTTATGTGGTTCAAAAATACCCTCATTAATGAAGGATAACTTCATTTAGAAATAGTCATAAATATCAAATAAAAAATTTCATTTTGAATTCAAGAAGATAATTCTTAAAATTTAGAATTTTTTTTTTCCTTTACGTTCAAAAAATAAATTACAGTTACTGCTTATCTCTAAAGTTTATCATTTTTATTTGTTTGAAAAATAAAAATATATATTTTTAAATTATAATAGATGTAAATTATTAACTTTTACCAAAAAAATAAAAGACCCTCTGAGCACGCGTGTGACCGTGTGCTCAGAGGCTATATAAAAATAGGCACCATTGAAAATAAACTTAATTGATAATTTATATATATTTTTTTTAATAAGTAAAACTCTTTCAGGCCAAAATTGTTTTAATTTGAGGAATTAAAAGTAAAGGGTTTTTATTTTTTAATAAAAAAAGGGAAAAACAAAGAGCTTTAGTCAAGTATTCCATTGTAACTCAATTAGCATCTCTGGATGTTTCTAAAGAAGAATTTTTAAATCCCCTTATCCTATCATCCCATTGCATCTATCAAATTTATCAACAAAAAATCAAATTTATGAACAAAAAAAAAAATGGTGGATTTTAAGGAATATTTTATCCCTTCAAATCACCTCAAACCCTTTCTCCACAATTTAGAAAAATATCCAAATAAGATAAGTTAAACACCCCCACATCCCTCATCAAAAAAAAAAAAAATAAAAGATTAACTTAAAAAAAAAATAAAAATAAATAAAGAACCCCACAACCCTTCCCTCTATTCCCTTCTCTGGCTCTCCCCTTTCCATCCAAACAAGGAGAACATGAGAAGATGAAAAGATATGCCTTCCATTTACATGAATGTTTTTTAAATTAAAATAAGAAAGAGAGTAATTAAGTGACAAGTAAGACACCACGAATATTGATAATTATAAATTTTTTTTTTCAAGTTAAAGAAATATAATAAATTGATAATTTAAAAAATCTTAATAAAAGTGGAACCCTAATTCTTAAAATCTTAAAGAATTAAAATGAAGGATTCAAAAGGGTCTCTTAACCCTCCAAAATCCTAATTCCCTCATTTTTGCTACAGATTATATGGGCTCGCTTGTTGCTTCCCATCTTTGTTACACTAATTCTTTCTTTCTTTTTTCTTTTTTTCTTTTTTTAAATAATAATAGTTCCAACTTTACGTATAACAACATTTTCTTATCTAAATCCAACAAATCAGATGCAACAGTGAAACATATTTGGATTATTTATGATTTTGTAATACTCCTTGTGTTATATATATATATATATATATATATATAATGCTAGCTCTTTCCAAGGGAGAAATTTAACATAGAATTGCAAACTGCTAAGAAAGCATAGATATCAAGTTGAATATGAGAATAAAAATTTAATGCATGTTTGTGGTGATATTGAATGAGGAAACTAAATTAGTAGATTGCATGGGACTTAGAGCTCGTAGTAAAGAAAGCAAACGGAAACGATGAAATCAAACATATTCATATATAATGGGAGTTCTTGGTCTTGTTCTTCTCTTATTCTTAAATTGCCAAAACATGGGGTTGACCTGGAGTGAAGGAGTAAGAGGAAGCGGGACCGCAGGCATGTTTAAAGGTTTGCTAGCTGTTGAGTGCTGACACTTCAACCGCTCATCTTTGAGACACATCCGCCTATGCATGCAATAAACAATACTTACTTGCCATTTAAATTCAACATTTACTGCTGGACTTCACCGAATCTAGACATGTACCAAGAAATATGGGTCTCTCTCCCTCTCTCTCTCCTGTGTTTAATTATGAGAAATTATAGTGTACTCCAAACACGTTACTTGTCCACCATTTTACTAAAAAAACTCATATATGTTTAAAATTATTAAGTCAATTTATAATTTAAAAAAAATATATATTTAAATCAAAACTGACTTTCCTTGTTAAACTATAGATAAAAGTTTTTTTTTTTTAAAGAATTGTGGATAAGTGACGCGATCCATCATAAGGATTGTATAATTTACCCGTATTCAGACTAGACAATGTGTTGCTATTTATTCTAAGTTCAAATATTTTTCTCTCGTGGGTTCTAATTAGCTTAATAATTGGTAAAGTCTTTTATAGTCAAATAAGAGTTTTTGGGTTTGAACCCTACTTACACAGTTAAATAAAAATCAATTAATATCTTGGTCAGATGATAAAGATAAATTATTATGCAACGACACTATAAATTAAAAGTTTATCATATTTAAAAAATAATAATAATTAAAATAAATAAATAAAAACATTTTTCCTACCGATCCATTTCTCCGTTAACGCCTGAATTAGATTATAGGCGATGATATAAATTTGATACGTACATGTTTCGATAATATGAAAATAAATCAATTAATTTGTCCAAGGCTAATGTCATGAAAATCAACTGTTAATGAATTTGTGGGCCCATATCCCCTTCATTTCGAAGGTAGTAGAACATCGTTTATGCGTTGTTATTCGATTCTAAAACACATTTCAGGTTTTAATTGTGAATATGAAGATAAATAAGTTGAGGTTTTCTAGTTCTTCAAACTTCTTATATTTTCTTTTTTAAGTGTGAATTTTGAAAATATAACCGTTGAATTTCATGTTCTTTATGTTTTTAACACGTATATCAAATTTCATTCAAATCGGATGTTATTTACTATTCGATCAATAAACTTGTTTTTTACATACAATTTTAGATTACAAAAATTTGAAATTTTAATATTTGTTTAATAACATAGCAATTGATCTATGATTTTCTTGAAATTTTGCAAACAATAAGAATATAATACAAACATGCAATTTAACGATTAGATTTTCAAAATTTATCCTCAAACTAAAGATATATGAAAAGTTTGAAATATTTTTCTCTAAACTAGTTTAGAGAGAACTTTTATATATATATATATATATATATATATATATATATAAATGTATATATGTATGTATGTATTTCTTGTTGTGGAACGTTTACTGTTTCCTGTTTCTCTTTTTCTGGCCAGAAAATTCTGTAATTGTTTATGTCGTAGTGCTATTTTTTGTCAACTAGCAAGCTCACGTTGATTGAATTCTGCTCTATAGGTTGCGTATCACCAGGTTTCAACCAGAACGATATCATTTGTCAACGAATAGGTGGAAAATAATATGAGGAAATTAATTTTTGAAATATGATAGATGAAGTCCTTATTACAAGTTATTGTTGAATGGTTATGAGCCTATGACTATGACCTTTACCCAAATAAAAAATTCTATGACGATGACACTTTTTCTTATCAGCTATGAGTCTATGACGATGATACTTGAAGCTGAAAGGAACACATAAACAAATTTACAAGTTTTTGAATAAAACGGAATCGATATATATATATATATATATATATATAATAAACTAAAATAGAGTTCACACGTAGCTTGGGTAGAATTAGTATGATCCTCCACCTATATGATTATATACATAACATTTTTTTTTGATGAAATTATATACATAACATTAATACACAAAATTCTTGCAGTTATTATATTCCCGGAGTTTTTCATGCAAAGGCAGAGCCACATAGAGAGACCAGGGCCCAACCTAATATCGTTATATTTAAATTTAAATATAATTTCTAAGAAAACTAATATTTGGCCCCTCAAAATGATTAAAATATTGGTATTCTTGTTAGTATAACCTCATATATATACACACCCAAACAAATTAAATCATAATTTTTCTCCAAAAAAAAAAAAAGTTATAGTTCTCTTAAAGTATATATCAAGTGATGTTATAGATATAAAAAATTTCTTTTGCATATGAAAAGGTCTGTAAAATGAACTCTTTAAATTATTTTAAATATAAAATATAATGATGTAGTTCTAGCTCAACTACTACCTCCTCTCTTTGCAAGTTTTATGTAGAGGGCGGGTTTATAGATTTAAGATCCACTATATGCATGTGTATCTTACTTTTTTTTTTTTTTAAATGATGCAATTTTCTTTTTCCTTTCCTACATTATAACATTTCAATATTATACAAAAATAAAAAGGATTAGTTTCTATAAATTAGAACATACGTTGTAAAAAATCATACCCAAGCAATTATGTCATAGTTCAATGTCATGTCTTTTAACATGAACTTTATTTTGAGAATAATGATCTTGTGGGTTTTTTAAAAAAATATTTATTCAATTAGATATAGAATAATTCAATTCAATTCATAATGGATATATATATATATATATATATATTTATATATATGATGTTGATGATGTGGAAATCGTCAGTTGAGTAGGTTCGTCTGGATGAGTCAGCAACCTCATCCCTATACTTGAAATTGTCGTGCAAAGCCCTTTTTAGGTGGTCACCGGTGTGATGCCTGCCACAGAGTCTCCGATGATAAAGTCAGTGTATAGAAGTTTTAAAAAAGTATGAGAGCTTAGAATATCAGAGCTACAGCGTATTTGTGTATTAGGATGTGTACCTTGTTTGGTCTTGAGGGGTGTTTATATATAGCTTCATTACTTCTAGACATTGTGGCTTTTATTATGGCTTTAGTGCCTTTTTGTAACACATCTGAGCTCAGTAATGTAGGTTTTGATGAGCTTCCAACGTTCTAACAATCTGTCTTGTAACTGTCCGAGATACCAAATCCTTCATTTAATGGCTCGCCTTACCTCATCCATGATGTGGCATTGTGGACAAACGTGTCTGATAAGATCATCTGGGCAAGAAGGTTCGTTGGTCCTATCAGCTGCCCCCCAGGTTTTGTGGTTGTCCTTACGTGTCATGACGATTATTAGAAGGTGAAAGGTTTCTTACTCAAACGTGACTCTTGGGGTTCCGTTCCGCATTTAATGCGTAGTGGCAGCGCCATACACATCGTCGCCACATGGTGCGTTCTAACTAGTGGAATTAATGCCCTATGCGTGTGTCTCTTTGGGTTTCCCGCTGATTTTCAGTTTTTTGTGCCCAGCTATTTTAAATTGCTTCTCCTTCTCTTTCCTCCTTACTTTTTCCTTTGTACGCCATAGTTGCTCTACGTTTCTTCTTCTCCGAGCTCCCTATCACACTTTCCCTTTCATTCTTTTGAGGTATGGTTTCTTTCCTTCTGCTTTGCTCTTTCTTCGTAATAGATTGCACTAGATTTCCCCTTTTTCTTGTTTTTGTTTTAGAATTTGAAGTTTCTTCCCCTTTTTCCTTCCTGTAAGTTCCATGGTAGATATCTCTGAAGTTAGGAGACTCTGTCCCTCTCTTTCATTTTTCTTCGCATGCTTAGGGGCTTCTTTAGGTTCTTCTTACTCTTCTGGGCGAGAGGGAGGAGGATACTGCCGCCTCTAGCCTGAGGGAGGTTAGGGCTTTCCACACCCTCGGGGGAGCGTGTGGTTTGGACGCTGAAACCCTTTCCAGGTTTAGGGATAGGTTTCAATTTCTTGAGAGAGTTAGGGTTCGTCTTCCTCAAAAAGAGGAACGAGCTTGTCATTTTTTGCCTAGGGAGGTGTGCTTCTACAAGGCCGCTTTCTAGTGCGGGTTTAGGTTTCCCGTTCACCCCTTTATTATGGAGCTTCTAAGTCACTTCAATATTGCTCTTGGGCAATTTATGCCGAATTCGTGGAGAATTGTAATCAGTTGTATGGAGATATGGCTGGCCGTCACAGAGGGAGACATGATTAGGGTGGATGAATTCACGTATTTATACCGTCTGAAGTTGTCCAAAGAGTATGGGTACTACGAGCTTGTGCCCTAGGTCAAGAAGGCTAGGGTTGTCACCAATCTGCCCTCGTCTTTCAGATATTGGAAATCCAGGTTCTTCTTTTTGTCTGGGGATGATTGGGAGACTCCTTCCAATGAAATTTGCAAGGACGTCACTAGGTTGCTCCATCATCGGAGAGCTCCAAGTCTAGGTGCGTTGTCCTTCTACTAGTCCTCTTTCCTTCTTTTTTCTTTTCCCTTTCTATTTATTTATTATTATTTTTTTAAATCATTGCTAACTTTTCTATCTTGTGTTCGCGCAGTTAAAAAGTGTCTAAAGCTCAAGAGCAAATACAAGAGTCACGTAAAGGTAGCTATAGAGTACACGAACACAATCGACGATTTTGACAACCTGCTCGGCCCAAGAACTTTGGCTCGTCATTGCTTCGGTCCAAAGCCTTATGCCTACGTTCTTCGAGCCATCGAGATTAAAGAGAAGAGTAAGTGCTCTTTCAGTTTCATTGCTGTCTTGAATTCTCTTCACTCTTTTTTTTTCTTAAGTGTTTTTATTTTACAAATATGGCAATGAAGTTTAATCAGGAAATGTACGCCAAGATAAGGGTGAAGAAGAACGAGCCCCTTTCCAACCTTGGGAAGAGGGTAGTGTGTGTGGTGGATAACGGGACTCTCGTCACCCAGCCACCTCCGTCCCAGAAGCAACGAGAATTGTTTCCCTGACCACCTTGGTAGAGGAGATAACCCCCCGAACGAAGAAGCTGCGCTTGGCTAACAAGGGGAAAAAGAAGGTCGATTCAAGGTCGTCTAATATCTGGGACAATGCTAGCCTTGCCATGACGAGGGCACAGGACTCCTTTACCACCGAATAAATCCAGGTCCTTTCCAGCGTGCCCTCCAACGAGATTGTGGGTCGTCATATCCACAAACTCGTCCAATAGACTTGTACAATTTTCCTTTCCCTTTTTCTTCTTTTGCATGGTTTTGAGAGATGGATCCTCTTTTCAGGTTCTGGGGGAGACCATTCACATTACCTCGGAGTACCTGAGTTAGGAGGCAAAGGCCAAATCCGTGAGGCCCAAGTTGCAGGGTCTAGAGGTAGAGAACTCAAAGCTGAAGAAGGACCTTATCTCGGCCATGGATGAGGCCAATACTGCCAAGGAGAAGGCGAGGGTCCTGTCTGACGACTTGAGGGCTGAGAGGCAACTGACCTTGGAGAAGGAAGAGCAACTCTAGGCCGCAAAGGAGAGAGTAAAGACCGTCGCAGCCAAGTTCTTCAAGGCCTTTCAGCAGACTGACGAGTACAATATTGTGCTCTTCAGCTAGTACTACAAAGGCTTCGAGCTCCCCACTGGAGTAGACCTGGAGAGCTTGGATCTGGAGGTGGTAGACCAAGAGATGGCTCAGGACGAGACTGCCTATGCTGCTTAAGCTGCTGTCACTGCTCTGGCAGCAAATATTCCAGATCCTACCGACACTGGTGGTGAAGAGGTCAACGCTTGAACTTGTTTGTCAGAGATATCTATGTTTTTCTTTTTCCCTTTTTTTTTGGGATGCCCAGTATGTTTTTGGGCTTTTAATTCTAACGTTAGAACAATATTTCTCACCCAACATTTTTGGACTTTTAATTCTACCTACAGAACAATATTTGTTGCTCGATGTTTTTTGGGCTTTTAATTCAGATAGAATATATATTCATGTTTACCTGCTTACTTTCTTGCTTCCGTTGGTTTGTTCTTCGTTATGCTTAACACTTTTTATCCGTATGTGGTTCATGCTTTTTGCCTGCATCTTTGCCTGTTTACCCTTAGATTAGGCTTACATCCCTCTAGGCGGAATTTCATTACTTAGCCACTTTTTAGGTGACTTACACCTATTTAAGGGATCTTATCACTTGGCCTCGTCAGTAATTTACATCCGTCTAGGCGGAATTTCATTACTTAGCCACTTTTTAAGGGACTTACACCTATTTAAGGGATCTTGTCACTTGGCCTCGTTAGTAATTTACATCCGTCTAGGCGGAATTTTACTATTTAGCCACTTTTTAGGTGACTTAAACCCATTTAAGGGATCTTGTCACTTGGCTTTGTTAGTAATTTACATCCATCTAAGCGGAATTTTATTACTTAGCCACTTTTTAGGTGACTTACACCCATTTAAGGGATCTTGTCACTTGACTTCGTCAGTAATTTACATCCGTCTAGGCGGAATCTTATTACTTAGCCAAAAATATTTTTTCTTCTTTTTTTTTTTTAGACCTCTAGACTTGCATATAGTACATCGAAATGTTAACTGAATAGTACTTTTATTGCTTTGTTTCAAAACACGAATACAATCGTATGTTACATTTATTGATGGTACCTCTTCAAATGCTCAATATTCCATGGTTGTGGTAGTTTCTTCCGTCCAACGTTTCCAGGTGATAGCTGCCTTGTCTAGAATAGTGGATGGCCTTGTAGGGCCCTTCCCAAATTGGGCCAAGCTTCCCTTGGGTCGAGTCCTTGGTAACAGGTGTGACTTTACGCAGGATGAGATCTCCTATGTTAAGTCGTCTGAGCTTCACTCTCATGTTGTAGTACTTGGCCATCTTCTGCTAGTACCTCGTCATTTTGTGGGATGCTCCGTCGCTGACTTCGTCTAAACAGTCCAGGTTGACTCTCAACTGATCGTCATTGTTGCCTTCATGGAAGACTTCTCGTCTCACGTTGGTGATTCCCACTTCGACCGGGATTACTACTTCGATGCCATAGGTGAGTCTGAAGGGGGTTTCTCTTGTTGGGATTCTTGCTGTAGCCCTGTATGCCCACAGGACATTGGACAATTCCTCCAGCCAATCGCCCTTTACATCTTCCAATCGAGCTTTGATGATCTTGAGCAATGTCCGATTTGTCACTTTTGTCTGACCGTTGGCTTATGGATGACCTGGGGACTAGAATTGGTTCTTGATCCCTAGCCCTGATCAAAAGTCCCTGAAACTTTGATTGTCAAACTGCCGCCTATTGTGTGATATGATCGTCCGTGGTATCCCGAATCTGCAAACTATGTTCTTCGACATGAAGTTTTGGATCTTTGCCTCCGTGATGGTTGATAGTGCTTCTGCTTCAACCCACTTTGTGAAATAGTCAATAGTGACCATTAAAAATTTTACCTATCTCTTACCTTGGGGTAATGGACCGACGATGTCAATCCCCTATTGGGCAAATGGCCATGGGGAGGCTATTGGCGTCAGTCTTTCTGCTGGGATGCGTTGAACATTTCCAAACCTTTGGCATTTGTCTCATCTTTTGACAAACTCCCTTGCGTCCTTCTGCATAGTAGGCCAGAAGTAACCTGTTCTAATAATCTTGCTTACCAGAGATCTTGGGCCTGTATGGTCTCCGCATATTCCTGCATAGATCTCTTCCAAAATGTATTCGGCTTCTCCCTCATCGAGGCACTTTAGGTAAGGAATGGAGAAACCTCTTTTATACAGGGCGTCATTCAGGATTGTGAACCTGGCTGTCCTCTTCCTAACTTTCCTAGCCTCCCTGACATCCTGTGGGAGCCGTCCATCTTGGAGGTAGGACAAGATTGGGGTCATCCAATTGCTTTCACTCTGGATTGCGAAAGTGAGGACCTCTTCGATCCCAGGGCATTTCTGGACTTCCATTTTTAAGTCTGTACTCGTTGGTCCTGCTTCTGACGACACTTGCTTCGCTAGCTCGTCTGCCCCCATATTCTGGCTTCTAGGGACCTATGTGAATTCTACCCAATCAAACTCCTGTACCAAATACTTCGTTAGCCTCAGGTATTTTTGCATTCTTTCCTCCTTTACTTCATACTCTCCCTTTATTTGCCCCACGACCAGTTTTGAATCGCTCTGAAGGAACAAGTTTTTGGTTCCTAGTGCCTTTCCAACCCTTAATCCCATCAATATCCTTTCGTATTCAGCTTCGTTGTTAGTGGCTGGGAACGTTAGCTGAACTCCGTATTTGAGCGTCTCTCCTTTTGGAATGATGATAATGACTCCTACTCCACCCCTCTTCTAGGTTGACGAACCGTCAGTCCGGATCGTCCATCTTTCTGCTTCTCTCAATGCCTCATCCTTGACCGTGGTTGTGACTTCAACGATGAAATCTGCTAATGCGTGCACCTTGATAGCTGTCTTGGGGTGGTACTCAATATCGAACTGGCTAAACTCGATTGCCCACTAAATCATTCTTCGAGCAGCCTCAGGCTTATTCATGGACTTCTTTATGGGTTGGTTCGTCATCACTAGGATAGGATTTGCCTGGAAGTAAGGGCGCAGCTTTCGTGAAGCTACAATCAGGGCAAATACAATCTTCTCGATCCGTGGGTACTTTGTTTCAGCTCCTTGAAAGGCTTGACTAATGTAGTAAACTGGGAGTTGCTTTCTGCTTTCCTCCCGAATCAAGGCCACGCTCACGGCTATAACTGACACCGCCAAGCATAAATACAAGTCTTCTCCCTCTTTGGACGGGCTCAAGAGGGGGGGATTGCTCAGATAGTGCTTGAGCTCATGGAAGGCGTTCTCACACTCTTCCGTCCAGGTGAAGGCTTGCTTTAGCATCTTGAAGAAGGGCAGGCATTTGTCCGTTACTTTAGAGATAAACCTATTGAGTGCTGCTATCCTTCCTGTAAGCTTCTAAACTTTTTTCATAGTCTTGGGCGACGTCATCTCAAGTATGGCTCGCACCTTCTTTGGAATTGCTTCTATCCCTCTCTAGGACACCTTGAATCCTAAGAATTTCCCTGATGCTACTCCAAAGGCACACTTGCTTGGGTTCAACTTCATTTGATACTGCCTGAGAGTAACGAACGTCTCTTGGAAGTCGTCTAGGTGAGCTAACTCTTCCTTACTCTTGACGAGCATATCATCCACATACACTTCCCTGTTCCTCTCGATCTGTTTGTTGAACATTTTGTTTACTAGCCTTTGATAGGTTACTCTTGCATTTTTCAGTCCGAAGGGCATTACCTTGTAGTAGTAGAGCTCTTGGCTTGTGATGAAGGCAGTTTTCTCCTGGTCTTCTTCTACCATTTTTATCTGGTTGTACCCCGAGAATGTGTCCATGAATGTCAAGAGTTTATGTCCTGTTGTGGAATCCACCAACTGATCTATCCTTGGTAGGGGAAAGCTGTCCTTTGGATAGGCCTTATTTAGGTCTGTGAAGTTTACGCACATCCTCCATTTCCATTTTCCTTCTTTACCAAGACGACATTGGCTAGCCAGTTTGGGTAATAGACCTCACGGATGAAGTTCGCTGCTAGCAATTTGTTAACCTCGTCCATGATTGCTTGGTTTCTTTCTGGAGCAAAGACTCGTCGTCTTTGCTGGACGAGCTTTCTCTCGAGATCTACATTTAGCTTGTATTGGATGATCTCTGTGGATATGCCTAGCATATCCTCGTGGCTCAATGCGAAGACGTCTAGGTTCTTTTTGAGGAATTGGACTAGTTTATTCCTCATCTTTGTACTCAAGGTCGTCCTTACCCTTGTTGTCTTCGTTGGCTCTCCATCTACCAGCTCTACAGTTTCTAGGGCTTCCACCTTCTCTTACTCTTTCTCCTCGATTATCCACGTATGGTTTTCCTTCGTAGCTAACACTACTTGGTAGCATTCCCTAGCTAACACCTGATCTCCTTTTTACCTTGCCTACACCATTTTCTGTTAGGAACTTTACCTTTGGGCAATAGGTGAACGTGGCTACCTTCCAACGATTGAGTGTAGGCCTCCCAATGATCACATTGTATGAAGAATGACAGTCTACTACCAGGAAGTCTAATTGACGAGTCAGTTGTTGCGGGTAAGACCCCACTGTGATTGTTAGTGTCACTATGCCTTTGGGATATATTCTGTCTCCACTGAAACTGACGAGAAGGGACTTGAAGGGACACAATCTTCTTGGATCCAACTTCAACTGTTGAAAAGTAGAAAGGTAGATAATGTCCGTGGAGCTATCGTTGTCCACAAGGATTCTCCTGGTGTTGAACCCCTCAGGGGCGGCGGTACATTATAGTCAAGGGGTTCAAATGAACCCCCTAACCTGAAATATTTATATATATTTATATATATATATATATATATAATATTTAAAAAAAAAAATTATTTTGAACCCCCTAGAATACAAATGTGCACCCCTTCACCATGAATCTCAGAACCTGACCCCTTTATTTTTTAAAACCCAACTTAAACTCCGGAAAAAAAAAAAAGTCCAAAAGAATATTTTAGTCCTTAATCTCATAAATTAAAAGCCCATAAATCAAAATTTGAGAAATCATAAATAAATAAAAAAGGGTCAGATAAAAGTAAAACCTAAGAAATTTTTGCTGCCTAACCTCCAAAATCTCTCATTATTCTTCTTTACACTCCAAACCCAAAGGAAAAAGGCTACCTCTACTTCACACACACAAAATCTGCCGCCGCCTGGGGCCCTGATTGTCCCTAATTTGCCGCCGCCGCTGCCGCTTGGTTTGCCTTCTGCCGCCGCTTGATCTGGCTTTTCAGCTCTCTCTTTCTCTCTTTCTTTCACTGTGAGAGTGTGTTTATAGTGTTTTGATATGCTATTTCACTTAATCTATGTGAGTGAATCACCGTATGTATGTTTTGATTTTTTTTGTTGAGTATTTGAATCTTGGACAGTTGGACTGTGTGTGTGTGGGAGCTGTGGCATTGAACTTCTAATATTTGTTGTTGAACTCAACTTGAGTTTTGAGTCTATAAAGTAAAGTTTGTAGTCTGACTGTGTCTGTGTGTGGGGCTATGGGGGTTAATGGGTTATAGACATATATAACTTATTACTTTTATTACTTTATTGTTGTTGAGTATTTTTTTTTTTTTTTTGAGAAACGTTGTTGAGTACTTGAGTTTGAGTTTCTTTATTGTTGTTGGGTGTTGTAGAGTTGCTGTAAAGTTGAGTGATCAGTGATGACTTATTTACTTTGACTATTTGACTAATTTGAGACTCGTGAATAGTTTTTTAATTTTGTTGAATGTGACTTGGTCAATGCATTAATATTAAAGACAATAAAAATATAAAATATTTAAAAAATTGTAAACTTATAAATTAAAGAATTGTAAAAAAATCACTTAACAACAATAATTAATATATTTATTGTATTAGAAAAAAAATATGTCAAATGAACTTATAGTTTATTTTTTGTTCTTTTGCTAGTACTATGGATAAATTCGTAATAAGGAAACCCCGTAGGCTGCAAGATTCATCTTCTACCCAAGATGCAGATCTTACTCAAGATTCATCTTCTACACAAGATTTATCTTCTAAGCATAGTCTTGTTGATGTGAACAATCTTCCTTCAGACCCTGGGCTACGAAAAAAGATTTCATTTTATCATCCTAATGATCGAGATGAAATTAGAAGATATTATTTACAAAAAAAACCATGTCAACCTCATGGACACGATTTTCCTTAAACAAAAATTGGTGGACTTATGCGTCAATTTAATCCTAAATGGTTTAAAGAGCATGAAAGTTGGTTGGAATATAGTATTGAAAAGGATGCTGCATATTGTTTATATTGTTACCTATTTAGACAAGATGTTGGTATGCAATCTAGAGGTGACAGTTTTGTGACAAAGGGATTCAATAGTTGGAATAAGAAAGAAAAGCTAGACCTACATGTTAGAGGTGTTAATAGTGCCCATAACCAAGCTCTTAAGAATGGTGAAAATCTAATGAAGCAAAATCAACACATTCAAAGTGTTTTTGTTAAGCAGTCAAATCAAGATAAAATTGAATATCGGACTCAATTAAATGCAATAATTGATTGCATAAGATTCCTTTTGCATCGGGGGTTAGCATTTCGTGGTCATGATGAATCTGATGATTCAAGTGATAAAGGAAATTTCCTTGAGCTTTTACAATTTTTGGCAGATCATAATGATGTTATTAATGAAGTGTTGAAGAAAACTCCAAAAAACAGCAAGCTAACCCATCCTGATATTCAAAAAGACATTGTGAATGCAGTTGCATATAAAACTACCGATGCCATCATCGGAGATCTTGGCAATGGGTTCTTTTCAATTTTAGTTGATGAGTCACGTGATATCTCAATAAAAGAACAAATGGTTGTTGTTTTGCGTTATGTGGACAAAAAGGGAATTGTTACAGAGCGATTTCTTGGTATTGTACATGTAGCAGATACCTCTGCTTTGTCTCTAAAAGCTGCAATTGAATTTTTATTCAGTAAATATGCATTGAGTTTATCAAGACTACGTGGGCAAGGTTATGATGGGGCCAGTAACATGCAAGGTGAATTCAATGGTCTTAAAACTTCAATTCTGAAGGAGAATAAATCAGCATTTTATGTCCATTGCTTTGCTCATCAACTTCAGTTGACTCTTGTAGCTGTTGCTAACAAACGTATTGATATTGCTGAATTTTTTAGCTTGGTTAGTAAAATAGTCACTATTGTTGGAGCTTCTTGTAAAAGATGAGAATTTTTACGAAATGCACAACTTGCCAAAATTACAGAAGCATTAAACTTGGGTGAACTTGAAAGTGGGCCAGGTTTGAACCAAGAGACAAGTCTTAAACGTGCTGGTAATACACGTTGGGGATCACATTATAGGACAATCCTCAACCTGATTTTGATGTTCTCTTCCATAGTTGATGTGCTTGAGATGATTGAAAAGGATAGCCTACTCTTTGAGCAAAGAGTTGAAGCTCGATCTATTTTAAGGTTAATTCTATCTTTTGAATTTTCCTTTGCTTTACACTTGATGAAAAATATTTTGGGGATCACAAATGAGTTGTCAATAGCATTGCAAAAGAAAATTCAAGATATTGTAAATGCGATGACACTTGTCAGAGTGTCTAAGCAACAATTGCAGATGATGAGAGATGATGAATGGGAAGCTCTATTGACTGAAGTATCCACATTTTGTAGCAAGCATGATATTCCTATCTTGAACATGGAAGAAATATTTGTAGTTGGTGTGAGGCCACGACGCAATGCCCCACAAATTACAAATTTACATCACTATCGTGTTGATCTATTCTTTGAATTCATAGATCTGCAACTTCAAGAGCTTAATAATCATTTTTCAAAGGTGACTACTGAGTTGCTACTTTGTATGGCTTGCTTGAATCCAAGTGATTCGTTTTTGGCTTTTGATATACAAAAATTGACCCGTCTTGCAAAGTTTTATCCGTCTTGCAAAGTTTTATCCGTCTGATTTTTCTGAGACAGATGTATTGGCACTTGATAATCAACTTCAGACTTACATTGTTGATATGCACTCCAATGATGAGTTTTTAGAGCTTAAAGGAATTGGGGACCTTGCTAGAAAGATGGTGGAGACAAATAAGGATGTTATATATCCATTGGTATATTTGCTTGTGAAGTTAGTTTTGACCCTTCCTATTGCGACTGCAACAGTGGAAAGAAGTTTTTCAACAATGAAATATATCAAGAATGAATTGCACAATCGAATGGGGGATCAGTAGTTGAATGATTGTTTGACTGTGTTCATTGAAAAAGATATAGCTCGTAGGATTGATAATGAATCTATTATGCAACGGTTTCAAAATATGAAACCTCGTAGAAGACAATTATAAATTTTTTTTTTTTTTTTTTGTGATATTGATATATTCAAGTCTCTTTTGTTTTAGATTTTATATAATTTATATTTCTTATTGACCCCCTTGGACAAAAATCCTAGAGTCACCCCTGAAACCCCTTTATCATAAGCATTATAACTAGGGGGTCGCCATACGGTTGCTTCACTCCTCTAGCGTCTTCTTCCAAGAAAAGGATGTCCCTGTCCGTTCGTCTCTACTTCAGGGGTGGTATCCTATGGATGCTGTTCACCTGCCTCTGCTGTGATTTCTTGAGGGATCTGAACAATCCTTCTATGGATGGCCCACTTGTGATCATCTTTATTTCCCCTATTGCACTCTGTAGACGATGGAATGTGTGGTCCTCGTCCCTTAGAGAGGCTTCGTGCTTGTCCTTATTATTATCTTTGGAACTGCTGGAGTCTCCTTTCTTTACATATTTCTGTAACTTCCATTTCTGGATGAACTTTTTTATCTACTCCTTCAGGTCTTTGCAATCTTCTGTGTAGCGGTCTTGATCCTTGTGGAAACGGCAGTATTGCTTCTTGTCACGTATATTGGGTGACGAGTGTAATGGCCTTGGCTATTTGAGGTAGTGCTCATCTTTAATCTGCGCCAAAAAGGAGTGAATTTTACCATCCGAGGGGTTTTATCGTCCTTTTGTTTGTTCCCATCAATATTCTGACGATTTGTCCGCTTCCTTTTTCGTCCTCTTCAGTCCTCTTCCTTTCTTTCCCTCTCATTTGGCTTTTCTACCCCTTCAATTGTTGCTAGGGCATCCTCAGTGTTCATGTACTTCTGTGCCTTCAGGAGCATTTCCGCCATTATTCAAGGGGGATTCTTTACGAGCGAGACCATGAACTCCCTAGATTTCAATCCAGCTTTAAAGGTCATCAGCTGTACTTTTTCATCCACTTCATCCACCTCTAAAGTTTCTCAGGTGAAATGCTTCACATATGACCTCAGGGTCTCCTTTTCTCCTTGTCTAATAGTAAGCAGGTGGTCTGCCAGCCTTTTTGAGCATTGTCCCCCCAACAAAGTAGCATAAGAAGGAGTTACCCAATTGCTCGAAGTTGTCGATGGACGACATTAGTAACTTCGTGAACTACTCCCTCGCAGCTCATTTGAGAGTGGTAGAGAAGGAACGACACAGTATCTTGTCAGGGGGCTGCTGAAGACCTAGAGTTGTCTTGAAAGTGTTGAGGTGATCCAGAGGGTCTTTCAGCCTGTCCAACGGCTCGAGTTGAGGTAGACAAGATTTTGATGGCATTGGGCATTCTAGGCTGTCGTCGTGAAGGGTGAATCCATCCTCCTGACCATCCTATCTAGGCTCTGGTCTGTCTTTTCCTTGATTGCACTCCTCAACTTGTCCATCTCTTTTCTCATTTCTCAGAGAAGGTCCGAGCTCGCTCTTTCTGGAGTAGTTGCTCGTTGGCGATCATTCCTTCTTTGGTTGTCTTCATTGTCATCTCGGTTGGTTCCAGAACGGTTGTCCTTTTGCTGCAGCCGCAACCTCATCTCCTAGTTTTGTTTGGTAAGCTCCTCCACGCTGGCTATGAGTGTTTGGATTTGCAGAGCTAATGCTGCAGAATCTTGGGGAGCGTTGGATTCCATCTGGACTTGTGAGTTAAAGGGAACTACGCTCTCGAACCTAAGTGCAAAAATGTCGTCCCCATAGACAACGCCAAACTGATGATGTGGAAATTGTTAGTCGAGTAGGTTCATCCAGATGAATCAGCAACCTTGTCCCTGTACCTGAAATTGTTGTGCAAAGCCCTCTTTAGGTGGTCACCGGCGTGGTGCCTGCTACAGAGTCTCCGATGATAAAGTTAGCGTATAGAAGTTTTAAGAAAGTATAAGAGCTTAGAATATCAAAGCTACGGCGTATTTGTGTATTAGGATGTGTACCTTGTTTGGTCTTGAGGGGTGTTTATATATAACTTCATTGCTTCTAACCATTGTGGCTTTAGTACCTTTTTGTAATGCCTTTGGGCTCAGTAATGTAGGTTTTGATGAGTTTCCAATGTTCTGACAGTCTTGTCTTGTAACTGTTTGAGGTACCAAATCCTTCATTTAATGGCTCACCTTACCTTGTCAATGATGTGGCAATGTGGACAAAGGTGTCTGATAAGATCGACTGGGCAAAAAGGTTCGTTGGTCCTATAAGATGTTATGTTATATATGTATAAGATTGAGATTAATTACAGCCACCCAAAAATGTTCAGGCACGGCCACTGCTTTCGTGGTAATTTATTCCCTTTAGAGCTGACTTATCTGCATAGTCATTAGTCTCTCAATACACGTAACGTGGATGTATCGTCCAATTGTCTGCCTAATAGTAAATTAGTAATAATGATATAACCAGAGCCAAATCTAACTCTACTAGATAGCCCAAATTCCACACCACTAGGAGTCCTTGTCTAATTGCCCATAATTCTGAAAAAGCTATTAAATGCACAACCTATATGCAAGGAACCTTTTGATTAGGTTTGCTAACCCTCCTGCCCCTGCTCTTCCCGGATTGCTCTTCACATTCCATTGGTGTTCAATTTTATGAAGGAAGCTATTGAAGGGTTCCAACAAATAAAAAGACTTAGCAATTATTGGGTCCCTTCCTAAGTCTTTGAGGTAAAAAAAAATAAAAATTAATTTACATGGTTGATTATCCTATAGAGTATAGATACAGTCTATTGGGGAGGTAACCTCATTTTGGAATACGAAAGCATTCCTAGATTGCCATGTCTGCCAAAGAGTAAAGGTTATAAGGGTGTCCAAGTTGCCACGGTTTGAAAATTTGATCTTAAATTAGCATAGATAAAATGTTCAAAAACCCGGCCTAATATTCACAAATTAGCATACTGGATTTTCTAGGTTTTCCATGTCATTGCTTAACGCCAGGCCCAGGGCGCATGGGGGGCATTCTTGTCTTCATGACCGAACTCACAATTAAGTTGGGTGAAATTGTCAATCTAATGGGCACTTCGAGTGTATTATAATAAATTCTCACTAATCTATATAATATACTAAGTGAAAGTTCAATAAAAATATCCAAATTAGATTTTAATTATACTAAACGTCATTTCAATTAGATGTCACAAGTTCTAATTTTGTGAAATATTCCTCTATTTCTAAAGCATTCAAAACTACTTTCAATCCATTTAGAATAATCTTTTTTTTTTTACGGAAATTTATTATTAATTCAAGTATAAATTCTCACTTAATTTTTTTGTATCTATAAAATTTCTCTTAAAGTTTAAAATGATAATTTTTAAACTCAAACTAAATTGACAAGTGACTAAATTAAGTAATGAACTAACATAACAATCGATCAAAATTATAAGTAATTAAGTGTATTTTTGCCTTTAATTTATGAGGCTAGGCTAGTAGGCTTACATTAAACTATATTGAAATAGTTAGCTAGTGCCTTATTTCCTATCTTTAGTTCTTTACTCTTAACCTTGTGATTATTAAAATATATCATACCTTTTGCGTGGGGAACACATTTGCATGTTTTCTTTTGAAAAGAAGACACTATATCTGTTTTTAGACTTTTAGTGGATATAAAAATCCTTATGATTGCATTGTATTATTATGCTTCAAATCCATTGAGAAAAAACGTGTATTATAATACAAGATAAGTCGTTCATTTTAAAACAATTATAAGACTAGGATTGCATTAAACTATATTAAAATAATTAACCAATGCCTTATTTCCGTTATAAGTAACCGTGCAAATATTTAAAATGTTACCGAATATTCTTAGGACAATGATTAATAATATATTTACAAAAAATTTATATAAAAAAAATTAATAATTTGATAATTTTTTTTATTTTTTATAAAACGATATTAAAAATTTTCTAAAATTTAACTATTAACCGAGCACTCACGAGCCAACTGTTAAATATATCATTCATTATGCGTGGGAACAAATATACATGCTTTCTTTTGAAAAGAAGACACTGACTTTTTACCAAAAAAAAAAAAGAAGACACTGACTGGATGCTCGGCACTTGATCTGTATTTTGGTCAGTATGCAAATCTAAATGATTGCATAGCATAATCTACCTTGTCAGAAAATAAAATAAAAAATTATTGGCATGTTTCATGAGGGACAGTACTATGCAATAATGCAGACCATCCAGATCAAGTACCAATAAGAGCACTCACGAGCCAACTATTAAATATATCATTCCTTCTGCGTGGGAACAAATATACATGCTTTCTTTTGAAAAGAAGACACTGGATGATCGGCACTTGATCTGTATTTTGGTCAGTATGCAAATCTAAATGATTGCATAACACATGTCAATTGTCTACATCCTCACCGCCAAGACAGCACGTCATATAACATTTTCACCTTTTTTTTTTTTTCTTCTTTTTTAATAAGTTTATTAGAGTGACCTTTTTTTTTTCATAATATATTTCATGGTTGTTCAAATGACAAATTATTGTCATAATAAACTTAAATAAAAATTAAAGACAACTTAACTACTTCATAATTATGAAATTTGTTTCGAAAATTATTATACATTGCTTTTTTGTTGTTGTTGTTGTTTTTAGGATGGAGTGACAGTCGAATATGCAAGCTACCAATCGAGTTAGAAACCTATTTTTCTCTCTTTCTTTTTACTTTTTTTAAATGTAAGAGAAAATTTTCTTGGAATTAAGATTTAAGAATTTTGAATTGAAAATTTTATAAATCTTATGACACCTTGAAAAGCACTCCTCATGTACTTAACGATTATGTTTTTTCTTTCATCTAAAAAAAACGGTTATGTTTTTTCATTTATTTTTCTCAAATGTGGAAACAAATACGTTTAAAGATTTAGGTAATGTGAAACTTTGTATTTAGGGAAAGAAAATTATGTGAAGTACAATAGAAGAAGATAGCATAGCCATTCAAATAGTTCATAAAAAATAAAAAAACAGCCATTAAAATATTGACTACCCATGCCTGGTTAGAATATATTCCCTGACCTTCGGGACACGATAATGAATTATGTATATATTATATACTTTGATTTTGGAGCAGGGTCTGTATATTTGTCTAACCCACAAACCGTATTATAGTAATACGGATTTTTTTTTTTATTAATGGAATTAGGAATAAAGAATTTGTTCTCATTAAATCAAAAAAAAAAAAATAATAATAATAAAGAATTTGTTGCCAAACAACCGATCCCGTATCTATAAGACTATAACTCTTGCTTTTGTTTTTAATACTTGAAAAGGAATGTTTTTTTCTTTTTTTTTTGTTTGTGGAGAAACCTTGATGAAGGAGTTCATATACAAAAATTCAAGGGCCCATTTGGTACATGTATTTAAAAACTAAAAATTGTTGTTTGAAAATATTTGTGAAAATACGTGTGGGTGAAAAAATGTGTTAAAATACGTGTAATACTGTCTAAAAACTGAAAATAATTGTTTGAAAACACAAACCAAACACCCTTTAATGGTTTACACAAAAGTAGAGAGTTCATATAGCATTTAGTGTTTAGTTTGCAAACGTGTCATCACGTAGGCTCTAAAGCAGTGGCAAAATCATAAATATTTTCAATGGGAAGGGAGCAAGCTATATATATGTCACTAAACTAAAAAAAAATGAAAATAAAAATAAAAATAAAAAGCCTCATCGATGCATAAATCTCATGTGAGTGCAATGGCGGATCATCATGAGGACCAAGGGGGGCCTTGACCCCTCCAAAATTTTTGAAAAAAATTAAGGATTTTTTTTTTGGGAATTATACTAAATAATTTGAAATTTAAAATAAAATAAAAAAAACCTTATCATTTTGACTCTCCATACCCAATAATATACAAACATACATATATATATATATATATATTTAAGAAAATTTAAAAATAAACATAACTTTCATTTTAATAGAATACAATCCCTAAATATGTATGTCAAAAATTACAATAATTAAACATTTAGAATCTTTAAAATGAACACATAGGCATTTAACAATTATCTCATTAAATAAAAGGGAAAATTTTTCTAATTTTTATCCCAACACATCTGTGGCTTACTTGTACCACAATAATAGAAAAATTGAAAGGTTAGAAGATTTGTTGATTCGCCATACCACCAAGTTTCCCACACAGTTGTAGAACATTTTGCTCATAGTGCTCTCTCTCTCTCTCTCTCTCTCTCTCTCTCTCTCTCTCTCTCTCTCTCTCTCTCTCTCTCTACGTTGGCGTTTGCCTTCTTTCTTTTTTTTCTTTTTTCTTTTTTTTTTTCTTTTCAGTTCTTTTCTTTCCCATTGCTACTGCAATTTTATATTTACAATATAAAGAAAGAGTGAAAGACAAGCTTGAAGCTTCTATAGGCCCCTCATCCCTATGCAGTGCTCATGTGTTACTTTATTTTTCATTTGCTTTATTTTGATTTCTTTACTCTACTTTTCAATTACTTTCTTTTTTATTTTCCTTATAATATATTATTTGCTATTATAATAATCAATATATTATATACCATATGACATTATAATTTATAAATGTACTTGATTAGTTTGATTAAAATATACAGTATATACTATACTATATTAACATGTATTTAGTTGTTGTTTATAGCACATATTAAGTTATGAAGTATTGTACATTACTATTTTAGATTTCAAACACAAAATATATATATATATATATATATATTTATATGGTCCTCCTAAAGATAAATTCCTAACTTTGTGTGAGTGGTTAATACAAAGAATAGTTAGAATCCACACACACCCATATATATATATATATATATATATGACACTAAACTAAAAAAATGAAAATAAAAATAAAAAGCCTCATTGACGCATAAATCTCATGTGAGTGGGCTAATACAAAGAATAGTTAGAATCCACAAAATTAAAAGGAAATCATAAATAGAACACCATTCAACAAGAAACTATGATAGTAGAAGACATTTGGCATGATTCTTCAACTGGCAGTAAATGTTTAATTGAAAAAAGAGAAGAAGAGATTTACAAACATATCCACATCTTAAATTCTTAACCAAACCTACATCTTTGAAAAGAATAGGTATGTCCTTACCGATTGTAGAGAAGGGAACGATAGTAGAGGACATTTTGATGGAATTTGCTGGCCCTTTCTTCTTTGAGCGGGAGAAACAAAAGAGGATGAAATTTTCGGTGTTTAAGGGAATTGGAACATTTTGCAAAATTGGTAATGGAACTATCGTGTGAGTTGCAATTTAAATACATGCAAGTGGGAGTTAGAAATGTATTTTTATCGGATTGTCCACGTAGGGTGCATGAGTATTTTTGAATTACAAAATTATCCATCCCAAACAGGATAAACCCCTCAAACAATAATGTGTGTGTATATCTATATCTATATATATATATATATATATTTTTTTTTTTTTAGGATAAACGGTAGAATATTATTTATTACTTATACATGGAATGTTTGTAATTTTGATTTAATATATGATATTTTCTAAAATAAACAAAAATATTTACATCAAGTATGCCTTTACATCTTTGAAAGGAAAAAAAAAAGTAACTTTTGAGATGTCTAAAAATATACAAGTCAATTTAATAAAAATAAAATATAATTAAATTAAGTATAGTATAAATTAAATATGATTAATGACCTATGTATGACATGGGAGTAGTTAAAAAATTCATTACTTAACTACATAAATACATTACATGCTTTTAGTAAAAATTTAGGGGGTGTTATTATTTAAAATTTATGTCTAAATTTTTTTTTTATAGCAAAAATACGAGAGAGAGAGAGAGAGAGAGAGAGAGAGAGAGAGAGAGAGAGAGAGAGAGAGAGAGAGAGAGAGAGAGAGAGAGGATTTTTGAAAAGTCAATAGATTGTATTTTATTCTTTTTTTTTTTTTTTATAATCGTATTTTATTATATTATAGTTGTAAGGACTCGATTTGTAACGACCCAAAATGATATTGAGTTTGCACGTAAAAAGGCTCAAACAATATCATTTGTAGAGCGTGGGTTTGAAAGGTTAGGCCTTGGTCGTCGGACGGTGGCTAATCGTGGTGTTCATGCAAAAGTAAGCCATGTTCGCTCGAGGAGTCATTCTCCTCGATACGGTCTGGGAGACTCTGGTTCTTGGCCTTTTTTTTTTTTCCCCAACCCATTTCCCGGATTGCTTGCTTCCCCTTTTATATTAGCTTGTATCCCTTATCCAACGTCCACGTGTAGGTTTGACTTTCCAGGACTGATACTTGTCCCATCTGCCCATACCCAAAGTGGTTGGGGGTGGTTGTAAAAGCTGAAGAGCATGATTCTGTCAGGTGCAGAGTATTCAATGGCAGTAATGGCAGCTTTCCCTTTGTCCTTAGTCGCCATACTGTCCAGCGGTCCTTTCTCTATCAACATAGATATTTTAGGTTTTTCCCAAAACTGTTCCTATACCGTTCTTACCCTTTCTTTCAGGAGGACCTTGGGAATGCCGAGGACAGAATCATCCTCGGCTATGTCTCAAGATTACTTGGACTTTTATTATACGTCCTCGGCCATATCCATCCTCGGCTCGAGTCTTGGGCCCCAATGTAAAAATGGGTCAGGGTCACAAATTATTGGGCCCCATAATAACCCCTCAAAATCCTACTGTCCGACCTCTTGGTCGAAGAGGAGGGTTTTGGTGATGCCAAGCCTTTATTACAGTTCGTTTAGCTCTGCCCTTCATTAATGTTGGTGTCTCTTCATCTGCTTAGGAAATGCGCCGGGTTACGAGACATTCTTCTAGATTTACACACGATGCGCTCCTACTGTTTCAGTGTATGAGGCGCGTCTTTAATAAATTTCCTTTATGAGGCCCATCAAATCTGACAGTTATAGATGACATTGGGGAGTTGAACAGACACTATATCGTTTGCAGCTCTTCTTGGAAATCTGTATGGATTAAATGCCACTTACCTTCCATATAAGAAGCTAGATGAGAGGGTACTTCCTTTGCATAAAGACCCTTTAACCTTTCTAAAGCCTTAAACCTCAAGCTGCGCTCAAAGTTTTCCTTATCAGCATAGTCAAATCTTATAGTGTGATATGTCTGAGGTAGAAACAGGGGTGAAGAGACCACATCCTTTCCAAAAGCACCGTGTCCCTCTGAAACTTAAGATGGCTCGGTCAAGGCAGGGTTGGCAGAGACTCAAGATATTTCTCATTCTCCTTCAGCCAAAATTCGAAGCAGGAGCTAATCGCATCAAGCTTTTGGTGCAATTAAGCTGGGGTTGCTCATCATCTGTACCATCCGCTCTCCTATGAGCATAGCTAATATGGCACCAGCGTGTTAGGAGTCAGGGCTGATGCAGGGACTAAGTATCCCTGCTTCTTCCTCTCTTCCTTCACTGGTGCCTTCTTTTGCCTCCCCTTCTTCTTCTTTCTCATCACCAGATCCATCCTAGTGCTTTTACTTCTTCCCCTTCTTCTCCTCATCCATCAAAGGGGGTCTCCCTCTCATACACGGTCGCTACTGGAGCAGAGTTTAAAAAGATTTGTCGTTTCATTGTATTTTTTATTTTTTATTTATTTTTGCTTCGGTAATTAGCTTCCTATATAGGCTTGTTTAAGCCCCTCATTGTACGCTGTACTGCTTCTTTACATCAATAAAAGTTGACATTATTTTATTTTATGTATTCTTTCTTCTCTGCAGTGGTAATGCCGTAAATAGATGTGCTATCATATGATTTCCTTTTATTTTTATATTCTGAACGATGCTTAGGGCAGAAACCCATATTAAGAAAAATATATTATTCTGAACTTATTGAAACTATTCGGCACAATAATGCCGACATGAAAAAGGGTTGCATACTCCAAACTAACCGAGATGATGGTTGAATGCTCGGTGCTGTGCAGGAGATAATCATCCGAGGATGTGTAACCCAAAATGAACTGCCCATGCGGGTCGCCAAGTACTAGGGTGCTTCGCCACCTTCCTAACGACCTTCATAACCCTAGTCCTTTCTGGCATCCGGTCCGAGGACCGAGGTGCGATCGTACTGAACTTAAACGCTCGTTTTCACCAGTTCCCTTAGAACTGAGAATCTAAGGACAGGTTGGGACCTTCATTCCGTCTAGGACGTAATCCAATTTTTAATAGATAATCATCCTGTAAGACTGAGCAATTTAGAATTCTCCTTAAATGGTTGGTTTTTCCATAGGTTTGAGTCCGAGGACCATGCAATACCTTAGTTCTGTCCAAAACTTGATTTTTAAGTAGTTGGTTTCCCCATAGGTTTGAGTCCGAGGACCATGCAATACCTTGGTTTTGTCCAAAACTTAGCTTTTTTAAGTAGTTGGTTTCCCCATAGGTTTGAGTCCGACGACCATGCAATACCTTGGTTTTATCCAAAATTTAGCTTTTTTATGTAGTTGGCTTCCTCATAGGTTTGAGTCCGAGAACCATGCAATACCTTGATTTTGTCCAAAACTTAGCTTTTTAAGTAGTTGGTTTCTCCATAGGTTTGAGTCCGAGGACCATGCAATACATTGATTCTGTCCAAAACTTAGCTTTTTAAGTAGTTGGTTTCTCCATAGGTTTGAGTCCGAGGACCATGCAATACATTGGTTCTGTCCAAAACTTAGCTTTTTTAGTAGTTGGTTTCCCCATAGGTTTGAGTCCGAGGACCATGCAATACATTGGTTCTGTCCAAAACGTAGCTTTCTTAGTAGTTGATTTCCCCATAGGTTTGAGTCCGAGGACCATGCAATACCTTAGTTTTGTCCAAAACTTAGCTTTTTAAGTAGTTGGTTTCCTCATAGGTTTGAGTCCGAGGACCATGCAATACCTTGGTTTTGTCCAAAACTTAGCTTTTTAAGTAGTTGGTTTCCCCATAGGTTTGAGTCTGAGGACCATGCAATACCTTAGTTCTGTCCAAAACTTAGCTTTTCTAGTAGTTGGTTTCCCCATAGGTTTGAGTCCGAGGACCATGCAATACCTTGGTTCTGTCCAAAACTTAGCTTTTTAAGTAGTTGGTTTCCCCATAGGTTTGAGTTCGAGGACCATGCAATACCTTGGTTCTGTCAAAAACTTAGCTTTCTTAGTAGTTGGTTTCCTCATAGGTTTGAGTCCGAGGACCATGCAATACCTTGGTTCTATCCAAAACTTAGCTTTTTAAGTAGTTGGTTTCCCCATAGGTTTAAGTCCGAGGACCATGCAATACCTTGGTTCTGTCCAAAACTTAGCTTTTTAAGTAGTTGGTTTCCCCATAGGTTTGAGTCCGAGGACCATGCAATACCTTGGTTCTGTCCAAAACTTAGCTTTTTTAGTAGTTGGTTTCCCAATATGTTTGTGTCTGAGGACCATGCAATACCTTGGTTCTGTCCAAAACTTAGCTTTTTAAGTAGTTGGTTTCCCCATGGGTTTGAGTCCGAGGACCATGCAATACCTTGGTTCTGTCAAAAACTTAGCTTTTTAAGTAGTTGGTTTCCCCATAGGTTTGAGTCCGAGGATCATGCAATACCTTGGTTCTGTCCAAAACTTAACTTTTTAAGTAGTTGGTTTCCCCATAGGTTTGAGTCCGAAGACCATTCAATACCTTGGTTCTGTCCAAAACTTAGCTTTTTTAAGTAGTTGGTTTCCCCATAGGTTTGAGTCCGAGGACTATGCAATACCTTGGTTTTGTCTAAAACTTAGCTTTTTAAGTAGTTAGTTTCCCTATAAGTTTGAGTCCGAGGACCATGCAATACCTTGGTTCTGTCCAAAACTTAGATTTTTAAGTAGTTTGGGGAGATTAGCCCCTCGGCCAAGATGTGGGATATTGGTTTGGGGAGATTAGCCCCTCGGCCAAGCCCCTAGAACTATCCGCTCTACTGACGTTTCGAAGCGTAGCCCCTAATGAAAAAGCATAGCCCCTAATGAAAAAGAATAGCCCCTAATGGAACTCTGTGCTAAAGCACTATGACCGGCCATTGGAAGTGACGGGGAGACTTTCTCTACCCACCGCCTGTGCCAACACACAAGCCTTTCCCACAGATGGCGCCAATTGTAAGGACTTGATTTGTAACGACCTAAAATGATATTGGGTTCGCACGTAAAAAGGCCCAAACAATATCATTTGTAGAGCGTGGGTTTGAAAGGCTAGGCCTTGGTCACCGGACGATGGCTAGTTGTGGTGTTCATGCAAAAGTAAGCCATGTTCGCTCGAGGAGTCATTCTCCTCGATACGGTCTGGGAGACTATGGTTCTTGGCCTTTTTTTTTTCCCTAGCCCATTTCCCGGATTGCTTGCTTCCCCTTTTATATTAGCTTGTATCCCTTATCCAACGTCCACGTGTAGGTTTGACTTTCCAGGACCGATACTTGTCCCATCAGCCCATACCCAAAGTGGTTGGGGGTGGTTGTAAAAGCTGAAGAGTATGGTTCTGTCAGGTGCAGAGTATTCAATGGCAATAATGGCAGCTTTCCCTTTGTCCTTGGTCGCCATACTGTCCAGCGGTCCTTTCTCTATCAACATAGATATTTTAGGTTTTTCCCAAAACTGTTCCTATACCGTTCTTGCCCTTTCTTTTAGGAGGACCTTGGGAATGCCGAGGGCAGAATCATCATCGGCTATGTCTCAAGATTACTTGGACTTTTATTATACGTCCTCGGCCATATCCCTCCTCGGCTCGGGCCTTGGGCCTCAATGTAAAAATGGGCCAGGGTCACAAATTATTGGGCCCCACAATAGCCCTTCATACCAAACAGATTTTACAAAGCCGTAGTTATGAGGCTCATAGTTATGGCCCTTTCTATGTTTTATACGATTGAATTTTAACCTATGGTTTTCATTCCATGATAATTACTCTTATTATAAAGGTAAGACACCAATTAATTTAGGTTGGGTTGGTGACTTGGTGGCCTTTTCTTACATGTTTATCTATTTATTTTTTGCTATGTTCTTACATGTTTCATGCCTTCTAAAAATTTGGAATTTTATTAATTATTTAATTACTTTTATAATAAATTATTACAATTCACATAATATGTTTAAATTATATTACAAATTTCCAAAATCCATAAAAACCAATTCTTAAAATACTAAATAAATCAAACTAAAAAATTAAATTAAAGGTAATAAAATAAATTTATATATGTGGTGGGTTAAGTTGTGTAAGATGGGTTGTAAATACTATCAATCCAACTCATATACTTAAAATAAATTTTCAACCAAAATCAACCCACGAAAATCAACACAAGATTGGGTTGGGTTGGGTTGTTCGGTTTTGTCAAGTTTGTGGGTTTGATGCACACCATTTACACATCTGTGTACACAAATACTTTTGATTGATATGAATAATAAGCAATATTTTTACACAAATAAACTAAAAAATAACGTATTCATTATATTGTATTTATTATTTAAATACAAATAAATAAATGTAGATATCCTTGTATTTTATTACTTATACAATAATTTTCTTATAGATGAATAAGTTATATATTAAGGATTTGAACTTCTTTTATATATATATATATATATATATATTTTTTTTTTTTTTTTAACTTTTGAAGGTATCTATAATGTTCTATTTTTTTCTTTTCAATTTTTTTTTTTTTTTTGAGAAAGTTTGAATCTATAACGTTCACTCCTGATGATAAAATTCCTAATAATAGCTTTTTATTATCAGACTAAGATACCAATCGATTTTTGGTGTAGGTGGGGTTGAATTTCAGATCTCTTATTCAACTATCAGAGACTTTACCAGTTAAGCTAACTAGAACCCACATTTTATTTTATTTATTTTGTTTTATCATTTTTTTTTCTTTTTATAGTTTTTGAATATTTAAAATATATTTAAAAAATAGGTAACATTTTTATTTCTTTTTTAAAGGAAGTTTGATACATAAAAGAAATAATACCTATCATTATGATATAAATAGAAAAAGTATATAAAGGAATTAAAATCTTTGTAGTTTTTTACAGGGCCCGAGGAGAGATTGCCCCTCTAAAGTCTCAACTCAAGAAGGTATTTCCTACGTCAAGCTTATACACACTCTCTCTCACTGACATGTGAGTCCTATGCATATGAAAATTTCGCATCTCAACTCCCTTACTTTTCCATTCGTATGAGGTCTCTAAGATCCATTTTACGTGAAGGAGTGATTGCATAGCACGTACAACTATTTCATAAGATAACTTTTACAAAACTATTCATTTTGTTAAAGTAGCATGCTTAGAGCATTCAAATTGGGAATGCCATATGCCATATGTAGGCAAAATTTAGTATAAAGGCCCAAAAAACCCCCACATCCGGACTTGTAAAAACCAAGTATTGCAAAAAAAATTTGCAATTGTGCTATAGTGCACAATTGTAAAAAAAAAAAAAAAAAAAAAAAAAAAAAAAAAGCCTAATATTTTATTCGGTCCTATCAATTACTCTCTCTCACTCACCGGTCACACTCTCATCTCTTCTTTTTTTTTCTTTTTTCTTTTTTCTTATTTTTTGGTTCACTCATTCAATCCCTCCCCCTGTCTCATCCCTCTCTTCCCTTTCCTTTTTTTTTTCCTCTCTAATTTCCCTTGAATCAAGGGTTTGATGTGGTGGCAAATGGGTTTGATGTGGGTTTGATGTGGGTTTAATGTGGTGGAGCTCATAGGTTTGATGTGGTGGAGGGTTTCTATGGTGGTGGGGATGGGTGATTGAGGGTGACGGTGTGAGTCGTGGGCATGGGTCAGGTGATGATGTGGGTCGTGGGTTTGTTGGTATGGAGGTGGGTCGTGGCGAGGTCATGCGTGGCGAGCTGGGTCACAGACTCACGGCGTGGATTCCGACGAGGTAGGTCATGGACTCACGGCAGAGGTGAGTGGGTTTTGATTTTGGTGGTTGGCGTGGATGGTGTGTGGTTGATGGGTCTCTCTCACGATGGTTGATGGCTCTCATGGCAATTGGCCTGGGGTGGAGGTTTGTTGATAGGTTGTTCGTGGGTTTAGCTAGGTTTCAAGTTTGGATCGGTGCTGTTGTGGATCGATGCTGTAGGTTTGGATCAGTGCTATTATGGTTGTGTCTTGTGATTGTGGTTGTTGGTGGTGGTTTTTGGAAATTTTTTTTGTTTCTTTTCCTCTTGATGGTTGTTGTTGGTGGTGAGTTTGGTTGTGGTGGTGGTTGTTGGTTGGTAGCATGGTGGTGGCAAGGTGGCCATTTTCATGTGGTTGTTCTTGCTATGGTTGGGATTTGGGTTTGTTCACGGTGGAGAAGAGAGAGAGATGAAGGAGGAAGGAAGAGAGAGAAAATTAGAGAGAGGAGATTTTTTTTTTTATATATTTTTGTGGATAATATATATTATTTTAATATAAGAAAATAAAAGTTTGAATGTTGGATGTATTATAAAATGGTATTGTGTAATTGATAAAGTAACTTTTTGAGATAGTAAAATAGGATAAGATAGAATTCCCTGATGTGAATGCTATTAGAGCATTAGCATTAGGGGTGTAAAAACCCCCCAGTTGCTATTTTATCACCTGAACCCTTATATTCCTTCCACATCTAAGTAAGCAAACCCAAAAAGTTTTACATCTCAGCTACAGTAAGGTTGCATATTTGCAATCTTACCGTTCATGAGGATGTAAAAAATTTAAAATTTTTTATTCTCTTCTCTCTCATCCTCTCACTTCAGAGTCAGACTCCTCTACCTCTCTCTTCTTTTTCTTTTTTCTCATCTATTTCTCTCACGCTCTCTACTTTCTTCCTCTCATGGTGGCTTCAGATCGACGTGGGCTCATCGAGATTGTGGGTGGCGTGGGTAGGCGTGGGTTTATTCTGGCATAGGTGGCCGTTGGTGGGTGGTTTTATTCGCTATGGGATCGTGGGCCACCATGGGTAGGTGGTTTTGCTCGCCGTGGGGTCGTAGGTTTTGCCCGCTGTGGGTCTTGTGTGTTTAGATTTGGGGGTTTTTAGGTTTTTTCGGTGATGAATCAGTGTTTAGATTTGCAAATCCTCATTCTCAATTGTTGTTTTAGCTATTTGTTTGCAAATTTTGGATCTTTTTCTTTTGTCTCGGTGATGCAACTGTAGGTGGGTGTTTCGGTGGTGCTATTGTGGGTTGCCATTGTTGTTGGTGGTTGCTGGTGATGGGTTACTGTTGGTGGTTTCCATTGCTGTGGGGTTTGGTGTTACAGTGGTGGGTTGGGGGAGTTTGATTTATTGTTTTTAATTGGGTGGCAAATGGGTGGGTTTAGGGTGGGCATAATTGGGGTTGGGTATATAAATTTACCAAAATACCCCCGAAACCCAAAAAATGACTAACATACCCTCGAAACCTAAAAATTACCAAAATACCCCCTAAACCTAAAAAATGACCAAAATAAACTCGAAACTCAAAAAATTACCAAAATACCCCCCGAAACCCAAGAAAATGACCAAAATACCCTTGAAACAAAAAAAAATGACCTAAATACCCTTGAAACCAAAAAATGACCAAAATACCTTCAAAAACCTTAAAATGACCAAAATACCCCTGAAACCCAAAAAATGACCAAAATACCCCAAAACCTAAAAATTACCAAAATAATCACGAAACCTACAAAATGACCAAAATACCCCCAGAACCTAAAAAATGACCAAAATACCCCTGAAATCTAAAAATTACCAAAATAATCACAAAACCTACAAAATGACCAAATACCCCCAAGAATCTAAAAAATGACCAAAATATCCCCAAAACCCATAAAATGACCAAAATACACCCAAAACCAAAAAATTACCAAAATACACCCCGAAACATAAAAAATGACCAAAATACCCCTAAAACCCAAAAAATGACCAAAATACCCCTGAAACCTAAAAATAACCAAAATACCCCCAAAACCCAAAAAATGTCCAAAATACTCCTGAAACCTAAAATGTTACGAAAATAATCTCAAAGCCTAAAAATTAACCAAAATAACGCCAAAACCTAAAAATGACCAAAATACCCCCTGTAAGGACTCAATTTGTAACAACCCCAAAATGATGTTGGGTTCGCATGTTAAGGGCCCAAAAAATATAATTTGTAGAGCGTGGGTTGAAAGGCTAGGCTTAGGTCGCCGGATGGTGGATAATCATGGTATTTCATGGCGAAATGAACCATGTTCACTCGAGAAGTCTTTCTCCTCGACATGGCCTGGGAGGCTCTAGTTCTTGGTCTTTTTTCCCAGCCTCCTTCCTGAATTGCTTACTTCTCTTTTTATATTAGCCTTTACTCTTCCTCCAACGTCCATGTATAGGTTCAGCTTTGAAGGGCTGATACTTGTCCCATCAACCCATACCCAAAGTGGTTGGGGGTGGTTGTAAAAGCTGAAAAGCATTACTCTGTCTGGCCCAGAGTATTTAATTGCAGTAATGGCAGCCTTTCCTTTGTCTTTTGTCGCCATATGGCCCATGGGTCCTTTCTCCATCAATGTGGATGTGTTCGGTTTTTCCCAACACTGTTCTAATACCGTTCTTGCCATTTCTTTTAGGAGTGCCTTGGGGATGCCGAGGACATAATCATCCTTGGTTATGTCTCAAGGCTTATTTGGACTTTCATTGTATGTCCTCAACCATTCCTCTCCTCGGCTCGGGCCTTGGACCCTAATGTAAAGTGGGCAGGGTCACCAATTCTTTGGCCCCATAATAGCCCCTCAAAATCCGACTACCCGACCTCTTGGTCGGGGAGGAGGGTTTTGGCGATGTCGGGCCTATATCATGGCTTGCCCAGCTTTGTCCTTCATTAATATCGATGTCATTTCGTTTACCAGGGAAACGCCCCCAGTCATGAGACATTCCTTTAGTTTTACTCACGTCGCGCCTCTGCCGTTTCAGTGTTCGAGGCGCGTTTTTAATAAGTTCCTTTTACGAGGCGACGCCCATCCAACGGTTGTAGACGGCGTTGGGAGTTAAGTGGAAATTACCTCGTTTGTAGCTTTTCTTGGAAATCTGTACAGATTAAATGCCATCAGACTTGCCTTCCGTATAAGAAGCAAGGTAGGAGGTCATTTCCTTACATACAGACCCCTCAGTCTCTTTAAATTCCTAAACCTCCAGCTGCACTCAAAGTTTTCATTACCAGTGCCATTTAAGCCTTAGAGAGTGATATGTTTAAGGCAAAAGTGGGGATGAAAGGACCACACCCTCTCCAGAAGCACTGGGTCTCTCTGAGACTTAAGATGGCGCGGTCAGGGCAAGGGAGACGGAGACTCAAAATAGCTCTCCCCTTTCACAAGGCGGGGGAGAAGCCTCCTTCTCCTTCAGCCAAAATCTGAAGCAGGTGCTGGTTGCGTCAGATTTTTGGTGCGACAGCAATGGGGTTTCTCATCGTCGGTACCATCCGCTTTCTCTCGAGCGCTGCTAATATGACACCCGCGTGTTAGGAGTCAGAGCTGATGCGGGGATTGGACATCCTCGCTTCCTCCTCTCCTCCTTCTCTGGTGCCTCCTTTTGCTTCCGCTTCTTCTTCTCTTCCATCACTAGGGACATCCTGGTGTTTTTGCTTCTTCTTCTGCTTCTTCTCCCCTTCCGTCAAAGGGGCCATCCTGACGCGCCTAGTCGCCACAAGAGCAGAATTTTGAAGGATTTATCGTTCCCATGTATCTTTTTTTTTTTTTTTGCTTTTCCTTTTTGCCTTTATAGTTAGCTTCTGGTATAGGCTTGCTTAAGCCCCTCATTGTACGCTATACTATTTCTTGGTATTAATAAAGGATGGCTTTATTTTATTCTAAGTATTCCTTCTTTTCTGCAATGGTTATACTGTGAATGGATTTTTTTTTTTTTTTTTTTTTATTCTGAATGATACTTAGGGTCGAAACCCTTGTTAACAAAAAGCTATTATTTTGAACTTATTGAGACTAATAGACACAATAATGTCGACCTGAAAAGGTTATACATATAAAACTAACCAAGACAACAGCTGAATGCTTTGTATTGAGTACGAGGTGATCATCAGAGGATGGGTAACCCAAAAATGAACTATCTGAGAGGATAGCCGAGTACTAGGATGCTTTATCTCGTTTCTAACAACATTCATAGCCTTAATCATTTTTGGCATCCGGTCCTCCAGTCCGAGGACCGAGGTATGACTGTACCGGACCTAAACACTCATTTGCATTAGTTCCCTTAGAGCTGGGGATCCAAAGATAGGTCGGGACTTCCCTTTTATCTAGGACTTAACCCATTTTTCTAATGGCTAATCTTAGATTCTCTTTAAGTAGTTGGTCTCCTCATAGGTTTGAGTCCGAGGACCATGCAATACCTTGGTTCTGTCCAAAACTTAGAATTTTCTTTAAGTAGTTGGTTTCCCCAAAGGCTTGAGTCCGAGGACCATGCAATACCTTGGTTCTGTCCAAAACTTGGAATTTTCTTTAAGTAGTTGGTTTCCCCATAGGTTTGAGTCTGAGGATCATGCAATACCTTAGTTCTGTCCAAAACTTGGAATTTTCTTTAAGTAGTTGGTTTCCTCATAGGTTTGAGTCTGAGGACCATGCAATACCTTGGTTCTGTCCAAAATTTAGAATTTTCTTTAAGTAGTTGGTTTCCCCATAGGTTTGAGTCCGAGAACCATGCAATACCTTGGTTCTATCCAAAATTTAGAATTTTCTTTAAGTAGTTGGTTTCCCCATAGGTTTCAGTTCGAGGATCATGCAATACCTTAGTTCTGTCCAAAACTTAGAATTTTCTTTAAGTAGTTGGTTTCCCCATAGGTTTGAGTCCAAGAACCATGCAATACCTTGATTCTGTCCAAAACTTAGAATTTTCTTTAAGTAATTGGTTTCCCCATAGGTTTGAGTTCGAGGACCATGCAATACCTTGGTTCTGTCCAAAACTTAGATTTCTTTTAAGTAGTTGGTTTCCCCATAGGTTTGAGTCCGAGGATCATGCAATACTTTGGTTCTGTCCAAAACTTAGAATTTTCTTTAAGTAGTTGGTTTCCCCATAGGTTTGAGTCCGAGGACCATGCAATACCTTGGTTTTGTCCAAAACTTAGAATTTTCTTTAAGTAGTTGGTTTTCCCATAGGTTTGAGTCCGAGGACCATGCAATACCTTGGTTCTGTCCAAAACTTAGAATTTTCTTTAAGTAGTTGGTTTCCCCATACGTTTGAGTCCGAGAACCGTGCAATACCTTGGTTCTGTCCAAAACTTAGAATTTTCTTTAAGTAGTTTGTTTCCCCATAGGTTTGAGTCTGAGGACCATGCAATACCTTGATTCTGTCCAAAACTTAGAATTTTCTTTAAGTTTGGGGGAATTAGCCCCCTAGCCAAGGTGCGGGACGTTGGTTTAGGGGGATTAGCCCCTCGACCAAGCCCCTAGAACCATCCGCGCTACTGACACTTCGAAGAGTAGCCCTGTGGAACTTTATGTTAGGGCACTGCAACGGGCTGCTGGAAGTGATGGAGGGACTTTCTCGATCCACCGCCGGTGCCAACGCACAAGCCTTCCCACAGACGGCGTCAATTGTAAGGACTCAATTTGTAACGACCCCAAAATGATGTTAGGTTCACACGTTAAGGGCCCAAACAATATAATTTGTAGAGCGTGGGCTGAAAGGCTAGGCTTAGGTCGCCGAACGGTGGATAATCATGGTACTTCACGGCGAAATGAACCATGTTTGCTCGAGAAGTCTTTCTCCTCGACATGGCTTGGGAGGCTCTAGTTCTTGGCCTTTTTTTCCAGCCTCCTTCCTAGATTGCTTACTTCTCTTTTTATATTAGCCTTTACTCTTCCTCCAACGTCCACGTGTAGGTTCAGCTTTCCAGGGCTGATACTTGTCCCATCAGCCCATACCCAAAGTGGTTGGGGGTGGTTGTAAAAGCTGAAAAGCATTGCTCTGTATGGCGCAGAGGATTTAATTGCAGTAATGGCAGCCTTTCCTTTGTCCTTTGTCGCAATATGGCCCATGGGTCCTTTCTCCATCAACATGGATGTGTTCGGTTTTTCCCAACACTGTTCCTATACCGTTCTTGCCCTTTCTTTTAGGAGTGCCTTGGGGATGCCGAGGACATAATCATCCTCGGTTATGTCTCAAGGCTTATTTGGACTTTCATTGTATGTCCTCGGCCATTCCTCTCCTCGGCTCGGGCCTTGAACCCTAATGTAAAGTGGGCCAGGGTCACCAATTCTCTAGCCCCACACCCCCAAAACCTTAAAAATGGCCAAAATAACCCCGAAGCCTAAAAATTGACCAAAATAACCTAGAAACCAAAAAATGATCAAAATACCCTCGAAACCTAAAAAATGATCGAAATACCCCATGAAACCTAAAAAATGACCAAAGTACCCCTGAAACCTAAATATGACCAAAATAACCCCTAAAGCTTAAAATGACCAAAATATCCTCAAAACCTAAAAAATGACCAAAATCCCCCCTAAACCTAAAAATGACTAAGATAACTTGGAAACCTAAAGAACGATTGAAATATCCCCAAAACCTATAAAGTTATTAAGTGACCTCCAAAACCTAGAAAATTACAAAAAATGACCCCAAAATCTAAAAGTTAACAAAACACCCCTAAAACCTAAAAAATTAGTGACATTCCCTCAAAACCTACAAAATGACTGAAATACTCTTAGAACCTTTAATTTAACGAAAATACCCTCGAAACATCGAAAATACCCCGAACCCCTATTTTGGTAATTTTATAGGATTAGTTGTATGTTGGTCATTTTAGATATTTTGAGGGGTATTTTAGTTGTTTTATAGGTTTAGAGGTATTTTGGTCGTTTTAGGGCTTTCAGGGAATTTTTAGTAATTTTTGAGGTTTTCAGGTTGTTTGTGGCCATTTTAGAGGTTTTGGGTTTATTTGGGTCATTTCAAAGGTTTAAGGGTATTTTCGTCACTTTATAGGTTTGAGGATATTTTGGTCATTTTTTAGGTTTCATGGGTATTCTGGTAATTTTTTAGGTTTAGGGAGTATTTTAGTCATTTTATAGTTTTAGGGGGGGTATTTTGATCAATTTTTAGGTTTTGGAGTTATTTTGGCCACTTTTTAGGTTTCGAGAGTATTTTTGTCATTTTTAGGTTTCAGGGGTATTTTGGTCATTTTTTTTGGTTTTGAGGTTATTTTGGTCATTTTTTAGGCTTTGGGGTTATTTTGCCCATTTTTTAGGTTTCAGAGGGATTTTAGTAATTTTTAGGTTTTTTTGTCATTTTTAGGTTTCGGGGGTATTTTGGTAATTTTTTGGATTTCAGGGGTATTTTGGTAATTTTTAGGTTTTAGGGGTATTTTGGTCATTTTTTGGGTTTCAAGGGTATTTTTGGTAATTTTTTGGGTTTTGGGGGTATTTTGGTAATTTTTAGGTTTTGGGGGATATTTTGGTAATTTTTAGGTTTTGGGGGGTATTTTGGTCATTTTTTGCGTTTTGGAGGTATTTTGGTCATTTTTTGGGTTTTGGGGGTATTTTGGTCATTTTTTAGGTTTCAAGGGTATTTTGGTCATTTTGTAGGTTTTGGGGTTATTTTGGTAATTTTTAGGTTTTGGGCGTATTTTGGTCATTTTTTAGGTTTAAGAGGGTATTTTGGTCTTTTTTAAAGTTTTCGGGGTATTTTGGTCATTTTTAGGTTTAGGTGTTATTTTGGTCATTTTTTAGGTTGAGGGGGTATTTTGGTAATTTTAGTGGTTTTGTGGCATTTTAGAGTTGGGTGATTTGTAGAAATGATAGTTGGATCATAATTCGTTCTAATTGGGTTAATACTACCCATTTAACCCAATTAATAATTGGATAGGTTTGGGTGGGCAAATGGGTTTAGGTTGATTTTGCCACCCCTAGTTTTAATGGAGCTTCAGAGGTGGTGGTGGTGGTGGTGTTTGGTGTTCTGGGTGGTTAAGTTTAGTGTTCGGTGGTGCTGGTGTGTTTCTGGTGACTGGTATTATTTGTTGGTATATTTTATATTATTTTAATGAGGTTTTTTTTTTTTTTTTTTTTTTTTTTTTTTTTTTTGTAAAAATAGAAACTGGGATGTGCGAAGAGTTGTAAAATGAGATTATAAAATAGATAAAGTAAATTTTTAGAAGGTAAAATATAACTTTTTTTTGCCACCCGAAAGTTGATGCTCTTACAAAGAATATTTTGCAAATGATGGTTAATTTTGAGAAATAACTTACTCGCCCTCTCCACTCAAATAGTCTTCTCACGTACAATGAATCAATGCCACCATTTCACAAACCTTTTGCTAATTAGTTATTTTAAGAAATCCATCTCTACTATTTATTTTAATTAATACCTAATCACAAACATATAATTTTAATTTTGCAAAAACGTTGAAATGAAATTTTAAAAAAAAAAAAATGCACATAAACAAAAGATATATTAGAGTTGATCTAGTTGTTCAATTCTTACACGGTTACACCAATGGTTTGTCTTATGCAAAATAGTTAAAACAAGTCCAGAGACATACTCAATTTCAAACCAAACTAATATGTCAAATCAAAACTAATATCCTTCTCAAACAAATCAAAACTAATATGTCAACTCCTTGCATTTTTTTTTTTTTTTTTTTTTTTTGAGAATGAACAATGCACTTATATTAAAAAAGTCAGGGGGGGCTAAAATCAGCCTGAATTACATCAAGGATGTCTGGTGGTACATCTTCCATCTAGACATTTAAATTTTCTAAAAGAATTACCCTTCTAGCTAATGAATGGGCGGCTTTATTTCCTATCTGACTTACATGACTAAACCAGATGCTAGAAAATAAAGGAACCAAACCTTTAACATTCTGTATCAAATGACCATGTAGAGCCAGAGAATGATCATTACTCATGAGATCCTTGTAGATGATCTCCGAGTCGCCTTCCAAGACAATTTTATTAATACCAATCTCAAGGGCGAATTTAGTCACTTTTCTTGTAGCCGATGCTTCCACCTGCGAAACTGTTGTGGGGAGCTAAACTTACTGAGACATTGATGCCATGACTTCCCCGTATAAGTTCCGGATGATAACACCTAGGCCTGCTCTCCCTTGCTGCTCAAAGAGCACTCCATCGTAATTAACCTTGTAATATTCTCTGTTCGGTGGCTTCCATCTGATGTGTTTTCGGTGCTGCATCTTCAGAGTTGCTGGATGAAGACTTTGGAATTCCTTTTTTCTTTCCTTTGCTAACAGTAAGAGCTGATCTAGTGGGCAAGCATTCTCCTTGAACCGTATTTGATTCCTACGGTTCCACACAGCCTAACTCGTGAAGGCAAGTAGTGCAACATCCTTATTTGTTAGGTTCAAAAGACTTAGGATTTTATGTATTTAGAACTCTAATTTGTATTATTGGCAAACCATGATCAAAACAATGTGTTTAGATGTGTTTTAGTCTTGCTCAAAGTTGTGCATTTATGTAAAGTTAGAATCGAGCTTAATGCAGAAAAGATTAATGCATTTCGGCCTAGCTTGATCGATCGAAACTTAGGCTCGATCGATTGAAGCTCGGGCAGAATGTTTTTCTGCAGAATTTTCCAACTCAACCCTAGTTGTTTTAAAACGTTTTTAGGGTTTCTTATTTGTCCTAAGTATAAAAGGCAAACCCTAGCCACGTTTTAGTGTTGCTCATATTGCGGTTTGTGTAAATCTCTTGTGAGATCTAGATAAACTTTCTTTTACACAAACTTAGGGTTTTCAAGGAGAAGATTTATCTACACCTTGATGATCAACTCAGTTGCTGCCATTGAAGCTTAAAGAAAACACAAGCGGGTGTGCTTGTATCTAATGGTGAATCCAAGAAAGAAGGAGTTCGTGGATTCGAAGCTTGCACGTGGTCGTGTCAGTAAGTTCTACTGGTTGGTAGCAATAAGAAGTTGAGCGTGGGGGCTTGTAAGTCTTATTGTATGAACTTCGATTCTTTCAAGATAGTAGATTCAAGTTTACCTTGAGGATAGCTAGGTCAAATCCTCCCCAGATTTTTACCGGTTTGGTTTCCTGGGTGATCATATCTTGTGTTATTTATTTTCTGCTACTTTGCATGATTTGATCTTTGTTATTATGATAACCTAGACTTGTTAAATTGGACTAAGTAACAACTTGACTATTTACCTAGGTTAAATCAATTGGTTTTAAGGGGTTTAAAAACTATCATTATTTTTCGCAAAAGCATGACTGAAAATTTCTTTTACACTACTCCCCTGCATACCCGATATCCATGACCACTTTGAGCTCCAAATTACCTGCACATCAAAACAGAAAAATAAAGCATGTGAGCAAACCTCATCCCCGGCTTTGCAGAGATCGTAAAGGCCATCAGGGACAATTTTTCTCCGCTGCAAGTTTTTTTTGGTGGGCAAGGCCTCCTTGCAAGCATGCCACACAAAATTCTTGACTTTGCTAGGGACTTCTAGACTCCAAACCTTTTTCCAGAAGGCAGAATCTTGGGCTGGTGCATGTGAGTTTTCTGCATACTCCTGCAGAAATCTATAGCCCGATTTCACTGAGTACTTACCTGATGGATTGAAAGGCCATATCAATGTATCTGCTTGGCTAGATGAACTTAGGGGAATGGCTTTAATCACCTTAGCTTCAGCTGGATTAAAAACATGATCTATAACTTTGCCTCTCTAACTCCTTGTGACTGGATTTATGAGTACTTCAATATTGGAATTTTCTTGACCCCACAAAACTGGAGTTGTAATTCTTGCTGCATTCCTTGATGGCAGCCAGTTGTAATTTTAAGTTTCTCTGTCACTTAGGAAGGTGGTCTCCATCTCCCTTCGACTATAGAATTTGCTGTCCCTTTTTGTAAGGCTCTTCTTCCCCTCTCGCGATAGTGTTGTGTGTAGGGCTTGTGGTTACTTTTCTTTAGGGTTTGGGAAACAATCCTCTTTTTCTACTCTTCTTTTTCATTCCCTTTTCTTTTTTTCAAAATCAATTCTGTCCATATCTCTCTTTCTATTCTATTCTTTCTTCCTTTCTATTAGTATGGATGACCTCACAAAACATTGGAACTGTCTCTCCTTGTTTGAACGAGAGGGGGATGATATCAGTCTCAATAATGATCGCTGATCAAAGGAGTATATCATTGCAGCAAGATTTTTGACTCGGCATGCACTCAATACAGATGCAGTGGCAAGGACCTTCAAACCACTGTGGAGGGCTGAAAACGGTTTCACAGTCAGTAATGAGGGCAAGCATAGGGTTCTATTCGTCTTTGATAATGAAGAGGATGTTGATCGCATTTTATACAGTGAGCCTTGGAGTTTTGATAAGTCGTTGGTGGTGTTGCAGAAATATGACAGGCTTACTCCCATTAGTGACTTGCCATTGGATAAGACGTCCTTCTGGGTTCAAGTGCACAACATTCCCATTGGTTTCAGAAATAAGTTTGTCTCTGAGGATATTTGTGGTTCAATAGGTAGTGTTGATCGATCCACAATAGCTATGGAGTGCGAATGTGGGAATTATGTCCGGGTCAGAGTTACACTTGATGTTTTTCAACCCTTGTGCAGAGGCAGAATTATTAAGCTTGAGGGTGGAAAAAAAGGTATGGGTAAATTTTAGATATGAATGTTTACCTAATATATGCTATTGGTGTGGTTGTTTTGATCATGGTGACAGGGATTGCGATTTCTGGATTCAAAGTAAAGGAACTCTAAAACCTGAACAACAACAGTTCGGATCTTGGATCAGAGCAAGTTAGTTGGGGGCGATAAAAAAATTTGTGGTTCGGATTTCAGGTTACTATGAGGATAAGCCGGAAAATATCTCCACACGGCGGGAGGGAGGAGTGGAAACCTCCGTCTTCAATTCCTCAGTCAAGGAAGATGGCGCCAAATAAGGAAAATTCAAATCAGGGAACTGATACCATGATTCTCGAAAATCATGAAGTCCAAAAGTCCATGGCTCCACAAAGTAAATCAGTTCCTAATTTTCAAGATCACAGAAATAAAGGAGATTTATTCTCTCAGCAATTAGGAGATTGACAAAGATTTGGGAATTTATGAGGATCCCTTCAATGCTGCTAATACTGATTCAATTTCCAATAAGGAAGCCTCTCCACTCTTTGACTTAGAAAATTTTAAAAACTCTTTGGAGGTAAATCCGGGCCTGCCACCTCAGCATTTTCCTAGTTCCCAAAACCACAAGGAAAGCAATACTCTCCTACATGATATTACCAACTCTTTTCCTCACCACGTGGTCTCTGAAATTCCACCCCAAGCCAAGTGGAAAAGACTCCAACGTGTTCCAGAAGTCCTTATAGGCACCAAGACTGATCAGCTGGTTCAAAACACCTAATCTGTCTGGTTATTGATCAGCGTGAGTCACCAAGTAAGAAAATACAGGTCTCTCATGATAATAAAGAAAATTCACCGATGTTGGCGGAGGCTGGTTCCCAACCCCACCAGGCCCAATCAGTTGCTTAGTTTGGAACTGCAGGGGGCTTGGGAACCACCTGGCAGTTCAAGAGCTTGTGAAAATGGTACAAGCAAAAGCACCATCTGTCGTGTTTTTAGCCGAAATACTGGCAGATGAAGCAAGGCTAGACTACGTAAAGGATCATATTCAGTTTGATAAAAAGTTCTTTGCTCCTAGAGTAAATAATGGTGGGGGATTTGTGCTTTACTGGAAAATCTGTGTGGAGATTGATATTGAGTCCTCATCCGTGAATCATATAGATGTCATAGTTAATAAAAATTCCGATGAACCTTGGCGTTTTACTGGGTTTTATGGTGAACCCGAAACTCACAAGAGGTAAGAATCTTGGGATTTATTACAAAGTTTACATGGGCAGAGCTCGCTTCCCTGGTTGTGTGCCGAGGACTTTAACGAGATTATTAAGTAGTCAGAAAAATTGGGAGGAAGGTTAAGGCCTTATGCACAGATGCAGATTTTCCGGGATGCCTTGGATGAATGTGAACTTATGGATTTGGGTTTCAAAGATTTTCCATACACATGGTGCAAACATTATAGGAATGTCAACTCCTTGCTGGAGTATAATAATAATGAAATATGACTGATATGAAAATGAAAATGAAAATATTAACAATACTACAAGTTTTATTATATAAAACTTACAACTTTATATGGTGAACGTAGTTAGTGTGCTTTAATTGCTTAATAAATTAATGTTTTAATATATATATATATATATTTATTTTTTTTTGTGATTAATGAGATATTAGTTTGTAAGCTTTATATAGTAAAATTGTGATATCTCTAGAAAAATTATAGGATAACAACTAATTTTACAATCATTTTCACAACTATGCGATGTAGCTAAGTGTAAGAATTCATGTGAAAGCGATAGACAAACAGTTACAATTTGTCACATAAAATACTATAAAATTAGTTGCGTTCCTAAAATTACTCCAGTAATAAATGACCACTCCTCTTAATATGGTTATATCCCACAGCATATATTTTTGGTGGCAAATTATCAACAACTTATACACTTTAACAAACAATTTTCCATCATCTATTATTATTAACAATAATAATAGATAATTGGGGGGGGGGGGGGGGACGGTATTACTACCTTGTGAATTTGCAAAAAAAAAAAAAAAAAACAATAATAATAGATAATAGATAATTATTTTTATAAATATTTTAGGAAAAAAGATATATATATATATTTATTTATTTATTTACAGCTTTTTATATTTGTCAAGAAAGTAATGTTAAAACTTTTCTAATATAATTTATTAAAAATTGCTCTAAAAGCCGCCGTTAAAAGCACTAGTATTAGTGGAGGCAAATAGATAAAATGCTAAATTTCGTAACTAAATATAACAAAATTAGAACAAAAGGCTAATGCATTATCGGAGCAAAAGCCATATTTTTTTACAATTGAACTACAGCAAAAAAAATTATATTAGAAGATTTATTATTTTTTATATTAGCGGTGATGGTTGTTGTTTATTGTAGTATATATGTTATTTTATAATATACAATACTAAAATAAAATTACTAATATTAGATGTTTTATAAAATAAAATGATAAATTAGATAAAGTAATATTTTGTGAAAGGAAATTGCTAAATTTGAAACCACACAAACACATCGGATAATTAACACTAAAACACAACCGATCCAAGCAAATCTAAAGCTCTCGCCTCACCCCCACGCGCTTAATAAATACGCATGACACATCATTGATTAGGCTGTAGAGTCTCTCGTAGTTGTTTGTAGACAATTCGTTGAAGATAAGGTCCCACGTCAGCCGGACCCCACCTAATCACCACTTTCTTCACAAAAGTCACACCCACACCCACCCACGTGGAGCGTTCACCACACGCGCACTGAGTTTCATTACGTGTGGGTCTTATCTTAACAAACACTTTATTCCCAATAAACTCCCAAAGAGAAGTTTCTCCAAAAAAAAAAAAAAAAACTCCCAAAGAGAAAAGGAGCTAGACGAAAGTGCAAACACAACCTTATTTGTTGGCAAGTGTCTTGTCCCACACACAAAAATTTATATATATCCGAAACTTTCTCGCTAACCAAACGGTATTTAAAAAACAGCGAAAAGAAATTCAATTCTTTCAGCTCTCTCTGTCTCTGTGGGATTTGAAGAATACCACCGCCATGTATCTTTCTCTCTCTCTCTCTCTCTGTAGTTTTCTAGGATTCGTTCAGAGAGTTTCTTGAGAAACAAACAAACCCATCTAGCCTTATTACAACTCTCCACTTGTGAATACTACTAACGTTAAAAACCCTTCTCCTATCAGCACAAACGTTTGTAGATAAAGTTTCTGAAGACCTCTTATCCATTTGCCTCGATTTCTGCGAAAATCCAAAAAAACTCCTAAAATAGAAAGAAAAAAAAAAATCGGATTAGGGGCTTATAGATTTTCAAAGCAAATCTAAAAAAAAAAAACATTATGACGAGAAGGCAACATCAAGATCAGCAATCTAAGGTTCTCCACGAGCTTTCAGCTCTGGTTCTTAATATTCTACGATCTCCGCCGGCGCCGATCCCGTTCTCCGATGACTCTCCGGCGCCGATGACCACGACCAGGTCGGCCGCGGCGTCGGCGTCGAGACGGTCGTCGACGGAGGCGGCGGTTGCGCAGATAACGCCGGCGGGGTTCGCGTCTTTGATGCTGGGGATTTCGTTGGCTCTGATGCTGTGTGGATCGGTGACTTTCTTCGTTGGGTTTTTGTTGATGCCGTGGGTTCTGGGTTTGATCATGGTTTTCTATGTAGCTGGGATCGTCTCCACGATTTCTGTGTTGGGTCGCTCTCTTCTTTGTTACGCCACGTCACCACCCACGCCGAGAAAGGACATTCCTGGTAAATAAAAATCAATAAATTTTCTTCCTTTCTTCCTTTTTTTTTTTTGGGTTTATTTATTTATTTTTTTTGTGAGTGAATGATGATGGCAAAGGAATGAATTGGATGGTTCTTTGATATTTTCAGCTGTGGTTGGAGATTCTGTTCCATATGTTTTATCTGATTCTTAGGATACAGAAACGCGGTTAAAGTTAAATAACTATTATAACTGCTAATAAGTTTATTTAGATTTCCAATTTTGTCTTCTTATTGCTTTACCAAATCTATTAATTAGTATCTTCTTTGTGTTGGGCCGGGTTCATGATTGGTTTCCATGGTATTTGGGTTCATGGAGTTTAGGAACTTATTCAATTAGGGACTAATAATTGTTTTTTCAATGGTAGCAAGTATGCGATTCAATGGAATCTCATGGTTTATAAGCTGAGGATGATGTAATTTTTGCTCACAACCAAACTCCGGGAATTGACAATTTACTAAGGACATGTTTGGTAGACTGCGGTGATTACATAGTAATAGGAATAACATAGTAATAGGAATAGGAATAACAATTACAAGGAATACAATATGTTGTAATGCCATATATTACTATTAATTTGTTTGGTGACAATACAAGAATAGAACCCTTAAATCAAATTGTCTTTCTAACATTAGAATAAAAATTAAAAAATATTTTAGGAAATATCTTACACATATAATTATATTTTTTTTAAATAACATTTTTTTTAAAAAAAATTTTTGAAAGAGCGATTAATTATTTCTTTTATGATTTTTTTATTTTCATAATTGTTATGTGCATATGAAAAGCTTGTTTATTTGGAAATATATTAATTTTAGAAATCAATAGCAATTACAACATTTTTAGAGAGGAATAGTTATTCCTTATTTTAAAGAATAGCTATTTATAATGAATGACTATTCCTTGTAATAAAAACATAACTAAACTACTGAATAGCTAAACCATTGAAATAACTATTACATTACAATGTCTATTACAGTCTATCAAACACACCCTAAGTCTTCTTTGATCTTCCACATGAGGGTTCATCTTTCTTAATCAAGGTCAAACTCAAATATGTTGATTTCTGTCTCACCTATGGCCTTGTCTTTTCATGAATTTAAAATTTAGGATCCTCTATGCTTATTTTGTGATTCATAATAAGAAAAATTGGGGTGGGGAGTGGAGAAGGAAAAGTCTTTATGTTTATTTATATGCAAGGTTTGTACGGAGTATAGATGATGTAAATTACAGCCTAGTGTGATTGGCAGAATTTGAAAAGGTGCATCGTAAACCTTTATAATGTGTTGATGCATGGTGATATTTACTTTGCCCGTTAATCATTCTTGTCCTTCTTGCCTTCCTACCCGATGAATGGGTCGAAAAGTTACAGTGGTCAGTAGCTGTCATTAGGTCTAAATTCTTTGGTCCGGTGCTAGTTGCTGCCATGTGGATACTTTTCAAGCAAATACTGCATACTTTCTCTGTCTTGGTTATTGATTAACTATGTGATTTACCAAAACGCAAAGGAGAGGAAGGAAAAGAAAGAATGGAAGAAACTGGTTGGAGATTGCTTCAGGGTTTAAATTGATTTAAAACAATCTGTGGTGTCTCAATTTATCAGATATGTGGGATCCATTATGTTAGTGGTTAAAAACTGCAAAGATTGGACTATCTTTATAGGTCTTGTTTTTACATTCTTTGATATTTTTAGCCATTATGTAATGCGTGATAATAGTTGATATAAGCTATTTGTGTTTTGTTAGTTTGCTTGATTATGTTGCTTGATTATTTATCAATGAATAGTTAAAATGTAAAGGTCTTCATTATTCATTCGTACACTAATAGGTTATGAGCATCTGCCCCATTCCCCATCCTATATTTACTTTAGTCATGGTTTTTTGTTGTGCAGTTTTAGTTAGCAATTCGTGAGCTATTTAACAGAAACATGAATATGTATTTAAAATTATGAAATAAAAATTTGCTTAGCAAAACCAATGAGATTTGTGGATCTCAAATTTGTTGATTTTTTTAATTTTACCAACCTTTCACAACCTATGAGACTCAAGACCCACTAGAATTTGATTGTAGTATTTTATGTTGATGATCATGAACAGCTTGGAGTTCAATGAGTACTTGGGATGCATCCAAATCAATAGTTGTTGGACATACTTTACACTTATTATTATCTTGACAAGTTAATGGAGTATGAAATGTGACCTCTGCAAATAAGCTAGTTAATCAGACCTAAATCTTGTGATACTTGAATCTCACTCAAAAAGAAATTCAGCAGAGCTTGAAGGTAGTAACACATAACACATTGCTTGTTGCACCTTTAGGGTAGAGTTAGTTTTAATTAAATTCGGGCACATGACCATGGAAGAGTTACTATCTTAAAGTACATGTATGGCCTGACTTGGGCTAGATTGTCAAGTTAATGGAGTATGAGATGTGACCTCTGCAAATAAGCTAGTTAATCAGACCTAAATATCGTGATACTTGAATCTTACTCAAAAAGAAATTCAGCAGAGCTTGAAGGTAGTAACACATAACACATGGCTTGTTGCACCTTTAGGGTAGAATTAGTTTGAATAATTCGGGCATATGACCATGGAAGAGTTACTATCTTATCGTACATGTATGGCCTGACTTGGGCTAGATTGTCAACCTTCAAGCACCCTCTGCATCTCCATTTTTGTTTTAATATCAATTGTGCAGCGATTTATACAATTTGGAAGATTGCTGATTAACTTTTTCCTTCCCTTATAACTTTCTGTTGCTGCAGCATGGAAACTTTTGTGAAGAGAGAGGATGGTTTACACAGAGAGACCGAGAGAAGGAATTGGATTGTGCAGGGGAGGATCTGAGCAAAGCAGATGTACCTGTGCGTATTGCTTCTTATAGCAACTTATAGGACAATTAAAACACCGAGCTTCTTCAAGTATTGATGCAGGGAGTGTGGATTACTGTTTATTTATATATTTGTAGAAATAGTGAATTGCTAAAGATCATCATGTACTGTTGTTTGATGAATATCCATTTGTGAGAAGAATTAGGAAAGCTATTCCAATTTCTTTCTTCTATTCTATATCATAAGTTTATGCATCTTTGTTCACGGATGTATATAATTTCGGCAGGTAGGCATTCCTTCTTTTTTTCTTTGTTTTTTAAAGGCAGCATTGTATATTGTTATGGTGGTGGTTATTTATTTATCGAAGTGGCTTATTTTGAAAATGAAAAATGTAGAACATTTTTAACAAGATACTAATTATTATCTTCTTGGACGCTCTTGATGATGAGAAAGGAAATTATGGAATCAAAACCTTTCTTTTTTAAATATTTAAACTAAACACTGTTGCATGGCAGGTCACTTGAATCATGTCCAAGTTATTTTCTTGTCTTTAGTTGTTTCCATTGGAAAAAGATTTCTAGAGGCTGCTCGCATGATTTGAGTCTTGAGTCTGCACTAATCTTTACTTGAATTCTGCCCCAGTTATTTTCTTGTCTTGGTTGTTTCCCTTGGATAAAGATTTCTAGAGGCTACTCGCATGATTTGAGTCTGCACTAATCATCATGTTCCTTATTGGAGTCTATGGCAGTAGTTGGCTGTGCTATGATTGAATAGTGCTTCTTGCTTCAAATATATATATATATATATATATATATACATATATATATATACATATTTGCTGAAATAAAATTCATAAAAACCAACATAACAGAATTACACAGTACAGCAAGAAGACACCCTCTCAAGAGCAACAACATCAGAAACAAAAACTAGGAGAGTCTCATCCACTAAACAACCAGAAAAAGAGAACAGGAAGCCCATTTAACCAATGCATCAGCACTTCTATTCAAAATCCTAGGAACCCAATTGAAACAAAATTAGGACTCTCGCTCTCCTTAACAGCACTTCTAATAATTCTAATATACTGATACAGCTCCCAGCCTACCTCTTGACCAAAGTTGCAGATAGCATCGAAAACAATCTTTGCATCCCCTTCTATTTTTACTTGTTCATAGCCTTCTTCAATAGCAACTGATATTGCTAGGCTGCTAGCCCAGCAGCCAAGCATTCTGCTATTGCCACTGAATAAGCATCCACCAATTCAGTCCATGCCTTCAAAATTTTACCATCATTTGTACTAGCTCCACAAAAGAATTATCCTCAAAATGATCCTATCTCAAGCCAACTTCAGAGGCAAACCACAACATTCTAATCACTATACAATTATAGAACACATGTAGCTTTGATTCCTCTGCTTTCCCACACAGCACGCAAGACAGATCCTCATGCCCTATTTAGGACTAAATTATTATTAATATGCTAAATTATAAATTGCATTCTCTAAGTTTGTCTGAAATGTAACTTGGTCTTCTAACTAAGTTTATTCAATTTAGTCTGCACCCACCAACTTTGTCTAAAATGCAATTCGGTCTACTAATTTCACTTCCTTGATCAATTCAGTCTTCTAACTCTTAAATTTATTTAATTTAGTCCATATTTTAGTTTTTCTAAAATGTAATTCAGTCTTCTAACTTCACTTCAATTACTTTAGTCATCTAAAGTGAAAAGTGATGTTAGATACTTCAAGAATGACACAATTTTGGGTTTTTATTTTTATTTAATTTCATAAATTAAAAAGTTCCAAAAAATAGGTATAAATAAAAAAGAAAAAGAAAAATTATTTAAACAATCAATTGTTTTTCGAATGTCCTTTCTCTCTAAGGGTTTGGAAGCAAGTGCTTGGGAAGTATAGTTCCCTATAATTAGGAAGTCCTTGCTTCAGTGAGGTTGTAACAAGTTAAAAGGGAAAAACGTTCGGCGAGATTAGGCCGGATTGTTGTGACTGCAACTGTTTATCATGTTAGGAGGCTTAGAAATCAGATTTTGCAACAAGGTATGTTGGTGTCAGGAGGATAATTTGGTGAAAAACATCTTGGATGATATAAGGTGTAGAGCATGGGGTTTCGTTCCTTCAAAACTGGCTGCTAGTGACATAATTCTTTGTATAAAACCTAAGGTATGTTTGGTTGGGTGGATTTTAGGAAGGATGGAAAAAAGAGAGTGGAAAATAGGAGAGAAAATTAGTGGGAAGGGTGTTTGGTTGAGAGGGGGAGAGAAAAGTGGTGGGACTCGACTGTTTTCTCTCAGGCCCACCAAAATTCAATCTCTCCAAAATGGGAAGAAAATGGGACAAAAAATGGGAACGATGTGTGTTGGTAAAATTTCTCCTCCATCCAACAGCCAACTTTTTGTCTTTTTTTTTTTTTTTTTTTTTTTTTTTTTTTTTTTTTGCCTGGATAAAATTTCTTCTTGTTTGCACAATACGTTCACGCATGTTTGGTTTTGGTTTTTTCTTTTTTTCTTTTTTGGATAAAATTTTGCACAGTTTATAGTTTACGTTGGTTCTTTTTGTTTGTTTATATATATATATATATATATATATTTTAAATCCTTTTAGCATTTGCTTATTTTATAAATAAAAAAAATTAAAGTGTCCATACAAATTTTTTTAATAATAAATGTGTTACTATTTGTTTATATATTTAGTAAGGACATAATGGTAAATTTATACAAACTTTATTTTTCACCCTCTCATTTTTCATCTCAACCAAATAAAAAAGTTTTTCATCCCTCCAACCAAATACAAATTAGGGAAAACTAAATCTTTTCTATCCTTTCACTTTTCCATCTTCCCAACCAAACAGACCCTAAGTGCGCATTTGGGAACAACTTATTTAGCTGAATCTGAAACAGAAACTTTTTGCTGAAAATACTGTAGATAAAGCTAAAAGTTAGCTGAAATAGTACAGTAATATCTATAAATAGTATCCAAAAGTGTAATAGGACCCATAAATAGTACTAAAAATAAACTAAATACTAAAAGAAGCTAATATAAGCTATCACAAACGCAACACTAGAATTCAAATATAAACTACCGGGGTTTGTTGGGGGCACAGTTAAATATTTGTTGTACTGGTTGTTGATTGTATATTGGGAAGGGGAGTTTGTACTGGATATGTTGTTTTGATCAGGCCTTCGGTTGGCTTGAAGGTGTGGATCGAATTACCAAGTACTTTCATGGGAAAGCAACACAGAGAAACAAGTGAAATTTATTCAGGGACTAAAAGATGATGATAATGGGGTGTGGCATCATGATGAGATCGTAATTACGGGTCTGCTTGTGGATTTCTATTCGAAGCTCTTTGAAACAGATCCACAGAGTGTGGATAGAGAGTACTTCAAATGGCAAAGGAGGTAGTCCCTGAAGGGATGAATGGAGTCAATGAACGCCTATGACCTATCTCGGGATTTCGCAAGGGATGAGGTTGGGTCAGCTATCAATCAAAACTTTCCTAAAGGCCATTAAAAAGGCATATTTCTCACAAAGTTCTTTACAACACATAGTTTGCAATTAAGGAAGTGACTTGAATATTTTACGTAAAATGCAAATTACAATTAAATATAAATTCTAAAACAATAAAAGATCTAGTGGCCCAAATTTTGAAAAGAAAAAAAAAAATCAAGGTAACAATTGTTTTGTATTAGGGTCTAGATCTGTTTTTGTTCTATTATTAATGAGTGAGTCGTGTTTCTTAGTCGCAAAATTGGATGTCTACACCGTGTGATTGATTTATGCAATGAAATATATGACAAATTACAACATCCTCCCTTAAAGTTTCATAAAATATTAATAACACTCCTCAAACATTTCAAAAAATGACACTTTCACCCTTGAGTTTTATAAATGCAACTGATAAGTGTATCCCCTCTCATATCAAGACTCCTATCTTCTTAAATATTCTGTTAGGAAATTAACAGTGTAAGAAGAGATAGATTTATCTGTTGCATTTATAAAACCTCGTGGATAGAAGTGCCAATTCCATAAATGTTTGAGGGGAAGTGTTATTTTGTGAAACCACAAGGGAAGTTGGTGTAATATACCCAATTATTTATGTTGGAAAACTCATTTGCATTATATACACATCGTATACCGTGGAAGACAAATGGATCTACTTCTATTATACGAGAAAATATGTTGAACTTTGAATCTTAGAGAAAACAATTTGTAGATCACATACTTTGATGCAGTGAATTGCAAAACCACAAAGAATACTTGATCTTGAGAACACCCAGATCTTCACCTCAATTCCACAAGAACTTGAGAGAGTGGACTCTTCTTGTCAATATCCTTGAAGAAAAACTTTTTTGCTTCTTTTTTAGAACGTACAATTGCCTTCAAATATTAGAGAAAACTTTTCTCTTTTGAAAACTTACATTAAAACTATTGTAGCAATTTTTCTTTTAAAATAAATAACTGTTAAACGTTAATAATAAAATAACTAATTCCTTTAATAAATAGATTAGTCTTTTGGGTTTTAGTACGTGGCTTGAGACGAGACTAAAAGATATAATGAAACTCTAGCTCCAATGGGCTTTGGGCCTTTTGTCAACTCTTGGCAAGCCCAAAGTTACCATTAATTACATTTAATGCTACTATAAAATATAATTACACTCTAGATTTTATTAATTAAATTAAATCCAAAAACTCTATTGAATGTTCAAATAGTGTGTAAAACACCTATGAACGTTTAGACCCCCAATTTATAAATTACCAACACAAGCTTATTAACAAACAATGTATATGCGGAAAATGAAAATAAACTAAAACAGAATTAGTAAAACAATCTAAACCGAAATTAATCACAACCACAGTAGTAATTAAAAGGCAAAGATTAAGTGAAGAGAGTTGCAAACACAAAGACAACACAACGATGTGTTATCAAAGAGAAAACCGAAGTCCTCGACGTAAAACTTCTCCGCCGCCTTCCAAGCGGTTAATAATCTACTAGAGAATAAAGTTGAGATACATGAATAGCAGAAGACCCTCCAAGTCTAATTTATCTAGTGCACTTAAACCCTCCAAGTTTTTTACTCCAACAGGGTTTCGCCAAACCTTATCATCTTTAGCTTACTGAATCCCGCAATAACCCATTGCATCAACCAAAATGAATTGGTCCATTCTGAACTGCTTCTCAAGCACCAAATAACCTCCTCACAGATATGGGTATGGTGAGATAAGGATTTGGCTAATGTACCTCTCAAGGATGTATCAATGGAGAGGGTGAGAATAGAGGAATTTGGAGAATCAAAGAATGAAGATTGTGGATGAGTCAATCTTGTTTTTTCTCTAGGGTTTCTCTCTCAAAATTCTCTCTAGAAGCTTTCTACATTTCGTGGGTATAAGGGCATTTATAATAAGGTGTATATGGAATGTGAAAAGTCAGTTACAACCAAACGGGGTGTTCTGGCAACTCGAACTCGCGACTAGAACGAGTCGCGAGCTAACTATCTGGCCAAACTAGAAGTTTTGTCCTGTAGTGCAACAGTTGGCGTGACCCTTCAACTCCCTTGCATGCTTCGCACATGTGCCAGTTTTGGCGACTTGCCAGTCACGATCTAGTAATGAGGCTTTTTTTGAGTGCACACTCTTGAGCTTTTCTTCACACTCTCTCACACACTACCCTTACATGATTCCCACCTAAATACAGAGTTTCTAAATGCTGAATTACAAGCAAATTTGATACGGAATAAAGCAAACTACTGATTGAATAAATTCAACCTTACAATCTCCCATTTTGACTATTCCCTGACAAAACCCTAAAACAAACTCTAAACTTAACATGTAAGTTGAGAACAGTTGAATAAAACTCACTCACACCTAACTCTAGAATTTGTGAATCTCTTGAACTATACAGACAAGTATTTCCTGAAAACAATAACACAATACGATCATTGTAAGCAAAAAACTTGAAATGCATATGGAGCAAGCACAATGTGATCAAGCAATATAGATTAAAGCAATAAAGCATGGCTTGACCAAAAACGAACAATCACTATAAATAGTGACCACAATGATCATTCATGCAAGGAATGAACATCCAGACATGCAAGCTAATAAGCTCAATGTAAAGTATCATTTGCATGTCCAACACTCAACTGATACAACAACACAAGGTAATTGCATCAAGGATACAAAATCCAATAAAGGTGCAAGAGTGAAGTACTTAAAGAAATGCATAACATTAATAACAAGTACTAAGCTACAAAGCATGGGTACAAAACCAATATATTGAATATAAACTTAAATATATAAACCAAAGTACCAAAAGCTTTAAACTAAAGCACAGCAAAAATCCAATAGATTCTAAAAGCTAAAAGCAAATAAGCTGTAAACTAAAGAAATGTCCGAAGGTATGTGTGTGTGTAAGAATCAGCTTCCTCCTCTTGAGCTCACACAACTCCCCCTTTCAATATGCACGCTTCCCATTCCCATTCCCATTTTTGTGTTGCTCTCCCCCTTACTGTATGCTATCTCTCCCCTTTTTTGGCACGAATAGCTAAAGGTTGTCCTCCAGCTTTTGTTGAATGACATCTAACTATGTTTCAATGGTTGTGAGACGCATTTGAACTTGGATGTTGGTGGAGTAGAGAACCTTCTTAAACCCAAAAATACGCTGATATAAACCTTTAATCAGGGTACTCAACCTTTCAGCTTAAGAGCTAGGATGAATATGCTGAGTGCTAGTCATTTGCAACTCAGGAGAGTAAGGATATGCTGTCTCAGTATGCACAGGCATAGTGGGAGTAGCTGAGCCATGACTGGAAGAAGTGGCACAAGAGAAAGGTTCACTCTTAGGTGCTTTGGAAGAGTGACTCTTGCTTGCTTGAAGAGTTATCATGGATAATGGTCGAAGACGTGCCATTATTTTTCCATTTTTTGGTGGATGGACACCTTCAAGAACCATGATTTTCATGACAAGACTACAAAAAGGAATACATGTTCGAGCCGCTGTTTTCCTAATGGTTTGAAAGATGTGGGCACAAATGTCAATCAAAACTCCGGTGATGAGCTCACATAGAAATTGTGCTCTTCCAAGATGGATGAAGCCGGTGTTAGACAGTGGGTAGAGGTTGACGAACATGATCAATGTGAGAGTCTTCAGTTCAGGTGCAAATTTTGTAGTGCCTATGGATGTGCCTTTGCTTGAAACCTCATGATTAGGCCCAAGAACTTGAAGAATGTCTTGTACCTGAGGAAGTCTATCATCATATGGAGTGAGGTCTATATTTGCCGGTCTAGTGATACGAAGAACCTTTACAATGTAGTTTGGAGATGGAGAACTCTTTTCCTCGTACCCAACACTTCAACTCAACTCCGGTATATCTAGCATTTGAGTAGAATTCCTTGACCAATTCATCAATCGGGTCCTTGAAGTTCCCAAACAGATCAGCCCAATCTTTTACTTCAAATATCCTAGGGATAAATGTTGTTCCTAAGATATCAAATTTGACCACTCCTTCCACCACAGTAGGAGCATCTTCAAAGATGCTTGAGTAAGTCTGTGAATTGAGAGGAGTCCTAAATCTCTCACTGTTTGAGTCTTGAGACGAACGTCGAGTCCATTTTGAAACAGGGAATGATGGAACATTAATCACAATCTCTTTTCCTCGAGAGGAACATTGAGACTTCTACAAAAGAACATACACATAGCAGAGAACCAAGTGCAAAACCACATAACATAAATATAAACTTGATTAGTTCCAGGTTAGTTCATGAAATAAATACACCTTGATATTTAGAAAGAGATATCACTCAACCACAGTGCATGAACCAAGTCAACAGTATATTAGCATGAGCAACACTTGTGCATGTGGTGTGCAAATGTGTTAAATGTGCAGGCACAACTAAGTAGAATGTAATCTATGAACACCACATAGTCACAAGTAACTGTCATTGTGACATTCTACTATAAGCATGATATGCACAGCACAGCACAGGCATGATACACAACTTCAAAAATGAGAATCAACCATGAAAGCATGTGTATCAGGCATTGAAGAAGTATTGTGGAATCAAGTTTATGTATTTAGACTTGGACACACCAGACCCAATTGTTATACATGTCTTCTCCAAATAAATTATCTTTCAACAAAAATGTATGACAAAGACATACTACATCAAGAAAAAAAAATCCTAAACTTATAATTTACAGAGCCGAAATGAAAAATCCTTGGTGTTTTTAACAATTTTTACATACTCAATGAATTCTATGTTTTAATTACATGTATTTTTATTTTGATGTTTACATTTATGTTTGTAATTTTACAAAGGCTTATTTGGTTGAAGAGTTTGGAAACAATTGAAGTTTATAGTAATCATTGTTAGATTGATCTCCACACTAAATTGTAAACTTTGATATGTGTCCATGTTGATATCGTATTTTGTCTTCCCTTGATTTGCGTGTCGGGCCCTGAAAAATCCAAAAATATCATTTTTTTTCTCCATAGGGCCACAAGAGCATCCAAAAAAACATGGCGTAATCCGTTTAGGCATCAGAGCACCCGAAGTGCCTTTTTCAGCTAAAATGTCCAAAATACCCTTAGTCAACTCTAGGTTTAACCAAAGGTCAAACAAGGTCAAAACCCTCACAAAATAACACTTTTCATAATTTTACATCAAGCCCGAGCTTCTCAGAGTTTTTTAACAACTTTGACCAAGTTTGACCCGAAGTCGATCTCGGGTGGGCCCAAAAACCCTAATTTTGATTCGGTTGTCAAAACGGATTGAAACTAATGCCATTGCAAAGATTATTAAATTCTCATTCCAACCAATGTTCATGGGTCTAAATCGAAGTCAGAACAGCAAGATGATGCACCGATCGATGCACCGCTAACTTCCAAGATCGGGGGAGGAACACAATTTTCTGAATTTTTGCTCTCTACCTGGTTTCCCTACATGTTTTTCCCTCTTCCAAACACCAAAAAAAAACACAAAAAAACACCCAAAAAACACATTAAAGCCTCTTTATTCTTCTCTCTTCACCAAGAACACAAGGTATTGTTCTTATACCCAATCTTCCTTTCCTTGGTTCTACACTTTGGATTTGGGGTTTAGAGGTATGGATGTAGCTTTTTTTTTTGGTATCATCCACACCCCTAACCTTCTAAATCTTATCCTAGCATTTATCTCTCTCTTTTTGCTTGAATAACATGATTTATTGCTTTCTTTAGCATGTTTCTTGCTTTATTTGTGTTTCTAGCTTAAATCTCTTTGTTGATTATGTCTTATGCCAGGTTTTGTGCTTAGATCTATGTTCCCACATGTTCATATGTTTAGATCTACATGCTTAGGGTTTTATGCCATGTTTTTCTATGTTTGTTCCTCTTTTTGCTCTATGTTGATGTTAAGGTTACATGCTCACATGCTTGATATCATGTCTATGGTTATGTTTTGCTTAGATCTACATGTTTGTATGCACATTCTATGCTCCTATGCCCATATTCGAGTCTTCACATGCTTGTATGCTTGGATTCATGTCCTTCCATGTCCATGTGTGAAATTTCTACATGTTTACATGTATGTTCCTATGTCTATATGTCTAGATCTATGTTTTCACATACCTATGTGTTTGGATCTACGTTCTCTACATGCTTTTTGCTATATTCCATGTGCTTGTGCGCTCCATGCCATGTTTGTGTGCCTAGACCTAGGCTATGTTTGTCATGCCACGTGCTGTTGTAGCCATTTTGTCGCTTTATCTTTCTTTCTTGTATTTTGGCCTAGTGGTTATGACCCGATCTAGACCCTATGGTCTTTGTCATCATCCATACACCAAGGCCCACATAAAAGGGTTTGGATCATCCTATTTGTATGTCTATGTTTGCTTGCTTCTATGTCTTATGCTTGTGTTAGCCTCTCTTCCATGCTTGACACCCTTAGCGGGTGTGTGGTTGTGTGGTACACCCGATGCCCATAAGGCCCTGTTTGGATGCAACCACTTGGGACGTATTGCTATGATGCCGGTTGCTTTGTGCATACCTTTCCCTTTTTCCTCTCTATGCGATGATATACTTGCCATGCTTGTTTATGCCACCTATTGGCTTTAGATGCATCTTTACACGCTTGCTTACATGTCCATGCATGAGTCTTGCTTGCTAATGTGTTGTCCTTGCTTCAACACAATGAAGTTATAGACATTCGATCCAAACCTACATTTGTCCCTCGTAGACACCACCTTTAGCTCGTTTTCTTGCTTTTTTGCTCGTTTGCTTGCTTTCTTGTTATGCTTGCCATGTCCATCACACTCATTTGTTTTATGCATTTTCATATACTCTTTGCATCTTTTCCTTCCTTTGCTTGTCTACTAGTTTCTTTTCTTTGCCTTTGCATGTACACACATGGAGCAAGAACACATGGAGCTAAAGCACGGTCTCCCAGGAGCAAGCAAAAAGGACACAGACGCAAGCATGTAGATAAGCCAAGCGGCTATGTACAATAGGTTTAGGAGTTTAGCCTTTCCCTTTGGTTATGTACTCTTTTAAACCCCTTTCTTCCTCCTACCTTTCTCTCTTATATGGTTTGTATTAGGTATATTATGCCTTGTACCATTCGTCTTCATCTCTAGAGTGTGGCGACCCTTGTTTACTTTCTTGCACCTATATTTTGGGCCATGCTCTAGGGATGTAGGCATTTGCTTTCCTACTCTGTGTGCTTGCATTATGCATGATGTATGTATATATACCCGCTCCCCCCTTCCTGTGTGATAGTCACAGTCCATGTCACCTAAGGCAAAGCGATGCCTAATTTCCACTACGAAAGTAAGGTGACACGTTGCCAGATTTTCGCCGTGGAAATCTGGTACTCGGCTTGAATGGCATAGAAAAGCGTAGATTGGGACCATGCCCTTTCAAAAGCCAAACCTCAAAGCCTCTATGCATGCAAAGCCCCGATAGCCAATGCCAAAACCATGTTTTTACTAACAATTTCCGAAAATTAAGGTTTTATCAAAACAAAGAACTGTCCTTGGACAGGCGTTGTGGGTGCCTAATACTTTCTCCACACGCAACCAAACTTTTGGACCTAAGAATCAAGATTTTTTGCCATCCAGATTAAATTAGGAAAAATGTCATTTTTCTTAACCTAGGATCAGTAATAAAATCAACTAGAAATAGGTGACCAATCACATCTTAGAAAAACCCAATGATTGGTGGCGACTCCACTCACCTTTGGTAACTCCTTAAAATTTGGCCCAGATTCCTGCCGTAGAACCAAAGGTAGACAAATACCCTCCTCCACTGAGAAAGAGAGAGAGAGAGAGAGAGCACTCAAAGCCCCACGTGAAACACACCATCACACTGAGAGGGGCTCTCCAACGGGGCCCCACGCGCATAGGAGCTGTCGCCACTACGGGTGGTCGAATGAGGGCCCGCGATGACGGCGGCGGTTTTTTTGCCCAATTTCAATCAAGGCCAGGCATCGACAGTCCATTACAAAATTTTCACAATCACCAAAAAATATAGTGAATTCATTTTCCCCATCCATCCACTTAGGATAAGGTTGGATCTAATTTTCACAATATGCATTAGATTTGCACTCAAAAGTAGGTGCCTCGGGCTAGTTTTATGCACAATAATGAGATTTTTCCAAGTTTTCCAACCACTTTTTTGGACTTGGTTCTTTGTCTCTCGACCTCAGATTAGCCCAAAGAAGTGTTGTTAGAAAACTCATGACACCTACTTTTAGAAAGACTAGCTTTGAAGTTCAATGATTCAATCTCGAAAAACCACAGCCATGGGAAGATAGCCACTAAATCATATTTTCACCAAAAATCCCATTTTTTTTGTGTTTTGAAGAATTTTATTGACTTGGGTAGAATTTTTGTGATCCAAAACCACCCAAATGTAGATGTTCATTGTACCTTTTTAATGACATCGCATTTCTACCTACTGGACATTGTTTGGTCATGATGAGGCAATGATCAACACTTAGTGTTAAACTGCTTTTTGATATTTTTGCAATTTTCTCAATGATTAGGCAAATGATCAACAATCCTTGCATCATACATTTGATGTATCATCATTTTATAATCATCCTCATGTTGTTTCAATGGATAATTTTTCTTGATAATTTTTCTTAGTCTAGTATAGACACACCCATATTAGGGTTAGGGTGGCAATTACACTAAGGGAAACCTTTATCTAAAAGACCTTTTATAAAAATTAATTCTTAAACAAACAGACTCTTGGTTTGAAATCTTTTGGTACAATAGGGCTATAAGAAAAACCTTTAAAATGAAAGTGATAGGCCAAGAATGTATTGACCACTTATGATGAATTAACCAATTAATTAGCCAAGTTAATTAATTTATTCAATTTGCATGCAATCGTGGTAGCATAAACAAATCACCAACTAAGTTAAAATGCAATGGAAAATAAATTGACACAATGATTTGTTTATGAATGAGGAAAACCTACACGACAAAAACCCTACCAAGTGATTTTAAGGTCACCACTCCTGAGAATTCACTATTATCACAACAAGCGGTTATAAGTAAATGAATCTTAGTACCTTATACCAACCTACAGTTGAACTCTTAGCCCAATACCCAATTGGATTATTCTATAATGACAATCTCTCCTTTTAATGCACGGCTCCCAGTACGTGACTAACCAATTCGATGCACGGATCCCAATATGTGGCTTACTCACCAACTTGAGAAAGATGTTGGCTGCAAAATTCTTCAGTTCATCAACACGATGAAGATCAAGAAGCTCCTTGGTTACAAAACCCTACAGTGTACAAACACAGCAGCTTCTTGAATAGAAAGATGAACTAGGGCATATGTCTCTGGTTCACAATATGCTTGTGAAAAACTTTTGCATTGAGTTGCATTCGCTGTGATAGCCCTTAAAACAATCCTTATATATATTTAGGGTTGTGAGAAAAGAAAGTCCAATCATCCATTCACGAATTGGAGTGAAATCAGCTTTGAAAAACTGATGTTTATAAACCTCGATAGATACCTTATCTGTCGAGTAGCTGTCGAGTATCGAGCTAAAACAGCTTTTTAAACCTTGATAGATACTAGTTACCGAGTTTTAAAATCCAGCACTTCTTCACTTGATTCCTGGAAAGACTTGCATGGCTTTAATACTTGATCTTGAAACCTTATTCCTTGAAGTATTAAGCACATCCTAAATCTACCAAATTACAAGTAAAGTGCGTTTTGTCAAAAGGATTAGCCAATTCTATATTGACATATGTTCCTAACATGATTCACATATGTCCTAATAGAAAGGGGAAAAAAAATAATAAAAAAAACGAAACTCCTAGTTTTTGGTAGGGTGAGTTTTTATATGGTAGTCTTGTGGAACCATAGAGGCCAACTAAAGTTATTCATTATAGAGGGTTTGGGTTATTTTGTAGATTCTTGCCTCATTGTGATAAAATTGTTTATGATGACTAGAGTCAAATTGATTATAAAATTTGTAATTGCATGTCTTTACTTATTTCAGCAATTACGATCATAGTTTTATAAATCAGCCCGAATCGACTAGTTCAACCAAGCATTGGACCCCAATTCGATATGGAAAAAACCTCCAAAATTGATCAAAAACCAGTCAAAACTGGTAAAAATCGAGAACCAGGATCTTTTCCAGTTCTTGGTTGTTCCGGTTTTTAAAACCATGATTACACCTGCTAATAGTCTTTTTCATTTCTATAATTAATTTTTTTTAACACTTAAGTTGCTAGAAAAAAACTATATATATATATATATATATATATATATATATTCAAATGATGGTTGCAAGTTACAAAATTGTATATTTCTGGCCATTTTAAATAATAATCAGCTATACGAAGACCCACTAAGCGCCTCAAGTAGATTTAAATGAAAAAAAGAAGTCACAACCAATTATTCATCCTTAATACTTCACGGTTAGTTTGTCTTTTATCATTTTATCTAAATATTTGTTTATATTTATGTTTATGTTACATTTATATTTATATTTTTCGCAATTAAATTGTTTCTTATCCTTATATATACATACACACAGGGACATAAATGGTCATAAACATAAATATAGTGGTTTCTCTTTTCTTACAGTAAAATTGTTAACTTGGTATATAGATATGGATAAAATATATTGAAATAATTTACCATTATAACAAATTAGCTTTGAGTTGCCCACACTTTAGTAACTCTTTACTAAAGTAGTTGAGTCCAATACTTTGAATAACTAATTCTCATTAAAGTTATCTTATGGGGTGTTTCATATCTCTCGAAAGAGATTATGAATTTCATCTTGAGAATGTGCGTTCTCTTAACGCTACATACGCTTGTTTAGCATGTTGAAGTTTTCACCATTGATAAGATCCTATTGTTGTATACATCAAAGCAACTAACATTTCATATTCGGGTTCACAATACTTTTAGGAATGAGAGTTTATGAAAATAAAAGTAGTGAGAATTATTATTTTGTTAACAATAGTTAATAGAATAATAAATCTCACAACGATCCAATTTAATATATCTTACACACTTAAGAGACTCCAACATATCAATTAAAAGTCTCTACTTCCATAATCAATACAAATCATCTTAATTGATACGTTATAATCTTTAAAACTAAAATGCCCAATTTTATCACAAACTATGATATACGAGCAAGTAATTTTATATCATTGAACTTATTAGAAAGAGAAATTTTAAGGATATTATAAAATCTCTCAACATTTTCACAGCACCCTTATTTTGAGTTGTGGTAGATCCACACATAAATTATTTTATTTTACTTTGACTTGTGGTAGCTTGACACTTCACCTTGTTGTGAAAATGCTGTTAGATTTTATTGTAAATTTTATTTACAGACAAGCATAGAGAGGACAAAAGAGAAACATTAATAAATCATTTTTCATTAATTTTTTTATTCATAAAAAAATTATTCCATGATAAAGCAAAGCGATTTAAGAAGAAATAAATAAATTAAAGGAAGCAACCCACAAAAATAAAATTCACAGCTCTCCCGAGAGAATTACATCCTCCCAAGTACCAAAGATCCCAGCAATTCAGTATCTTAGATAATTTATGACATATATAAATCATTGAATCATTCAACGGTGGAGAGATCTTATAAACATAACACAATCCCCACACACTGTTCAAAACAAAACAACCGAAAACAAAAAACAAAGACAGAATTAGCTAGAAAGTCAGAGCCAAAGGAATACTGTATATGATCCCCACAAAATGGGCACAAATAATTGTAAAAGAGAGCAGCTAGCACAGGTCACTCATCCAGTATATATGTGAACACCAACAGCGATGAGGAAGATAGTTATGAGGCCAAAGAAAATGATGGTGTGGACGAGTATGGATAACCCACTTGTCTGCATGTTCCCAAACTCCACCACTTTGTTCCTCCCGGGAAGTTGAAACAATAGCCCTGGGCTTAACAGCACAAACAGCACCACTGCTATCACCACTGGACCCCAATCCGACATGTTTACTTAACTCTATATTACTCTCTCTCTCTCTCTTTTTTTTTTTTCTTTTCTTTCTGTATGACTCTCTCACCCACATATAAATGGAAGTATGCTATGTATTATATATGTAATACGAATAAATAGGTGATCTATATATATATATATATATTCACACTGGTAAGCATGAAAGAAAAGAAAGGAATAAAAGAGAGAGTATATCTAAGCAAGAAGACAGGTTGTGGCAAGCATATGTGTCATAGGCGGTGCCTTCTCATAGATGCCAAAGCCATGGCTACGTGTTAGAATGTGACTTGACCTCTTTAAAGTATAGCTCTTATGATTTTCCTAGAGATGACACTACTAGTAATTAAACACATTTTTTATTATTATCTTGATGATGATGTTTTAGCATTTGTTCTTCGTTCACACGGCGACGGCACAGAATGAAGAATTATTCACAATGCCAATAAAAATAATATTCTGGAAACTTTTTTTAATCAAACAAATCGGATTTAAATTCACTATGTCCTCTCGTGGTGGGTTGGGCCATGAGAAACTTATGGTCAAACTGTATATTCATTAGAGCGATATGTATTCTTGGTTTTTATTTCCTTTGCTCTTTTTCTTCACAAAATTTTTTTTTTTTTTTTTTTGATGAATCTTTTTCTTCACAAATTGGAATTTGCCACTACACCCTAATGATTACTAAAATTAGTTTGTGAGAGTAAATATGAACCATAGTTTTCTAAAGTGATCATTAGTTTGCCAATTAATAAGGAAATAACACTAGCACATCAACTAAAAAGAATGATCTATCTTAGAGAATTTGTAGATTTGTACCCTGAATGTTGGTCCAGGAGGAAGTGCCGGAATTAGATATTTGTACTGTATTGCATCAAATTAAATTAGGCTTTGAATCTCACTTTTTTATTTAGTCTAAAGAATCTTACAGTAAAGCCTAGAATTGTGGTTTTTCTTATATATGGGCTACCTATGTCCTCTCACTCGCCCATTATGGGTATGCTATCCAAAGCATATATCTCATATGCATACGCTTGTCCTACACATACAAGGGAAAATTATCCGTGCCATGGACAAGCCTAACCTGTATTGGGCCGGCCCAAGGCTAGGCCTAAGGCCCCACCCCAAAAAAAAAAAGAAATCCCCTTAGAGAAAAAGGCCCCACATCCCATTGTTAGGCCCAAATTTTTATAAAATTATATATATTTTTTAAAAATTGTTCATTTTTTTATTTATTAATGATGTTAAGGATACTATAAATTTTACTATTAGCTTACAAATTGCCATATTATTAATCACAAAAAAGTGATTTAAACATTTATTAGTTAAATTGATGAATTTCATCAATGAGAATCAATGTCACATCATATTGTGAACATTTTATAGTACTTTCTCAATGTACAATATCAATAGAACCCTAATCCAATTGAAACCCTTAAATGTTTTTTTTTTTTTTAAATGTTGCAAATGTGTTAAATCATCAATTATAGATTAATCTCCCCTAACAATTTGAGACTTTAATCTTTGTAAACTCATATCCTACAAAACCATACACAAATAATATCTGTCTCTCTCTCTTGAAAACAAAATATAAAATTAAAAATTAAATTACCATTTTACTTAATTATGCTTCGTTATATATCTAAAATAAAGTATCTTTTATAATTGTAATATATTTTTATTAATATTTATGGTTCAACTATGATATTCAATTCTTTATATGAAATTAACATTAGTTTAGTTGGCATTATTCATCAAATTATATATTTAATGTATCAAATTAACCTTAATTTGATTAGTATTAAATAATTTTGTTTAATTAATATTTACATATTAAAAATTTGCATAAATTTTTCGCTTTAGGCCCCAAATTATATTGGGCCGGCCCTATTGCAAGGCCTACATTGCAATTAAGCTTCATCAAACCAGCATAGTGCACCCCCTAAAAGAAACAATAAAGATGGTTTGTTATGTCCCACACACTTATATGATAACTTTGGATCTAATATCCTAAGATCTCTCATAAGCTTAACCGACTCAAAGTTGCTCAACCCCAACTTCATAGTATTGTACTCACCTTCATGTCCAGACTCCCTGAGTCGACATGAATCCAAGGAGAAAGCCAGTGGCGACTCTAGGAAATTTTTTCAGGGTGTTCCTCTATAAGCATAAATTACACAATTTAATAAAAAGAAAATTTTATATATTGACAACAACAACAATCAAAAAATTATAAGTTTATTTGAAAAAATTATTAATAAAATTATAAGTTTATTATACCCTAAAAAAATTCTAGCAAAAGAATAAACAATAAACTATAAGTTTATTTGAAATATTAATAAAATTATTAATTATTGTTATTTAGTTGTTTCATTAATTTGTTTGTCTTTTATAAACTATAATTTGTTACATTATTGTTTCATTAATTATAAAATTATTAATTATTATTTAGCCTAACATAATTTAATTTATTTGTCTTTTATAATTTATTAGTTAATTATACTGCTTTAATTATTGTTGTTTAGTGTAACAATAAACTATATTACTTTAATTTGTTTGTTATTAATTATATTGTTTTAATTTGTTATATTGTTTAGTTCTTTGTGCACGTTACACTAAAAGAGCTAAACATTATACATCCCATGTGCAGCATTATAAAAACAGTGTAATGTGCAACACATTACACTGCTTTAATTATTATTTACTATCCAGCCCCATGTGCCCACTGCCCATCAGCCCATCTATCCCTACCCCACTCAATAGACAAGCACAAACCATCCCCAATCATAACCTGCCAATCAGAAAATTTCACAATCACAATATTACTGATCAATATTTCACCAACACCAACACCAACACCAACACACACTGAGTCACTGACCAACAGGCAAAAGCAACGAATAAGATAAAGCTAAGATAAAGCCAAAAAACAGCCAAAAAGCAAAATAAAGTAAAGAGTAAAGATTGGTTCCAAAAAAAAAAAGTGAGTAGAGATTCGGCAGCCCAGCCAATCAGAATCTTACAGTTCAAAAGAGAGAGAGAGAGAGAGAGAGAGAGATACTGAGTTAGAGAATAGAATAAATAGAGAGAGAGACATCAGACATTTTAATTTCATACTTTCATTTCAGTTTGAGAGAGAGCAGAGAGAGAGAGAGAGACTGAGAGACTGAGAGAGAGTCACTAAGTCAGAGAGAAAAAGAGAGAGAAATACCTTGAGGCCGACTGGCCGAGCACCAGAGTAGTTGAGACAGGGAGACCAATCTGCGATCTGCGACGACGGGCAAGCGACGGCGGCGGGAAAGCGACAAGCGACAACGACGGGCGAGCGAGCGACGACGACTAGACGAGGACGACGAGTGACGGAGGTCACGGAGCGAGCTGCGCCTGCGAGCAGAGGCGGCGCCACCGTGGGTTTGGTCTGCTCTGGGTTTGGGGTTTGGTTTGCTTTGTATTTGGTTTCTTTTTTGCTCTGTATTTGGTTTCTTTTTTTTTTTTTATTAACACCTCTGTATTGCAGTGTTGGGTAATGGGGTTTGGTTTGCTTTTGCTTTGTATAGAGTATAGACTGTATTGATCTCTGCCAACGACGTGACCGCGGTTTGATTTCTGATTTGCTCTGTAATTTTTTTTTTTTTTTTTTGGGCGAGAATCCATGGGTTTGCTACCTCCGTATTACGTTGGGCTTTCCGGGCTTGCCGTGGGCAGTGGCTTAGCTCTGTTACCATTTTTTTTTTTTTTTTTTTTTTTTTTCAGATTTTAGTTCAAATTTTTTTTTGGGTTTTTTTTTTTTTTTGGCTTGAAAGTAGAATAGATAATTTTTTTTATTATTTAATTTGAGGGTATTCCTAATTTTGTGATTGAGGGTGTTCCTAATTTTGGATTCAGGGTGTTCCTAACATGGATTAAATATAAAATTTTTTTTTTTAAATTTTTTTCAGGTCAGGGTGTTCCTGGGAACACCCTGACCTGTACGTGGTGCCGCCACTAGAGAAAGCATAAAAATCGTCTTTCCTTAGCCCTAATATCATTTATCATTCAAGTATTTCCTTGTGTCCTTTTAAGTTGAATAAATAATGACCATAGGAACTAGGAAGCACGCCAAAGCAATATTCATTTATTGTAAACATTTTACACTACACATTGATTTTTTTTTTTTTTTTGGTTTAGTTAAGATTCTTTAGTTTCTTTGATTGTCATGTCATGAATGAAGCTAGGGATGCTTTGATCATTTTGGAGGTTCGGAGGGGTATTTTAGTAAGTTTGAAGGTCATAGAGATTTTTCCTTCATTTTTGAGGTTTTGGGGTATATTTTATTCATTTTATAGGTGTGAGGGTATTTCGATCATTTTGGAGCTATAGCCATTTACGTCTGTAGGTTCCTCGGATGGACGGACCTTCGGGCCAAGGGCTTTTTTTACCTTGTAGCCTTTTACACCGCATCCTTTGGAGTCTCACATCGAAGGAAAACCCCCCCTCTTGCTGCCTTATAAGCTGTGAAGCCAAGGGAGTAGTGTATCGTTAGGTTTTCCTTCGATGTGGGACTCCAAAGGATGCGGTGTAAAATGCTACAAGGCAAAAAAAGCCCTTGGCCCGAAGGTCCGTCCATCCGAGGAACCTACAACGTCATTGGCAAAACATAAAATAAAAAATTTGGGGGAGGGGGTGATGGTGGATACTGTAGAAGTTTAGGCACATTTAAGTTATTTTGGAGGTTTTAAGGGGTATTTTGGTTATTTGCAATTTCGGAAAATATTTTCAGTCATTTAGAGCTTTAAGGAGTTTATCAAAAGAGCTCAAAACTCCAAACAACCAAAAATACCTCCTAAATCAAGTAAAAGCCATTTAGGTTGTATGGAGATTTAAGGAGTTTTTGGCCCAAGGGGAGATTGATTTTTTATTTATGTATTTTTCTAGGTAGTAGAAAAGTCCTAATTTAGAAGGGAATTTGGGGGGGGGGGGGGTTTGTTTGTTTGTTCATTGGTTTGTGATATTGATGATTTGGGATTTGTTTATTTAAGTTGTTTTGTTGTTTGTATTTAGGGGCGGCTTGATGCATTTGGGGGCCTAAGGCAAAAATTGATTATCTTGTTTTAGATGCAAAATTACTATTAATTAACATGAACTACGTAGGATTTAAAATAAAAAATTTATAGACAAAAAATTTGACAATATTTTTCATACTTGTTGATGTGACAGATTGATAGTGGTAAGTAAAAGAGTGGTGTTAGTGATAGACTTAGATGAAAACTAGTAAAAGTTTGCTAACTCAACTCTTATTATTATTCTTATTTTTTTTAGGAGTGCAACATTCACAATATTTTTTACAACAAATCCTAGGTTTTTAGTTGCTTTTTGTTTTCTATTTGAAAATATCACCATAATTATTTTTTTGCCATCAATAACAGGCTGTAACAACCTTGTACTTAGTATTAGTTGTAAAAGTGCTGTGAAAAATATTGTAGATGTTGCATTTTTTTCTCTTTTTTATTTGTTTTTCATCTGGTAAAAAAATTATTTTATTTATTGATTATAAATAACCATTTTGGTTAAAATTTAGGAGCCATTTTTTTTTTTTTTTACTTAGGACCTTAGGCGATTGCATCTCTTACTCTACCATTCACCCGGCCTTGTTTGTATTTGGAAGAGTTATGGGTTAATGGATTCTAGTTAACTCAACTGGTAAAGTCTCTTGTTGTCAAAAATTATTTTATTTATTGATTATAAATAACCATTTTGGTTAAAATTTGGGAGCCCTTTTTTTTTTTTTTTACTTAGGGCCTTAGGCGATTGCATCTCTTACTCTACCATTCACCCGGCCTTGTTTGTATTTGGAAGAGTTATGGGTTAATGGATTCTAGTTAGCTCAACTGGTAAAGTCTCTTGTTGTCAAATAAGAAATTTGGGGTTCTATCCCCTTACACCAAAAACCAATTGGTGTCTTGGTCTGATAATAAATGACAATTATTAAGAACGGACGCCATAGATTGAAATTTCACCTCTCAAAAAGAATGTGCTAGATTTTTTCTTTTCTTTTTTTGGGTTTTTGAACCATTTTTAAAATTTGTGAGAGGCCGAATGAAAAATTAGATGAATTACACTAGTAGTATTTTTTTTTCCTCAAAATCTAGAGGGCTAGTAAGTAAATATTAATATAATTTATAATTTTGTTAATATTATTGTAAGGACTTAATTCGTAACAATCCCAAATTCGTATTGGGTTCGAACGTTAAAAGTTCAAACAATATATTTGTAGACCGTGGATATTAAAGAACTAGGTTAACTCCAAAAGAAAAACGATTCTTCTCCACGTTTATAGATGGATTAGCCCTAATATAACGATCAATTTCTCTTTGAAAAAAGTTCAGTCATTTCTTTCATATGGTTGTCTTCTCAGTAATCTTTGTTTTGAAGTTCTGATCCTCCTCCCTCAATGCCTTCTTTCATATTATATACTGCCATCTTGATATCATCTTCACCACACACGTGTAGGTTGGGTTCGGAGGATCTCTTTCTGTCCCATCTAACACCTTCTAGAACCTCCAACCAGCAGCTGTAAGGCTGCTTCATCACTGTTCAGGTATCACCTCCACATTAATGCGGTCAGAGAGTTGGTTGAGAGGCAATTAATGCGAAGGCAGCTGTTGTCATAGATATTTGTTTACATTTTCTTTCTTACCCTTGGTCCCATATCCCACTTTTAGTGGTAATGTAGCTCCGAAGTATGTTTGTAACAAGGTGGTGTTCAGGTCGTCCTCGGACTCATATTGTCAAGAAGGATTTTGTCCTCGGACGAATACTGAACTCATCTTACGTGATGTCTACTCTTCCTTTCGTTTGGTTACCCTTACAACCTGATATGAACCTCCTCGGACAGTTTTACGTTCTCAGATGGGCCACAGGCCCAATTAACACAACTTTAATAATTTATTTATTAACCGGCCCTCACAATTATTAATGGAAAATTTTCAAAATCCATGAAGGCCATGGCTCTCCTAACTTCTTGGCTTCCCCACTGCTCACAATACTTGTAGTTGTCTTTTTTTTTTTCTTTTTCTTTTTTTGAGGGGTAAAGCCATGAACTTTCATTGACAAAAACTGACAATGTCATCTTGGACAACAAAGTCTGTAATTTCTAAAGCAGCAACTTTATTACCTTCTCTCCTTACATGAGAGTAACGTAATTGATAAAATAAATTAGCATCATACTGAATATCATCCCTCACCAAACCAACAGTAGATAAGAACTGATCTCCACCCTTCAGAGCCTTCATAAGCACCTCACAGTCGCCCTTAAGAACCACCTTATTAAAACCCAAATCTGCTGCAAACTTGAGAGCTCTTGAAGCTGCCAAAGTTTCAATGTCTAAGGGCCTACAAACCTGTGGGATATTCTCAGATAGAGAGGTAAGGACTGAACCTCTATCATCGCGCAGAACCACACCAATTCCTGGCATATGGTCCTTTGAGGTTGCCCCATCGAAGTTGATTTTCACCAACACTTGAGGTAGTGGCTGCCATTGAACCCGTGGCTTTGGAATGGGCAGCGGAGCTGCTAGCTGGACTAACAAAAATTCAGCCAAACTTTCCTTAGCCGTGGCAGCAAACAAGTGGGTACTGCAGCTTGGTTGATGCATGGAAACCCGATTCCGTTGGTTCCAGATAGACCAGGCTGTGACGGCGAAGAGCTCAACCTCCTGGGTGTTCATTATAAGCCATGACAGCAATTCCTTAAAGCTCAAAAAGCTACTTGACCTTTGGAAATCCCATACACCATCATCCTCCCAAACAATATCCAGTTCCCGGCACGACCATGTCGCATGTAGAGCTGTCTCAAGTTCAAGTTTGCATCGATCACATAGAGAGCAATCTGTGATGGTTCGTCGCTGCAAATTTTGTTTTGTTGGTAGTGATTCTCGGGTTTCTCTCCATAGAAGATTTTTAACCTTGTTTGGGACTTGTAGGGACCAAATGTTGTGCCACAAAGTTTGTTCAGCTTTAGGGTGTATGTCCGGATGGTTAATACTGGCTTCCTGCTTGAGAAATCTGTACCCGGATTTACTGGTGTAGACACCGTTGGTTGTATGAGGCCAAAAGATGCTATCTTCCTGTGCGAAATGTGAGAGTGGCAGTGACTTGATGAGTTTGGCTTCCTCCACAGTAAAAATACCATCTATTAGGCCATGGTTCCACTTCCTCTCTGCCTCTTCGATTAGGATTTCCACTCTAGCTTCGAATAAGGATTCAATTGGAGGTGATAGAACTTAAGGGTTGCTTTGTCTTGGCAGCCAAATATCCTGCCATATACCCACAGATTTGCCATCACCAATGCGCCATTTGCACCCTCTTTTCAACACATCTCTACCATGTAAAATACTATTCCAAGCATGTGATCCGGATCTTGAATGTTTTGCCTCCATTATTGAGCAATTAGGGAAGAATTTTGCCTTGAAAACTCTATAGAAGAGAGTGTTTTTGTTTTGCAAAAGCCTTCATGCTTGTTTTGCAAGTAGTGAGTCGTTGAACAAGGCTAAGTCTCTAAAGCCCATACCACCCATTGACTTAGATTTTGTCAACTCATCCCACTTAATCCAATGGATTTTCTTTCTATTTCCCCTTTGCCCCCACCAAAATTTTTTAATCATAGCTTCTATCCCTTGACACAAACCTAAGGGGATTTTGAAGCACCCCATAGAGAATGTTGGTATAGCTTGGATGACTGCTTTGACTAGGATTTCTCTTCTCGCTTGAGATAATAATTTGCTCTCCCACCCTTGCAATTTCCTCCATATCTTCTCCTTGATAAAATTAAAGCTTTCTTTTTTCTTTTTTCCCACAAGTGATGGCAGCCCAAGATACTTCTCATACTGTGATATTTCTTGTAGGCCCAGAATGCTCTTTATCTCTTATCTAGCATCTTTCGGTGTGGATGTACTAAAAAAGATGGCTGTTTTGTTTTTGTTAACCTTTTGTCCCGAAGCTACCTCATATTGGTTTAAGATGTCAAGCACTTTACCACATTCCTCCGGAGTGGACCTACAGAATAAGAGACTATCATCTACAAACAATAAATGGGTTAGTTTAGGGCCTTGCCGACATAGAGAGTAGCCCTTAATTTCCCCCAACATGGCTACTTGCTGAATAAGCCCATGTAGGCCCTCCGTACATAGAAGGAAGAGAAAAGGAGATAATGGGTCTCCTTGTCTAATCCCCCTCGTTGGGTGTATCATGCCTTGAGGTTCACCATTTATCAGAATTGAGTATGTCACTGTTCTCACACACACTATAACCAAACCAATCCACCTCTCATTGAAACCCATCTTCCTCATCAAATTTTCTAAATACCCCCACTCCACACGGTCATAGGCTTTATTCATATTGAGTTTTACAGCCATAAAACCCGTTTCACCTGTTTTATGTCTCTTCATACTATGTAGTGTCTCAAAGGCAGCAAGAGTATTATCAGATATGAGCCTATCTTTAACAAAAGCAGATTGATGTTCGGTAATAATGGATGGTAGGATTTTTTTCAATCTATTTGCTAAAACCTTGGAGAAAATTTTATACAGTACATTGCATAATCTGATAGGTCGATATTCTTGTACATATTCAGGATTTGTGGTTTTCGGGATGAAGGTAATAAAAGTGTGGTTTATGGGGTGAAAGATAGTACCTGAATTGAGCCATGAGAGAACAGAAGTTGTGACATCTTGATTAATCACCCCCCAATAGTGTTGATAAAAAAATGGTGGCATCCCGTCTAGGCCAAGTGCTTTGAGCGGTGCCATCTACTTCAAGTCTAAAGAGACCTCTGCTTCTAAGAAATCCCCCATAAGAACTTGATTCATCTCTTCGGATATCAAACGTGGAATATAATCCAGGTGGGCCATGTATGATGCTGTTGTGGATGTGGAGAAAAGATTTTCATAATACCCAAGTATAGTAGAAACAATTCTGTCCGGATGGTCATGCCACACGTCCAACTCATCCCTTACACCACGGATCCTATTTTTCCTATATCTTCGGGTAGCATGGCTGTGAAAGAATCTTGTATTGTGGTCCCCATTTTTTAGCCATAACACACATGATCTTTTGCACCAAAGGCATGCCTCCCGATCCATGAGGGTATTAATTTCCTCCCTTAAAGCTCTAACCTGATGGTTTGAACCCGAATTCCTGGCTGCACTCTCAGCTTGTGTCAACAGTGCTCTCTTCTTTTCCAACTCCCTTCTCACATTCCCAAATATATTTCGATTCCACCATGCTACTTACTTACCACAAGATTCAACTCTCCTCAAGATATTGCTATCATTTGTGCCGAAATCATGATGGGACCATGTTGCTTCCACAATTTCGATACAACACTGATCGGAAAGCCACATCTCTAGTTTATTTGTAACTGCATATTTATAATACAAACGTGATAATCAGTATTAATAATTTTGATTAATCATGGGTTCCAGTTAGCTCAATTGGTCCTGTATAAGAGATTTAGGGTTCAATCCCCGTCTATACCAAAAACTGACTGGTGTCTTGATTTGATGATAAAGAGTTATCATTAAGAGCGAATGTCATAGGTTGAAACTCTCTCAAAAAAATAATTTATATCTCTTGTTTGGACTGATCACTACTTAATGTAATTTTAATATATACTTGTGTATAACCCATGCATATGCATGGTACAATAAAAAAAAAAAATTACAATTACACACATATACGAATTCAAATTATACTTTCTCTAAAAAAAAAAAAAATTATACTCTCTCTCTCTCTTTTATTCTTTTTATTTTAATTTCTTTTAGATATACACATGAGTTTACTCTTTTTTTTTCCCCCTTTATTGAGTTTTTTATGATTTATTTATATTAGACCCTTTGTCTTTTGCACCTTATTAACTCACTTAGAACAAAAAAATATTTGAAAAAAAAAAAAATAAGATACATGATGCACAATTAGACAACGATTAAAATTCATTTAAAATTTAATTGGATTTTCTTTCTGTTTTACATATCAATATATATAGACGGAGCAACAATGGAGCCAAGGGGGTGAGAGGGGGCAACTGCCCGCTTGACTTCTCAAAAAACACCATTCTTGTATGCATCAACCTATGTCTTGCTCCTCCTAACATAAAATAATGACAAAGCAACGCTCGCAACGCTCTTCAATTTTAACTTTTAAGTAAAATCCACCAAAACTAAGGGTGTAAATGGAAATAAGAAATAAAAAAATAATGAAGTTAGTAGTAATACTGTACAAAAGGGAGCAATAAGCTCCTAACTTTGTCAAAAGTTTGTTCCAGCTTTTTCACTTTTCCCACTAAAAGTCACGCTTGTCCCCATTTTTTTTAATGCTATAGAGGATAGGCACAACCATTTTTATATTATAGTTGTTGAGTGGGTAATATTTTTTTTAAGAAAAGGTTGGTAAATTTTAGTGGTTTTTATTTTGGCCCATCATTTAATTATGTGAAATATTATGTTTACAATATTTTTATCAAAAAAAAATATATATGTGGTAAGTTGTTATTGGTTCTAATTTGAACTCACAATAAAAAATTAACTTTTTGCCCCTAGTTATAGTCAATAACAACCTGCCACTTAGTATTTGTTATGAAAGTATTATGAAAATATTGTAGACATAGCATTTCTTTTTAATTTTTTTTAATTTCCTTTGAACATCTAGTCTCCTTAACAATTGTAGGGGCCTTTTTTGTATAATATGGTATATTGGGCTGCCTCTTGCGGTAATGGGCTGGGCTGCCTCCTGCGGTGATGGGCCCTAGTGTTTCTGAGTAAGGGAGCTGGAGCCAGTCCAATTGTAACTCAACTTGGACCGGTTTGTGCACAAACTTATGCCTTATCTGCTATGAGCAAATTTACGACAAGCAGAACTGTTGCAGACGAGTTACGGCAGGCAGATATAATAATAACTAAAACAGAGTACTTTGACTTATTTAAATAAATGGCTATGTATTCCCTGCTAATAAAGCATGATTACAGTCATAATGATATCAATCATAGAGAAAAATGAAGAAAATAATACTGGCTAATTTAAATGGGCATAAATTAAGTTTTAAGCTTAGTCTGTTGCAGCAAAGCCAAAGAGGAGAGAACGCCTCTTCTCAATGCAAATAACCCCCCAGGAAAAAGATCCTGCCGTGGGGATTAATGGTTTTGAGGGAGTTGGACCTGAATGGTTGTTGCCCAAAAGAAAGAGTCCTTGTTTGCGTTTTGGAAGAAGGTAAGATTTGGAAGGGGAGAGAGAAACCGATCTATGGGTGCATGCCCTATTGAACTAACTCTCTTTTTTCTTAGTTTTCCTTTCTTTTCTTTTCTGTTTTCTTTCTTATCTTTTTTCTTTTCTTTTTACTCTGTTTTTTCCTTTCCCTCCGAAAATATACTCTGTTTTTCGATCCCCCTATAGGGCACGGCAAGAGCCTTTTTATAGCGTCTGTCGTGGCTAGTGTTTTACCGTTTTGCTCCTTAACCACCTTTGTCTAGTCTGGATGTACTTGTCGACCACCAGGACTGTGCGACATCCACCCTCGCCAGACAGAGGCGGGTTTGTTTTGTTCCTCTGTATACCGTAACATTTCTTCCTGCCACGGTATTAATGCTTTCTCTCTCTACTCTCAGAGCATGCACCCAACGGTTCCCCCTCAAACTTGCCTCTTTTAGGTGGTCTACCATCCCAGCAGGATGTACCTCCCAAAAGAGGCTTAGGCAGGAGCCGCAAATAGATCTTTTCCCCTCTCCCCACCACCAAACCATACCCCCTTTACCTTTTACCTCTGGCCTATGGCCCCACCATGTCCTATATTGGCTAGGTACAGGTTGGTGGTGCCTGGGCCTTGCGCGTGCTTCCCTTTCAAATTTGTCCAAGAGTCTGCCTGCTGCTCATGCGTTTGCCGCGACCTGGAGACTCTCCGTCTGCGTTTCTTGGCCTTTCATGTGGGTTTTCCTTTGGTTTTTCGCTCCATTCAGGAGCTGGGCCTCGTATGATAATGGGCTTTACATTTCTTTGGCCCACTTTTGATTTTCTTTATTGTCTGCCACGTTGAATTGTTATTCCTGCCGTAATAACTTAATCCTGCTGGACCTCCTTTTGGGCCAGCCGTTTATCCATTTTCTCAATGACCTGTTATGGGCACTGTTTTGCTTTTACTCATGGGCTCCTATGTCCCTTTGGGCTTTTCCTTTGGGCATCCATGGCCCGATTGCTTTCTTTGGGCTTCCTCGGCCCGTTTACTAATTCCACACTCCCATGGGCTTTTTTACTAACTTCATTGGGCTTCCCTGGCCCAATAACCTTATCCTTATCTTTGGAGTTCATGGGTCTGCCATAAAACCCTTACTCTCTTAGTTTACAATTGCCTTGGGCCTGCGACGGCCCTTTCTCACTTTTCTACCTCATACTCTGCCCATGGGATGCTACTTCTTTCTTTCCTGACTTCTTTGAGCCCGCTTGCCTCTTCAAGACCCATTTATTTATTTGTTGGGCCTGTGATCCATTATTCCTGCCGCTTGGGTCTAATGGGTTTTTTGCTATTTATCTGGTCAATTCTTTGTGGCCCTCATTATTGGGCTTTTCTGTCTGCCTGGGCTTCCACAAATGGCCCTCAACATTTAGCCCCCTGAACATATGAAACGTTTCTGCGATTCATATGTGAATGAAAAGGCGTTTCTGCCCTTCTCTCATCTTTTTTCTTCTTCTCTTTTTTCACGGGTCTTTTTTAAGCTGTGGACCCCTTCTTATTCATACATATATTCTCCTTCCTACCGCGAACAGGGTTGTCTCTTCGAATTTACCAGTTTGGCAGTTATTTTTCAAAACAGAGCCGCCGCTTCATTAATTTCATTCCCTTCTAATGGATGACCCGTCACCTCCTTTCGTGCTGATATTAGTGACCTGGGTATTTAAGGAGGAATCCTTCTGCACTTTAATCACAAACTCTTTCTTTTCCTAAAACATACACTCTCCGTCTCTTACTCTCCTTCTTCCTTTCAAACACCCATACCCATCTTCTCCGACTAAGCCTCCTCACCATGTCGCCGGTGAAAAGTCAAGGCTCTTCCCGCCGCAAAGGGATGGCGGTTGCTTCCGATTCTCCTGCCGTTCCCGAGGAGATGGAACGTTCTGATTCGGAGCGATCCGCTGAGGAGGAGACGGAGCGCGACCCCAACAGCGAATGCGCTCCTTTAATAGACCCTTGGTATGAAATCAATCCTCACTTCCCAAAAATCCCTGGTGACTATGTACTACCGCCGCCGGGTCGTGTATTGATTACCCTTGTCCGACAAGACCCCGACGTTTCTTGGGCTCCTTTGGCATCTTCAATCCCCGATCTGTCTATTCGCCAAGGTGTTTCGCTTCCTGTACCCTTTCATTTTGAATTTGGGTCCGGCACATCCATGGGTTGGAAGGAATGGGTTGACAGCGAGCTTTCTGACACGGGTTTTATGGGTTTGTTGCAGCAAGCCGGCGTTTTGAAGGCTATAGTCTTGTCTCGCTGCTTGTCGAATTTTCGGGACCTCTATAACCTTCGTCACTTGGTCCGGCAATGGTGCACCACCACCCACACCTTCTTTTTCTCATGTGGCGAACTCACCGTGACTCTCGCAGATGTGGCTAACCAGTTGCTTTTGCCCATTCTCGGCGATACCGATCCTGCCGCCTTAGAGCTTTCTCCTGAGGAAGAGGCCATTGAGGTTGAACTAAGGAAAAGGATGACCGGAAACGCCAAGTTGTCCTACTGGGTGAGTTCTTCCTCTAAGTTTTCTGCTACTGCCCGCCGTGTGGCTTTTATTGCATTTTAGCTTTGCAAGTTTGTTTTTGGGTCCCACCCCCACTATGCCATAAAACCTTTGTACTTTCGTTTGGCTATCAAAATATCTGCGGGGGTGAGCCTGTCGCTGGCTCCTATGTTCCTGGGGCACTTGTATGTTTAATTAGATATCCTCTGTAATGATGAGAGTCAAGCTGGGTCCTGCCACATTGTCACTTCTTCCGTTCATTGCACTATACTTCAGCAGTGGTTGTTTGAGCGTTGTGCTCAATACTTGACAAAATGTAGACCCGCTCGGTTTGCCAGAGAGAAGTACCAGAGTTGTCCGAGAGTGATCACCGATTTTTGTGGCAGGTTTGAATCCGATTTCCCGCTTGCTTTTCGTTGGTCTGGTTTGAACCCGATTAGCTATTCTGTGGTTGAATCTTTTGATGAGGGTGTGGGTTTCTCTTGGAGGGCCTATAGAAATTTGGGTGCTGATTATACTTGTGCGGACTCTGTCATGGGTTCGTTTGTTGACACCGTTGGGACTACTACCCCATTGGTCAGCTTTGATGAAACTGCGATTACCTATCTTACCGCTACCAATGTCGGATGGCTGCCTTACCTAGCCGATGAAGGCATTAGATTTGTTCACTACCCTGCCAACCGGGTGAAAAGGCAGTTTGGACTGGATCAAGACATCCCTGATGACATTTCTTCCCTCATGGGAGCTCCTACTTCAGTTCGTCCTTTCCTGCGGCACACTGCCTTTGACTTTTGGAAGAAGCGTTTCGGTATCGTTACAGTTCCCGGTTCACTAAGGGAGGGTGTCTGCACTTTTCCCATGCACGGTTACTGGCATGCAGTGATGAATTCATTTGTGGCTGAGTTAGCGGGGAGTCGTGGCTTCTCCCTTATTCCTCCTGAAGGGCTAAGTATGGTTGTCTCGGTTAACCCTCACCTGCTGCTTCCCTCTAAATCCGTTTTAGCGTATGCTAGAAAACAGAGCCGGTCAGCCATTTTTGAATGGGACGCAGAGAAGAAAGGATGGTTTTGGCACGCTGGCGACTATCCCCCTAGTTGGGAGAAAAAAGTTAAGGTAATCAATCTCTCTGTACCGAGCAAGAAAGCGCCTGCCAAACCCAAGTCTGCCGGCAAAACCAAGCCTGCCACACCACTGCCTCCTGCAAGTGCTCCGCTGGCTAGCAGGACTCGTGGTAGCAAAAGGAAAACTACTCCTCACCCCGTATCTGCCACTGAACGGAGGGTAAGTTATTTCTCCATTTTTTCCTTTTTCGATAAAATTTCTTAATTTTCTCGTGGCTAACTCGCCAATTTCTTCTGCCTCTTTCCTTTTAGACCAAGCATAAGGAAGACTCATCAGTTACTCGCCCCATTTTGCTCAATAAGCCTGAATCTGAGGTGAGTCCCTTTTCTCCACTTCTTTCTTCTTTCTTTTTCGCACGCATCTGCCACAGGTCTTTTGCCCCTTTTTTTTGTTTTTTACTTAACAAAAATTTTCCTTTTAGGAGGAGCCTGAGCCTCTGTCCATATATCGCCCCACCGCCGAGGAGATTTCTGCCTCCATAGGTGTGCCTATGGAAGGCTTTTTCGATGGGGCCGAGACGGTATTAGCAACGCCTGCTCCTCCTGCTGCACACAAGACTCCTGCCAAAACTCCCACCCCTTCTGCAGAGCCGGTACCTAAAGAGGGTACTCATGTCGAAGGGGTTGGTAAGACTACACCCTTGCCTGCTGAGAGACCCACTCCTCCAGAGAGAGCCATTCTTTCTACCGTTGTTCAAACCAAAACCACTTCTCTCGTTCTGCCGCTAGTGATTTCGACTAGTGACCCTTTTGGAGCTATTTCCCAGGTTGCAAAGGGTAGTGCTTCACTTGTTATTACTCTTTCCTTCATTCCCAGCTCTGCTACCCGTGGTCCTGATCCAGACTTATCTTCAGAGGGATCTGATGACATTTTTGAGGATCCTGATGATGCACCCGTGCTGAAAAAGAGAATTTCCGACTCTGATGAAGAGGGGAGTGCTTCGCCCGATCTTGACTTCATGGGTATGTATCTTCCTTTCCCCTTATCTCCTTTCTGCATTTGCATTTCATTTGCATACTTATCTCCCCACTTGCAGAAACTTCTGAGGGGCCAAAAATTGTAGCAGGCGTGGGAATGACTGCTCCTACCGCACCCGTAGCGCCTATTCATGCCGCACCTTCAGTACCTATTTCAGCCATACCTACTACCCTTGTTTCTTCTGTGCCTGCAGTACCTGTTTCTGCTACACCCGTAGCCCCTATTCCTGGTAATTTTGGCACTCTTTCTTTCTCTTCCTATTTCATCCTCTTTTTTTTTTTGCAAGTCTTTTCTTCCCGTGCCATTTTTTTTCATTTTGCCTTGCGTTCCCCTCCCTTTTTTTTTTTTTTGTTGTAGGCCCACTCCCTACTATCCCTTCTCAGTTTGAGGCAGGTAGTAGTTCCGCCGCCGTCCCGGATGATGCTACATCTTTCTTTGTCCGTTTTGACCAGCCGGAGGTTAACGACCTTGGTCCGGCAGACTTCTGGGCTTCCGGTCCTCCTTACATGGACTTTTATGGCTTCTGAGTCCCTGAGGACTGCGTCTCACACTTAGTAATGCTCTACAGTCGTCACGGCAATTTTATGCGGGAGTTTAGCCTTGGTCGCTCTTCTAGGGAGCATTTCTTGCAGATGCTGGGATGTGTGCTGAATGACATCGAGCATAACTTCATCGACTCTGTTTCTGCCAGGAGGATCCTGCAGTGGAGGGACGTGATACAGGAGCTCATCAGTGTGGGTTTCGCTGTGGAGTTTATTCTTGAGCATCTACGTGAGATTGCCCGGGCCTTTTTCATGAAGAGAGTCCAGCCAGCTGTTGAGGCCATAGACGCTCGTATTGAGCTTTTGAAGAAAGAGGTGGCTGATTTAGAGGGTCGCCGTGAGCGTCTTCTTTCCGGTGTTGGTGGACCCAATCGCTTTGGTGATCAGAGTCTCATTTCTGGACTTCATTGATGATAGCACCGTTTCCTTTCCTTTTCTTTATTTCTCTGTTTTTTGTTATGTCATACAGAACACTTTTATGTTTCCTGCCGTAGTTACTTGGCTTGTGTTTGCCACAGTTTGGGTTTGTAATAATACTACACTTTGCTACTTTTTCTTTACTACTGCTGTGATATAATGCTAATACTTCGTACTTTTTCATTGCATACCCATGAAAGCACATTACAATTTCTCTTGTGACATAGTCACTTGGAAGAATAAAAGAAAAAGTTTAGTAAAGGAAACATAAACAAACAACTAAGGAAAGGGGGTCAACTACATAACTTTCTTCTCTAAGCAAAATAATGCTTCAGCCATTTTCCATTGATGGGGTCCATCAAGTCCTTGCTGTCCGTTTGAGTTAGGCGATAATACCCACTTTGATGCGCTTCTCTTATCACAAGGGGTCCCTCCCATTTTGGTGCAAACTTGGATGGTCTTGCTAGACCTCGCCTAACGTAGTCTGCCACTTTTAACACTAGTTATCCTTCCGCAAACACTCTTTCCTTAGCCATCCTATCGTAGGCTTCAGTCATCTTCTGCCTGTATCTCCGGCTACGTTCCTAGGCTTCTTCCCTTTTTTCATCAAGTTCTTCCAGGTCTTCAAACCTTTATGCCGCGAAGATTTCTCCCTTTTTTTCTTTTTCTCGCATCTGCATAACCCTTAGGGACGGTATCATTATTTCTGCCGGACTCACTACTTCAGTTCCGTAGACTAAGGAAAAGGGTGAAAAGCCTGTGGCTGACTTTGGTGATTTTCTGTATGCCCAGAGAGCATCTGGCAGGTGCATTGCCCATCCTCCCGCATACTCTTGGCTCATCTTGTTGATGATCTTTATGAGAACTTTGTTTGTTGCCTCTGCCTGCCCGTTTCCTTGAGGGTAGTAGGGTGATGACCAGTGGTGCTTGACTTGGTAGAATTCTAGCATTCTTCTTACATCGCTATTGACAAATGGTGTGCCATTGTCACTGATGATCTTGTGGGGCACCCCAAACCTCACAATTATATTTTCTTTGATGAAGTTTGCTACTGCTCCCCTTGTGGCCTTGCGGAGTGGTACTGTTTCCGCCCACTTGGTAAAATATTCTGTAGCTACCAATATCCATATGTACCCACGTGATGGCGGGTTGACTGGCCCTACCAAATATCCATATGTACCCCAAACCTCATCTTGTGGATGGATATGAATCAAGTTGGCTTGTACCTGACAACTGTGACACTTCTTTACAAATTCTGCCGCATCTTTCTTCATGGTTGGCCAGTAGTAGCTCATCTGCAGCAGGCACCTGTAAAGATTTTTCTTCCCTTGATGTTCACCGCATTCCCCTGAATGTACTTCTTTTACCATTTCTTTAGCCTCTTCAGGACCCAAACACCTCAAAAGGTCTCCATCATATCCTTTTTTGAAAAGGACCGTGTTATGCAAGAAGTAACGTGTTGCCAACCTCTTAAGTTTGTACCTTTCACTGTGCCTTTGTGGCAGGACGCCTTCTGCTAGGTACTGCACGAAAGGGCTTCTCCAATCCTCGCTAATGAACACAGCATAACTCTTCTCCTTGTCTGCCGCAAGCTGGCAGGTTCCACATTGGGTTTAGACTTGATCTGTGTCTTTACCCATGCTTGGCCAATAGAAGCCTGCCCTCTGGAGTCTGCGGTAAAGACTAACTTCGCCACAGGACCCGCAAGTCTTTTCGTGTATTTCTTTCAATTTTCTCTAGGCTTCCTCCTGGCCCATGCATCTGGATAAAATCCCACCTGGCATCCTGCAGTACAACTCTTCTTTTACCAAGGCATAGTCTTTTAATATCTTCAATTCTGCTGCGTCGTCTCCCTTTACCAAGGTTTCCTTTATGGGGTTTCGCCAATCCCCTTCGCCCTGTTCCTCCCGGAACTTTTCCTTCAACACCTCAATGATGGATTCTTCCCTCTTGCTAACTTCTATGTTAGTGCTACTCCCTTTAAAGATTATTTGCGAACCCAATGCGGCTAACGCGTCCGCAAACCGATTTTCGTTTCTTGGAGCATGTTCTATCTCAAAGGTTGAGAATTTCTCTTCCATTCTCTGGGCCATTGCTCTGTACGGAGCTAGGCTGGGCTCTTTTAAGGAAAAACTTCCTTTGGCCTGGCAGAAGACCAAGTTCGAATCTCCCAGTACTTTCAAATGTTTGACTCCCATTTCGAGCGTTGTGGCAAGCCCAGTTAGATAGGCCTCGTACTCTGCCATGTTGTTTAAACAGGGGAATTCCAACTTAAATGATAGTGCCACTGCCTTGTCTTCTTCATGATACAGAACTACTCCCACCCCTCCGGAATGGGTAGTAGAAGACCCATCAAATTTCATTACCCACTGTTCCCTGTCTTCCTCTGCCATAGTTACTTCCCCTGGAACTTCATCATCCAGCGGGAATTCTTCCTCTCTTGGAAACTGCAGCAATAAATTCGCTATAGCCTGACTTTTCACTGCCCTAGGTGTCCCCATTCTCAAGTCGTAGTGTGATAATTGTAGCAACCACTAGGATATCCTGCCGGAGAGAATCAGCTGTTGTAACAGAGCTTTAATGGCACGTGACTTAGTCATCAGCCATACTTCGTATGCCAAGAAATAGTGACGCAACCTCTGCGAAGCGTATACAATGGCTAGGCACGCTCTCTCTGCCTTTGGGTAACGAGTTTCTGCATCTTTTAAGGTGCAGTTGATATAGTATATTGGCTGCTCGGTACCACCTCCGTCTTCCTGAGCGATTAGTGCACCAACGACGTACGAGTTGGTTGCCAGATAGAGTAGCAGTGGTTTTTTATGAACAGGGGTCTGCACCGTGGGGAGGTTCATCATTATCTGCTGCAGCCTCTTGAAGGCCGTCTGCTGCGCTTCCCCCCATTCAAAACTTTGCCCCTTCTTAAGCAACTTGGTGAAAGCAGAGGTGATTGATGCCAACACATGAATGAATCTCCGAATATATGAGACTTTTCCTAAGAAGCTCTTCAGTTCTTTTACTGTGGCAAGAGGTCTCATAGTTGCTATGGCCGTGGCTTTGGCCGGATCCACGTCTATGCCTCTACTGTGAACCAGGAAACCTAAAAATTTCCCAGAGGATACTCCGAATGCGCACTTGAGGGGATTCATTCTTAACTTAAAAGCTCTGCATCTTTCAAATACTCTTTTTAACACCCGAAAGTGTCCTTCCCTTCTCCTTGACTTAACCACTATGTCATCCACATAGTCTTTTAGCTCCTGGTGCATCATGTCATGAAATATGGCTGTCATTGCTCGTTGATAAGTTGCACCCGCATTTTTTAACCCGAAGGGCATCACAGTATAGTAGAAATTGCCCATGGGTGTTCTGAAGGCAGTTTTCTCTGCATCCTTTGGCGCTATCTTGATCTGATTGTACCCACTGAAACCGTCCATGAATGAGAACATGGCATTTCCTGCCGCAGAATCTATCAGTAAATCCATGTTTGGCAGTGGGAATTCGTCTTTTGGACAAGCTTTGTTGAGATTCCTGAAATCTACATAGCATCTTATCTGCCCGTTCTTCTTCTTTACTGGTACTATGTTGGATAGCCAGCGGGGATGCTGGATAGGCTTGATGAATCCTGCGGCTAGCAACTTCTATACTTCTTTGACTATTTGCCCTTCTATTTCTGTGTGAAATATCCTGGCAGGCTGGGCCACCGGCTTGGCCTCTGGGTCCACATTCAACATATGCGCAATAATCCCGGGATCAAGCCCTGGCATTTCATTGTAATCCCAAACAAAGACGTCTTTGAATTTTTTCAACAGTAGTATGAGTTCTGACTTCTCCTTTTTTGTCAGGCTTGCACTAATTGAGATGGGTCTTGGTTCTTGCGAGTCAGACCCTAAGTCAACCTCTTCCAATTCTTCTTCTGCCATAACCTGGATGTCCCTTTCTGCCGTAACTGCCTCATCCTTTTCTTCTTCTTTTCCCCAATTTCCTTCAGCAACGCAACACACCAAACTCTTGTGTTGCCCTTTTTGGGTGGGACCCACTTGTATCTCACCCGTGGGCCCCACGCACCTTCATAATTTATAGACAATCTTGCCATCAAAGCCTCGGACCCTGATGCACTAAGGTACTTCGTTTGGCTCAGCGGCAGGCGCTTCTTTCCTTTTCTTCTTTCGCGCCAGTAGCTCTCTTAAATCAGGTTCTGGGTCATCTTGAACATCTTCCCACCTAGGCACAAAGGTGCCTCGTGGCTTTGCAACCACATTTTCTCCAGATGGAGCCCATTGATCATAAAACATGGTTTCCACCAAGTAGGCTTCTGCCTGCTCGAACGGCGAGGGGTTCGCAACTATGCGTATCATCCTGCCATTCAATCTTCCCTTCACACATTGGTGGTAGGTGGATGGGACTAGTCGGTGTTTGTGTAACCAAGGTCTTCCCAAAAGCACATGGTAGGATACTTCTGTTCTGACCACATGGAAACGAGCTAAAGAGGCTATAGGACCTACTTTCAACCATAACTGAATGTGGCCTGCGGTGTACTCTCCTCTTCCACCGAATCCCGTTACTTCCATCGGGCACCCTTGAATCTTTTTCTCTAAAATTCCTGCGACTTGCAGGGTGCTTAATGGAATGAGGTTTACGGAAGCACCCGTATCTACCAGGGCCCTCTTGATGGGGATTTGATTTATAGATGCTGCTAAATAGAGAGGCCTCTTATGGTCTAGGTGCCCCACTTCTATATCTTCACTGCTAAATGTGATTTCTGTTGATTCCTATAGGAGGGCCCTGTCTTCTGGCATCTCTGCTGACAGGCATTCCACCCCTGCTCCGGAGGCGATGCTTACCAAAGTCTCCATGGCTATTTTTCTTTCTTTTGCTGTAAGTCTCAACTAGTCAAATAGATTTTTGAACTTGACACTCTACTGAAGAGTGGTAATCGCCAGGCAGGCAGGGCCAAGTTTTCTTCCTCGTCTTCTCCCGGGTCTGCACATATCACTACTGCTACTACACCATTTCCCTTGTGGTTTGGGAATGGGTTTCTTTGGACCTCCTGCTGGGTCAGCTCTAATGTGCCTTCTTTGATCCTGCAGTGCACCAACCTGCGGAGCGCCCAACATTCTGTGGTGGGATGTTGTACATAGTTGTGCAAGCGGCAGAAGCGAGGATCCCTCCTTTCTTCCTTCGTAGGCTCTCTAGAAACCTGGTTGGGTTTAAAGATCCCGTCCGCTATCCATTTGTCAAGTAGCACATCTAGCTCCTTAGGAGTGCATGGTAGGGGTGGGGGTGTATCATACTCCCTCCCCTCTGTCTTTCTTCTCTGGTTTCCAATGGACACCGCCATAGCCTGCGATGCGTTCCTCTTGTCTAAACTGGGTTTCACGGACTGAGCCGTCTTTCTAGCTTTCTGCAATAGCTGTGCAAACTGGGAAATCTCCAAATTCTCCAGGTCAGCTCCGAACTCCCGAATCATGTTGGTCATGCACATTTCCACCAGCGTCCTTTCTTCACAGTAGTCATAGCAATCAAGTGCTATGTCCCTGAACCGTTTGATGTACTCCATCAGATCTTCTCCATTCCTTTGCTTGGTTGCTTACAGAGTTGCAAGCGTCACCGTTTCTTCCCTGTGAAAGTATTTAGTGTAAAATACGTCCACCATGTCATCCCAGGTTGGGATTGATCCTGGTTTTAAGCCAATGTACCAGGTGTATGCCCGGTCGCACAGTGACTTTGAAAACTCCCCCAGACATAAGTCTTCGTCTGCCGCGTAAGGGCCAAGGGTGTCAATAAATTTGCTCACATGCTCTACTACACTTCCCTTCCTGCCATCGTACTAGGCAAAGGCCCTTGGTTCATACCTCTCGGGGTATGACTTGCTAAGTACTTTTAGAGGATAAGGAGGTCTCCTTGTGTAAAACCTCTCCTTTGGTTTTCTGGCTCTCTCTTACTCCAAGAGAGCCGCTACCTCAGCCATGGTGATGAAACGCTGTCCTGCGTTCTGAGGGACACCTCCTGCCAGTGTCTCTTCTCTGTCTGCCACATGATCCGGGTCATGTTAGCTGCCTTTCTCTTTTGTTTTGTCTGCTTTCAGTTGACGGATCTCTTCCATCATTTGTTGCTGCGAGTGCTGCAATGATTGCAATACTTCGACAAAGGTGTTGACATTGTCCATGGGCACTCTTGTCTGAGGCTGAGGATCAGCCCCCGTTCTGTTGGCACCTTACGTTTGGTTAAATTTCTCTTGGTGAGGCGTCGTCGGCCTGGATTCTACTTGTGAGGGTACGACACTCATATTCCGTGTCATCCTGGACTTGGGTGGCATTGTTTGCGAGGGGCTCTGTTTTCTTTTCCTTTGCCCATGTCTGCTTCCCAACTCCCCAGTGGAGTCGCCAATTTAATGTAGGGGCCTTTTTTGTATGATATGGTATATTGGGCTGCCTCCTACAGTAATGGGCTGGGCTGCCTCTTACGATAATGGGCCCTAGTGTTTCTGAGTAAGGGAGCTGGGGCCGGTCCAATTGTAACTCAACTTGGACTGGTTTGTGCACAAACTTATGTCTTGTCTGCCAGGAGCAAATTTACGACAAGCAGAACTGTTGCAGACGAGTTACGGCAGGCAGATATAATAATAACTAAAACAGAGTACTTTGACTTATTTAAATAAACGGCTATGTAGTCCCTGCTAATAAAGCATGATTACAGTCATAATGATATCAATCACAGAGAAAAATGAAGAAAATAATACTGGCTAATTTAAATGGGCATAAATTAAGTTTTAAACTTAGTCCGCCGCAGCAAAGCCAAAGAGGAGAGAACGCCTCTTCTCAATGCAAATAACCCCCCCCCCCAGGAAAAGGATCCTACCGTGGGGATTAATGGCTTTGAGGGAGTCGGACCTGAATGATTGTTGCCCAAAAGAAAGAGTCATTGTTTGCGTTTTGGAAGAAGGTAAGATTTGGAGGGGGAGAGAGAGAAATCGATCTATGGGTGCATGCCCTATTGAACTAACTCTCCTTTTTCTTAGTTTTCCTTTCTTATCTTTTTTCTTTTCTTTTTACTCTGTTTTTTCCTTTCCCTCCGAAAATATACTCTGTTTTTCGATCCCCCTACAGGGTACGGCAAGAGCCTTTTTATAGCGTCTGTCGTGGCTAGTGTTTTACCGTTTTGCCCCTCAACCACCTTTGTCTGGTCTGGATGTACTTGCCGACCACTAGGACTGTGCGACATCCACTTTCGCCAGACAGAGGCAGGTTTGTTTTGTTCCTCTGTATACCGTAACATTTCTTCCTACCACGGTATTAATGCTTTCTCTCTCTACTCTCAGAGCATGCACCCAAAGGTTCCCCCTCAAACTTGCCTCTTTTAGGTGGTCTATCATCCCAGCAGGACGTACCTCCCAAAAGAGGCTTGGGCAGGAGCCGCAAATAAATCTTTTTCCCTCTCCCCACCACCAAACCATACCCCCTTTACCTCTTACCTCTGGCCCATGGCCCCACCATGTCCTATATTGGCTGGGTACAGGCTGGTGGTGCCTGGGCCTTGTGCGTGCTTCCCTTTCAAATTTGTCCAAGAGTCTGCCTGCTGCTCATGCATCTACCGCGACCTGGAGACTCTCCGTCTGCGTTTCCTGGCCTTTCATGTGGGTTTTCCTTTGGTTTTTCGCTCCATTCAGAAGTTGGGCCTCGTATGATAATGGGCTTTACATTTCTTTGGCCCACTTTTGATTTTCTTTATTGCCTGCCACGTTGAATTGTTATTCCTGCCACAATAACTTAATCCTGTTGGACCTCCTTTTGGGCCAGCCGTTTATCCCTTTTTTTAGTGGCCTGTTATGGGCACTGTTTTGCTTTTACTCATGGGCTCCTATGTCCCTTTGGGCTTTTCCTTTGGGCATCCATAGCCCGATTGCTTTCTTTGGGCTTCCTCGGCCCGTTTGCTAATTCCACACTCCCATGGGTTTTTTTACTAACTTCATTGGGTTTCCCCTACCCAATAACCTTATCCTTATCTTTGGAGTTCATGGGCCTGCCATAAACTCCTTACTCTCTTAGTTTACAATTGCCTTGGGCCTGCGGCAGCCCTTTCTCACTTTTCTACCTCATACTTTGCCCATGGGATACTACTTCTTTCTTTCCTGGCTTCCTTGAGCCCGCTTGCCTCTTCAAGACCCATTTATTTATTTGTTGGGCCTGTGATCCATTATTCCTGCCGCTTGGGCCTTATGGGTTTTTTGCTATTTATCTTGTCAATTCTGTGTGGCCCTCATTATTGGGCTTTTCTGTCTGCCTGGGCTTCCGCAAATGGCCCTCAACAACAATTATAAAAATATTTTGTAAATTTTGTTTGTGACTCTAGAATTATTGCAATTTGTTTATGTCTCATGCTATTTTAATTAGTGAGTCCTATATTTTACACATAATAATAGTAATAAACTACTTAATGCTCTTTAGGACACTAAAACCATCACTATTTATTTTTTCTCTTCCATCTCTTGTTTTTTTCTGATTCCAAAGTTTGGATTTTTGTTATGAATCCAAATTTTAAATAGTCATAAGAGTAGAAAAAAAAAAAGGTTCAATTCTATATTTTTTGATCAAGGAAAGTGAACCTATATACTATTTTGTAGGTATATTGCTATACCCTTAACACTTTTAGATTGGCAAAATATTACAATTTACATTTAGATTTGATTTTTTTTTTCACAGTTACATTAGTTTACAATTATTAATATTATTTTATAAATATTGACTAATATTTTTCAGATTAGCTTTATTTTTAATCTTGCCCCCTCTCCCCCTAAACTAAAATCCTGGCTCTGCTATTGATATGAGGTAAAATTAAGATCAATGTTCAGTTGTTTCAATGCCATTTTTTACCTAAGAATAACAAGAATGGAATCATAATCTATGGGATTTGAATTTATGATGTTGGGTTTTGGAGACTCTGTTCTACCGAACCAGTATAAGTAGATACGTAACAACAACGAAAAAGCTAGATGCATAGTTGAAAAAGAAAAAAAAGCGGGTAAGGATAAAGGAAAATAGAAAATAATGAACGTAAGATGGGATGAATGGCGGTGGGTCACGATAAAGTCTTATTTGAATTAAGAAAATCAACTAAGAATTTAAACCAATTGCTAAAAAATATTATCACTAAAATTCCCAAGTCAATATATCAATCACATACAAGAAAACAAAGATCTACATTGAAACCTCTTTCTCTTTTAAAGGGAAAACTACAGGACAAATTCTGGAAAAAAAAAAAAAAAATCACTAATATAAAATCAAGTACAATATCTTTTTAAAATTTATGCCTGACTTGAAACTAACACCATAAATTCTTTCAATCCTTTATCCAATTCAAGTTTTTAATGCCCATTTTGCATTACTGTATGAAGTAGAGTTTTTCAAAAATAGATAGTATTTTAACTATGTGACAAATTAGAATGAATAGTGCTTTAAAGTTTTGGATTGATAAAATATGAACAGTAAATTGTAGAGCTTCTTTCCTAAAAGTTCCAAATTTCAGCTTTAGCCTATTTAAGGACCCCTTTGAACCTCTTTAGCAAATTTTTCAAATGTTTGGTAATTTCTATTACCTATATAAAAAGTGCAAATGAGCCTATGAACAGTGCTTTGTCGAGCACCTTGCTTGCTCTTTGTTTATTGTTTGTTTAATAATTGCAATAACCTTTTTACCCTTAAAATACAAGTAGGCTGAATGCATTTGAGGGATTGTTTTGTCTTTATATATATATATATATATATATATATATATATATAAGTGCAGATGCTTGTATTAAATGTAATGACCTTTTTGTCCTTGAAAAGTAGTTAGGCAGCCTTAAGTTTTTCTGGTTATTTTTTTTCTTTTACACTTTAATTGGCAACAACCTATAACAAAAGTTGATGGAAAAGTATTAATTGAATAAACTTGAAAACTAAAGAACTAAAATGAGTTAGAGGATTGAAATGAATTTTGGTAAAACATAGAGAATGAGTTTTGCATTTTAGCATTTTTTTTTTTTTTTTTTTTGTCTTTTTTTAAGTTCATGGCAGAAATGTAGAATCAATAGGCATGGTCTTTCTGTCATTTACTCATTTACTCTCATAGGATGCCTTTTAGCCCTACATTTCTGTATGGTTTGTGTTAATTTCTATATTAAAAAAGAGCAAGGAGTTTATTACAATATTTTCACAATTATTGAGGTGTCATTTTTTTACCTATATAAAAAGTGCGAATATGCCTGTGAATAATGCTTTGTCGAGCACCTTGCTTGCTCTTTGTTTATTATTTGTTTAATAATTGCAATAACCTTTTTACCCTTAAAAAACAAGTAGGCTGAATGCATTTGAGGGTTTGTTTTGTCTTCTTCTATACATACATACATACATACATACATATACATATATATATATATATAACCAAACTAGTGGTATTTTTTCTCATTGGTTCATGCCTTATAAGGTAGAAGGAGGGAAGTCGTCTTTCCAATGTGGGACAAAAAGAATTCAAGGCAAGGCAAGGCAAGGCAATCAAGCCAAAAATTCTTGAGTACCTACATATATATATATATATATATATATATATATATAAGTGCAGATGCTAATATTAAATGTAATGACTTTTTGTCCTTGAAAAGTAGTTAGGCGGTCTTAAGTGTTTCTGGGTATTTTTTTTCTTTTACACTTTAATTGGTAGCAACCTATAACAAAAGTTGATGGAAAAATATTAATTGAATAAATTTGAAAACTAAAGGACTAAAATGAGTTAGAGGATTGAAACATTAATCTAACATATACATACACACTTGATTCAAAAGTTAATTCAATAAGTTTTGACCCAATTATGTTATATTAATCACTCACTCTTGTAGTATTATTATTATTTTCTAACTAGTCAATAACCCATGCAATGCACCGGAAAGTTCAACAAAATATAATTTTCTCTTATATTTTATCTAAATATAAATGATTATGGTTATTATTAGTATAAATTTATTATGATTGTGTTTATATATGCAACTATCTATTCTGTCATTTAAAAAAATATAATTGACAAAATTCTAATGAATGGTTTGTGTTGGGGAGATAACATCTTGTGTAGACTTTAATTGACTAGTTAATATAACATATAGGGATACAACTTAACCTAAAAGCTTAAGACGATGGGTTCGGGTCCAATTATGCTATTAATTACTCATTTTTCTTATTAGTATCCAATATGGGACTTCACTACTTAACTAACCTCACAACTCACATGTGAGAATTTCAACAGTTTAAATACAATATAGAATTTAAAATAAATTATACCACCTCATGAATTTATGGTAACGATTTACAAATAAATTATATTTTAAATTGCATTTTTTGAATTAATTTGATTGAATGATTTTCCTTTATGAACTTATAAAATTAGATTCATCAACCTTTTATTCTTAAGAATTATATATAAATTTTACTATGAAACGGACCGTTTATATTGTCAATAAAATTATAAATAATAATTTTATATCTTATCTTCTAAATTTATTTACAAACTTAAACCATCCAATATCAAGCCTATTATTTTTCAACATGTATGAGTGCAATTATTTAATATTATATATACTTAAATTGAATTTTGTACTCGCGAGTTTGTTCACAAATACATTAACATTTTTTAGATCAATTCTTTTAATATTTTGAGCTCAATCTTAGTCTTCACCTTGACTTATTTCATAAATAAATAAATAAAAACAATTTTTTTGTTGATTTAAGATCGAGTCCATACTATTCACAAATAACTTGGTTTGTTTTAGAGCCCTATAGCCGGTGGCTACAGTTGCTCACTATGCAATGTTAGACATCATGGAAATGAGGCAACTCAACTAGCCCAATTTCTTAATTTTTATTATGATTAGTATCTTATATATATATTCAAAGGATTTTCCTCAACAATACTTGGTCATGGAGAGAAAATAGCTTCCCTTGTCACAACAGAGACTATCTATATATATAAAGCCAGAACTTAGAGGAAATCATATTAGAATTCAAATTGAATTTCAATTGGAATCCAATTCTGCGCCATGTGTCTTATTTGATTTTTAATTTTTGTGTCAAATGAATATTGAATGTAAAAATCAAAGAGTCCAAATCCAATTAAATTCTAAATTGGATTTCAATTGGAGTTCAATTTTGCGTCCATCGAATTTTTTTATTTTTGTGGCAAGTGAATTATTAGGTGTATAAACTGAAGAGTTTAAATCCAATTAAATTCTAAATCATATATATTTTGTTTGTATATATATATATATATATATATAATGAGAAACCATTACATATTTTAGAAATCTATAGTTTAAATGTGTAACTGTGATTTTTTTTAATTGTACCTGTGCATATGCGTAGGGTTATGCACTAGTATATATAAAACCAAAGATAAGAGAAAATCCAATTATCTTCAATCAATATATATAATGTTTCTAGACTTTTCATCCCTCACACAAACACACAAAACTCTCTGCACTTTAATTCACCATTTTCACCTCTTGCACCTCTACCCCTTTATATATACCTACCCTTAGCCCTTCATGCCATCCCATGTCAAATACACATAGAATAAAAAAGATGTCATTTACCTTCAATCTTTCGACAACACCTACCTAACTCTAACATTGTTGTTTCATCTAATCCTAACAAATATGAGTTTGCTACAACCAAGGAAGGGGTGCTTGCATTTTATATTAAGTGACAACGGCAATTACGATTTTGATTTTAAGGTGGATTTGTGGGTTTTGTAAATGATATAATTGACTGTGAGTGTTTTAGATATGTATTTTGTTTTAGAATTAAGCAGAAAAAGAAAGACACATTCTATATTAACTTTTATTCTATAATATTTCTTCAAAGTTGTTTTTTTTTTTTTTTTTTTTCCTTCTCATTACTTCAATTGAATAATTATAATGAATATGCGTGTGCAATATATAATTGTTGTTTTTTTATGATAAACTCATTACTAATAGAGTTTTATAACAATTATGCTATAATACATATAAAACATTCTCCAAAACCATATTACATAAAATATTATAATCTTATCCATGCATTGCATAGGTAACTTACTAGTTAGATTTGAATTATGGCCTAATTTTGCACCCTGTGTCTAATTCAACTTTCTTAATTTTGGTGCACACAATATTAACACAACTTCAATCTCAATACATTAATATCTATTATTCAATTATTCTTGAGATAAGAATCCCTACACTCAACACGAAAATCTAGTGGCCTCAATAATAATTCTCACTCATCTAGGAATGATCTTTTCAATAATAATTCTCACTCATCTAGGAATGATCTACTGATCAAACAATCAAGCAGAAGCTAAAAAGCCAAAGACTAATGTCAATTCTGCAATACATACCTGGAAGGGTCATACGCCAATAGAGAGAGAGAGAGACTAATGATTTCATTTTTATGTTGCTAAAGAGCATATCATTCTGCAATACAAACTTATTTTGATTGTTTTCATTTTTATGTTGCTAAAGAGCATGGTCCTGCCTCGTGTACTGGGGTTCAAATTTTATGGATTTCTATGGTGAGCTCATTGATTTAATTGTTCAAGTTTTATTTTAACAACTTTGGTAGACATTGTTACGATTTTTACCAATCTAATAGTAGATTAGTTTTTTACTCTCTTGTGTAGGGAAAGGCATGAGTGAATTTTCATTAGTACATCGTGCTACTATTGTCAATATATCTTTTGAGTATGGGGCAACCATGGACTTCTTTTCTATGGATCATGTCACTCTACAATATCTGAAAATATTTGACAAATTTTCAACACCCATGTCATGTATAATTTTTTGAAGGTAACCCCTCTTTTTCCCTTATATTTCTTTATTTTGTTTTTTTTTTCAATAATTTATGGCTTTTGATTCTTTAATTTTCTGGCTGATTGGAAGCTTTAACATTTGAACTCTTGGATTCTTTTTTTTCTTTTCTTCTTTTTTTGCTTCATTAAGATGCTAATAGTTAAAATCTTTTGAAGGACTTGTAAATTGCATGATTGTTAGATTGAAGGAACATTGTGGCTCAGGTGATTTTTGATATTCTAGATATCGAATGTAGAACACAAAAAGTAATTGGATTCCTTTAATAAAACTTCAAATACTAATTCTAAATGTAGATTTCAATAAATAAATAAATAAATAAATCCCAATTAATTAATAAACAAACAACTTCATTACTTCAATTTTTTTTTTTTTTTTTTTTTAAGATTGATGTTAACCATGGTGTTTCATATATTCACTATACAACATTAATAATAATTGTAGGGACACGATTTTTAACGACCCAAGAATGACGTTGGGCTCGTATGTAAATGGCCCTAACAATATGATTTGTAGAGAGTGGGCTTGAAAGGCAGGACCTTGGGCACAAGTGAGCGGTGTAATCGGGGTTTCTATGGAAGCTCTTATATGGGCGGACTTGGCTTGACTAGCTAAGTCTTCCATTAGTGTGGGTTGGAGGATCTAAGTCCTCGGACAGAGTCTGAGGAGCATTGTATCCTTCCTTTTCTCCCTTTGCAGGATTTTTCCTCCTCCCCCCCTTTTTCTCCTTCGCTTTCTTTCCCTTTTATACTAGTGTTCATTTCCCCTTTTAGTGTCCACGTGTAAGTTTTACTTTCTGGGGTGCAGACCTGTCCTATCAATCCATACCTAGAGTGGTTGGGGGTCGTTGGAAAAGTTAAATGGCATGGTTTGGAGCATGGACTTGTCAGACGCAGGATTCTGTATCACGATGTTGGCAGCTTTCTCCCTTGTCCTGCCCCTGTACTGAGTTTGCCCTTTTCTTCAGGCGTTTTGTGAGGTGCTGAGCATAAGATCGTCCTCGGCTATGTTCTCGTGCCCTTCTTGGGCTTTCATTATGCGTCCTCGGCAATAGCTCTCCTCGGCTTAGTCCTTGGGCCCAAACGTAGAATGGGCCTGGGCTACGAATTATCAGGCCCCACCATAGCCCCTCAAAATCCTGCTGCCCGACTTTTTAGTTGGGGATGAGGGTTTTGATGATGTTGGGCCCACATCATGACTCGCTCAGATTTTGTACTTTATTGATGTTTATGCTTTTCCATTTGCATAGGAGATGCACCGAATTAAGAGGCATCCCTTTAGCTTTTAGTCACGCGGTGTCCTTTGATGTTTCAGTGCTCGAGGCGCGCCTTCACGAGAATCTTTTAATCTTATGGTTGCAGATGGCGTTGGAAATCGAGCCAAATCCATCTTGTCCGTAGCGTTCCTTGGAACTCTACGTAAATTAAATACCACCTCCTTGCCCTTTAAATAAGTAGGATAGGAGGTTATTCCCCTTACACATAAACCCTTTGGCTCCCTTTAAAAATCATAATCCTTCAGCCATGATCACAGTCTCCATACCCAGTGCTACCCACCCTTAATGCAATATGTTTGAGGCACGGGTATGGGTGAAGGGACTACACTCGCCACAGAGGCACCGAACCCCTCTGAGACTCAAGGTGGTGCGGTCTGGACAGGGGAGACACAGACTCAAGATGATCTTCCATCTTGATAAGGTGGGGATGGTATCTCTACCTCTTTCAGTCAAAATCCGAAGCAGGTACTGGTCGCATCAGATTCTTAATGCGTTAGAAGTAAGGTTTTCTGTCATCAGCGCCGTCTGCTCTATCGCAGGCGTGGTTAACATGAAGGCTCATCAACTTCCGGCTCCCTGCACCTTTTCTTCAATGGTGCTAGCCTCAAGTTGGGCTCCCTGCACCTTTTCTTCAACGGTGCTACCCCCAAGTTGGGCTCTTTTGCTGCCTGAGTTATAGGCATGTAAAAGTATTGAGGAATGGTTTCCTTGGATAACATTTTGGAATGGCAGCATCCCTCTTCTCTGCACCTCTTCTTCGGCTTTTTCTTCACTCCCTTGTATCTTTTCTTTTCGCTTATGTAGTTAGTTTTTAGTATAAGCTTATTCAAGCTCTTTCATTGTACGTTGTACTATTTCTTTGTCCTAATAAAAGATGAATTTGTTTCCTTCTAAATACTTTTCTTTTCTACGGCAATTACTTTGTGAATGGGTATGCTACATGTGTATTTTCCTTTAATGACACTTAGAGCAGGAAACCTTGAAACAGAATCCTACTAACTTGAACTTATCAACATTATCAAGTATAATAATGCTAACTTCTAGTAGATTAAACTCATGAAACTAACCGAGATAACAGCTGAGTGCTCCGTAATGCATGCGAGGCGACCGTCCGAGAACGATAAACTCTAAATAAACCATCCAAGAGGGTTGCCGAGCAGTGAAGGGCCTTGGTCGTGTTTTTGATAATACCTGACCCTATAATAGTCGCATCAATTCTCTTGGTATTGAGGATCCGAGGGTAGACTGGGGATTCCATTCAGTTTAGGGGTTAACCCAACTATCGATGGGTAACTCCTCTCCGGGGTAGATTTTAAAGGCCACATAATGTCCAGATTGTGTCCAAACCCTGTATTTTTCTTCTGAGTAGTTGGTTTCCCCAGAGACTTGAGTCCGAGGACCATACAAGGCCTTAGTTCTGTCCAAAACTTGTATTGTTTCTCTTAAGTAGTTGGTTTCCCCAGAGGCTTGAGTCCGATGACCATACAAGGCCTTGGTTCTGTCCAAAACTTGTATTGTTTCTCTTAAGTAGTTGGTTTCCCCAGAGGCTTGAGTCCGAGGACCATACAAGACCTTGGTTCTGTCCAAAAGTTGTATTATTTCTCTTAAGTAGTTGGTTTCCCCAGAGGCTTGAGTCCGAGGACCATACAAGGCTTTGGTTCTATCTAAAACTTGTATTGTTTCTCTTAAGTAGTTGGTTTCCCCAGAGGCTTGAGTCCGAGGACCATACAAGGCCTTGGTTCTGCCCAAAACTTGTATTGTTTCTCTTAAGTAGTTGGTTTCCCCAAAGGCTTGAGTTCGAGGACCATACAAGGCCTTGGTTCTATCCAAAACTTGTATTTATTTTTTCTATTTATTTATTTATTTTTCGAAGATTAGCCCCTCGACCAAGGTGGGGAGAGTTAACTTGATGTTGGAAGCCCCTAGAGCCGCCCATGCCATTGGCACTGCGAGGCGTAGCCCCTAGCGGAAATTTATGTCGGAGCAACAACCGCATGTCGTTGGAAATGAGGAACCTTCGCAGACCTTTGCTTGATAGAGGCTTAACTCCACCGCCACCTGTGCTAACGCACAAGCCTTTCCCACAGACAGCGCCAATTGTAGGGACACAATTTTTAACGACCTAAAAATGACGTTGGGCTCGTATGTAAAGGGCCCTAATAATATGATTTGTAGAGAGTGGGCTTGAAAGGCAGGACCTTGGGCACAAGTGAGCGGTGTAATCAGGGTTTCTATGGAAGCTCTTATATGGGCGGACTTGGCTTGACTAGCTAAGTCTTCCATTAGTGTGGGTTGGAGGATCTAAGTCCTCGGATAGAGTCCGAGGAGCATTGTATCCTTCCTTTTCTCCCTTTGCAGGATTTTTCCTCCTCCCCCCCTTTTTCTCCTTCGCTTTCTTTCCCTTTTATACTAGTGTTCATTTCCCCTTTTAGTGTCCACGTGTAAGCTTTACTTTTTGGGGTGCAGACCTGTCCTATCAATCCATACCTAGAGTGGTTGGGGGTCGTTGGAAAAGTTAAATGGCATGGTTTGGAGCATGGACTTGTCAGATGCAGGATTCTGTATCACGATGTTGGCAGCTTTCTCCCTTGTCCTGCCCCTGTACTGAGTTTTCCCTTTTCTTCAGGCGTTTTGTGAGATGCTGAGCATAAGATCGTCCTTGGCTATGTCCTCGTGCCCTTCTTGGGCTTTCATTATGCGTCCTCGGCAATAGCTCTCCTCGGCTTAGGCCTTGGGCCCAAACATAGAATGGGCCTGGGTTACGAATTATCAGGCCCCACAATAATAATAATAATCAACATTTTTTTGCATGAATAATAACAATTTATAATTTATAAAATTCAAATGAGTACTAACAAAATTCTTTAATTTTCTTTTATCAATATTGTTTGTTGTTTCTGTGCATATGCACGGGTTACAAGCTAGTGTTAATATAATTACAAGCTAGTGTTAATATAAGCAAACGACTCCTCATGTAAAGTTGTAAACAACCAAAAATTAATTGATTTTTTCACAATATTCTCTAAACAAAATATGTCAGTTGTCGCATAATAAATTATAAACGTTCCAATCTTGCAAGTTAAGCCTCTGAAGGCAGTGTTTTGTCTAGTTGGATAACTCCATAGGCAGTAGCACTTTGAAAGTTCTTTTCTTTCTCTTAAAAGCAATATAATAACGTGTACGCATAAAATCATAATCAGACATAATTTCTTAGATACTATGGAACTTTGATTTGCGTCTTTTAACGGTCAATTTGAGCCATCAGTCATCAATGAATAATCCCAAATAAGCCTCAATATCACCAACTTAACTAACATTCAAAGACAATATTAAGTACAAATTAATCACAAAGATATGAAAAACTCAAATCAAAAGCCCTTCTCAATATTATTACTCAATAACTAGGATTAACACATAAATGAAGAACACTAAACTCAAGTTCCAACTGAAGAAAAAAAACACACACCCAATATCAATATTTCCCTCTCTGTTTTTTGTTTTTTTGTAGAGGGGTCAACCAAGGTACAAGTGAACCTTGACAGCCAACAAGAAGATGCAAATGAGACCAAAGTAAAGTAGGGAATGAATCAGTATGGATGCACCACTCGTCTGAAAGTTACCAAAGTCCACACACCCATTGCGCCCAGGCACTTGAAAGAGCAGACCCGGAGTTAAGAGTACAAATAGCACCACAGCCACAAAAATTGGACCCCAATCCGACATCTTTCAAGCTTTCCCTATGTAATTAACTTGGGATTGATTGTTGGAGCTAATGAGATTATGGGAGAAAAATGAAAATAATGATGGAATTGGGAAACTTGGGAGGTGTTTATGTGAGGAAAGAAAAGAGACAGTGGAGACTAAAAGAGACTTTGGTGGGAAGAAAAGTAGATAAAGATAGTGTGGGGCGGAGACTTATTAAGGGAGTTAATCACTTGGTTCCACTCCTATAGTCCCTACTTTTGTAACTTGTATACACGTGACAACTGGGAATAACTTGTTAGTCATGCTTGCTTTGAACAAATCACACTACTGTTTTGGTTTTAGTTCTTGTACATTTACAAGAAAATGTATTGTAGAAGCAAATAAAAAGGGATTTGATTTGATTAGGCCTACATGCATACGATGTGATATTGTGCTTTTATTTTGAAGGTTGTGCACAAAATCAGCTAAAGTTAATGATCTGATAGCGAAAAAGCTAAAGTTAATTATCAAAAACTCAGTGATTTCTACTTCATGGATAGCCCATTAGCCCTTTTTGGTTCTCTCTCTCTCTCTCTCCTTCCTTTGATACATTGAAATGAGAACTAACGAATAAGAATCTTTCTTTCGATTTTTCTTTTACCGCTTCTTTTCAATCTTGATATTGCATTTGGGAGAACAAGGTCTTACTGTTTTTATACACATCAATTTGAGTTCATATGCCCAAGAAGTAACGGATAATTCATTCAACAAAAAGCAAAAGCAATGGATAATTATCATTCATTAAAAGAAAGAAGAAGAAAAAAAAAGCATGAAAGAAGTTAATCAAGCCATCTAGGGCAGAGAGGGATCATAAAACAGTTTTTTGCTTCTTCCTTTTATATATATATATATTTATATATATACAATAGTAGTCATCAAATAGTTAAGGTCATAATTGAAAAAAAAAAAATATATATATATATATATATAGTTAACGTCATAAGTTTTTTATGATATAGTGTGTAGGATTAATTTTTTGGACCATTTTTACTTTGGGTTATAAAGTCCAAAACCTAAACTGACGAAAGAGAGTCACATAGGCCGAAGAATGGACAGATAGATAAAGGGCCCATCAACCCCCACTACAGCCCATGACAATTCATGCCCACCAACTGGGCAATCAAACTTGCTGAATAAAGAACTAACGAAACCCCAGTGTTATGTCTCCAAAGAAAATAAACCCATGTGTTAGACTCAACTTGGGCCAAGTCCAAAAAGGCTTTAAAATCAAACCAAAACTAGTTGCGAACTTGTGGGACGCCCAAAAAGGCAAAAAGTTTAAGGAAATGTCCTTATTTTTAACTTTTTGTTACGATAAATATAATTCTTTTTATTTTTAGAAAATTCCAATTCATAGCATCCATTTCTTAGTTTTTGGTTTAAGTAGAGATTGAATCTCAAATCTTGTATTTAACTATTAAGACTTTAACAGTTAAACTAACAGTAACTCACTATGAATATAATTCTTAACTTGTCTAATTTAAAATGCAAAATAGAAATGAATGCATCTCTCTCTCTCTCTCTCTCTCTCTCTCTCTCGTATTTAAATATTAATTACATTTTATGTACTACATTTGAAAATACAATCAGCTTGAGTATTCTTGTTTTCTCTCATTCTCTCTCACACATCATGTAAACACATCTCTCTTGATTAAAAAAAAAACTCTCCACAATCCTTCCTCGAAGCTGAAAATGGGGACTCTTCGTGCAAATGTTAGGTCTTTAGTCAAAATGTTGAGTCTTTTTGGAGTTTTGGTGAGCATCCATCTTTCTTGACAACAGACTCTCCAAAATCCTTCCTTGAAAGCGAAAAGTTAAGAGAGAAAGAACGAATGTGAGAGAGAAAAGGCAAATATCATTACTCCATTAAGACACAATCTTTTTATGCACTGCCTTCTACAAACATGATTAGTTGGAGTATACTCTTTTTCTCACATTTCTTTCATCTTTCTTCACCTTTATATGTGTATATATATATATATATATATATAGGGAGAGGCTCACCTCCAATTTTAAAACTTCCAATTTCCTCCCATTTTAAAATAGATGAGTGACACGTGGAAATAAAATGATCCAACGGATAGAAAATTAGCAAATTTTGTTTTCAAAAATAGAAGCAAAATCAAACTATTTTTAAGATAAAAGTGCAAGAATAAGGCATGGGCTCTTCGGATTCGGAGCCACAGTCAATGACAGCATATGGATCAACGACCAAACTTCAGAAAGCATGTGAGGCCAACGATGGAGGCTAGCTTCTTGGGTTTTACATATCGGAGGTCGACAAAGAGATTCGTGACGTTGGATTCGCGAACCACCAGTTGACGAGGAATCTTAGACAGCGTGTGGATCAACAGCCAGAAATTTCAAGCCACACATGGCAGTGCATGAGGCTGATGATGGAGATTGGACTCTTGGGTTTTGGATATTAGAGGCTGATGAAGAGATCTGTGGCATTGGTTTTGCGAAAGGATTGAGGAACACTAATAGATCTAAAGGGAGGCTTGGACTCGATGGTTTTTACTTATGATGGCTATGGCTTTTGATGGTGGCGAGACAGCAGTGGAGAGACATTGTGGAGGTGGTGAAGGCAGTGATGGTTTTGGGTTGAACAATGGTGATGTCTTGTAGATTAGTTTGACTCCAGAGATGGTGAAGGGAGAGGCAACAGAGATGAGAAATTGTTGGATTTTTCTAAACTGTTGGATCATTTTATTTCCGCAAGTCACACATTTATTTTTAAATGGAAGGAAATTGGAGATTTTAAATCTAGAGGTGAGCCTTTCCATATATATATATATATATATATATAAAGGTGTTCACAATGCAGTTCGATTCAGTTTTGGACTATTTCAAGCACCTACTTTACTGTGTGATTAGGCTAAAACCATAACTGCGTTACATCTCAATTTTGTGATTACATGTGTGGTTCAGTGCAGTATATAAAGTGCGATTTGATTAGTTTTGGAATGGCATATTTTTCAAGATGTCATGGACAATTTCTAAATTACTATAAATAATTATGATAATATTACAGTAAGTTTTTTTTTTTTAAATATAACTTGTGTAACAAAAAAAGTAACACAAATATATACAAGACAAAAATATATCATGACAAATTAAACTAAAAATACCACAAATATATAATATATTTATAAAAAAAAAAGAAAAAAAAATAACAATAGTATTAAACATTTGGGCTTTTGGTTTAGGGAGAGTGATAGTGTGAGATGAAAAAGTGAATGATGTTTAGAATTTTTTATTTTGTATTTAAACAAAACGAAATTATTTTAATGTGACTGGAATGCACTAACACTTAGTTAACCACTTACTTCATATATATTAAATATTAATGTAAGAACACAATTCTCTAGCGGCCCAATAAGGATGTTGGGCTCGCGCATGAAAGATCCCTCACAATATGATTTGTAGAGAGTGGGCTTGAAAAGCTAGCCGTTGGTCACGGAGCGGTGCCCGGTCCTGGTTTTAGAGGAGTTCGTGTAGAAAAAGAATTTGGGCTTGAACGTTTAAGCTCTACGACATCGCATCCTAGGGGATGGGCCTCCTCGGACTTGATCCGAGGATCATTGGGGTCTTACCCCGGTTACCCGACGATGGGTTTTTTCTGTAATCTCAGGTGTTGTTGAGATGTTCTCACCCAGATCCTCTCCCTCCCTTGGAGGTGGGATCCAGCGTCCCCTTCTAGGTTCACTTACTTTTTCTTTTATACTAGTTTACGTCCGCTATCCTTCGTCCACGTGTAGGGTCAGTCTTTACAAACACTGACATTTGTCCCATCAGTCCAATCCCGGAATTGTTGGGGATGGTTTGATAAAGCTGCAGAGTACGGCTCTGTCAGGCGCTGGGTCTTATCTGGAAGGGTAGTAAGGATAACCTCCCCAAGGTATCTTGGATCTCCTTACGAATTCGTCTCTATACCAGTTTCACCCCTTTGTTCTGGTGGGATTATGGATCTGCCGAGGACTACACTGTCCTCGGCTGCCTCCCAAAATTCTTTTGTGCTCTGCGTTGTAAAGCTTGGGCCACAGCTCTCCTCGGATTGGGCCTTCGGACTCTCTAAGGGCAAATGGGCCTGGTCCACGAATTGTTGGGCCCCACAATTAATATATATATAAATATATACTATATATATATATATATATATATATTTATTTAATATAAAATAAATAAATAAGTATGGATGTGGTGCAGTAGGGTTCGTTATAACTTGTAGTGCGGTTCATTATCACGCGGTGAGGTACCGTTAATTCATTTTGCATGTAATTTTGGTCATGTTATATATTTTTTACACTATTGAACTTTTATACCATTGACTTTAAGCAGAGGAAAAGGTGAAAAAAAAATCATTAATGTTTTTTTTCTTTCAAAAACTCGTTAATGTGCTATCATGTCATCAATTTCTAAAAATTAATGCTATCTGTCATTAAAAAAAAAAAAAAAAAGACATTAGTGTTACCTGTCACAACTCTAAGGGTTGTTTGGCTACAGGGCAAAAAAGTGTGAAAATAGAAAAATTATAATTTTTTTTTTTTTTTTTTGAAAGGGAGTAAAAAATTAGAGGAATGGAAAAAATGAGATTATATAAAATTACGCATATATTTTTATTAAAAAATGATGTCCAATTAAAACCAAAAAAAGTGATAAATAACCAAAAAAAATCAACCACCTAAATTTATTAAAAATAAATAAAAAAAATCATGTCCAGGAAAAAAATCACATCTAAACCAAAAAATATAAATAAATAAAACAAACAAACAATATGAGCACTAGTCAAGCTACCCAGTTACGTCTCCGTCTCACAGTCACGGCTCACCCGGCTTTTCCTTCACCATCTATCCTTTTCTTCTTATGTCTTTGTCACTTTCCTCACCTTCATCAAAATTCAGTCTAATCAATTGCAGTTTTTACAAAGTAGTTTGGCAGTGTCAGTCAAGGTACTACTATATTTTTATTTATGTTCTTATGGTATTAATTAATTTTATTGGTTTGGCGTTTGGAAATATCTGGGAGTTTGGAAATATCTGGCATGCTAGCTGTTGCTATATATTTGAACGGGACGCCTTACTTTTATCTTCTTCTTTTTTCTTTTTTTTTGAGAAGGACCTCACTTTTATCTATTATCACACATTTGACACTTTTTATTGACCAATTGCTTTTAATGGCTTGCTAAACTTGCTATAAACATCCTTTTCATAATATCAAATGCAATCATCAAACCAACTAGGCAAATAATATGGTATAAAGCTAGGCAAAATTGTAATCTGATTCAATATTCAATATTCTTGAATATATATATATATATATATATATATATTAGCTCTCTCTCTCTCTCTCTCTCCATATATGCATATACATGAAGAGAAAAAAGAAAAAACTCAGGTTGATTGTGTTTAAACTTTAATTATCAATTAATTTTTATGTACTACCTCCACAAACTCAATCAACTTAAGTAATCTCTTTTTTGTTAATCTCACATTAAAAAAATGAGTGAGTTAAATATGTTTAAATCATATGTTGTGTATCCAAGAGTTACCTTTTTGGATATATACCACTGTCAGTTTTTTTAAAACTTTCTCTCATCTCCTAACGTGTGTGTATTAAAATACTTAGTATTAAAAAAAAAAAAAAAATAAAAAGTAATCTCTTTTTGTCTCATTCTCTTTCATATTTGGTGTATATTCATCTTTTTTTATTAAAAAACTTTCCAAAATCCTTACTTGAAGGCTTGAAGCTAAAAATGGTGAGTCTTTGTGAAAAATGTTGAATCTTTTGTGAGTTTTGGTGAGGACTCATCTTTCTTGACAAAGACCTCTCCAAAATCCTTCCTTGAAGACGAAAAGTGAGAGACAAATATAATTAGTTCGAGTATTCTCTTTTTCTCTCATTCTTTCTAGCATTTGCTCTTTTTCTCTCTCATATTTCTTTCATATGATTTGTAATATATTTATACACGCACACACTTGGAAAACAAAAAAAATACTTATGAAAAATTAAGTACATGTTTCCATGTTCATTGTTAACGTATGAAAAAAAAAAACTCCATTAGCCTTGATAGTATTAAACACACAATATTTGTAACCTACAATTAATATATATATAATTAGATAATTAGATTTTTTTTGTAATTTTCTCTTGTGAAAAATCAATTAATGGACATTGAAAGCTATAAAAAAGATAATATTTTATCTTTCTTGTATGCATTGAAAAAGAGATATTTGTCATCATTTTGTGCATCAACAAGTTTTAGAATACAATTTTTATAATATACTAGTTAATAACCTGCACTTTACATGGTATATTGTTAACAAAATATATGTTTAATTGTTACATGTAAAAATTTTTATATAACTATTTATCCATTATTTACTATTTGAATTAGAAGAAGAACAAAGGGACATATATTAACTAAATATTTACTAAGCTACACATATTCACTTGTAAAGAAAGAAATAGTTCATTGGACAATAATTATATCATAAACCCAATTTATTGTAAAAGTAACACATAACTATAAGTATAAGTGTTTGTGAGGTGTAGGAGACAAAGACCGGGGTTCAAGTCTCCAGGAAAAAGTTTCACACACATACACTTAGATTAGGCTAGAATAGAATTCTATCTCAGTACAAAATAATAATAATAATAATATACATATACATAAACACACATATGTATGTATATACATATATATATATATAAATATATATATATATATATAATAAAGAAATAATACACACACACACACACACACACATATATATATATATATGAAAATTGGAAAACCTCACCCCCCAAAATATTGAAATAATATTTCATCTAAAAAACCTCGGAAAATCATATGGAAATATCAAAATTTTAAAATTTTTATTACATTAAAAAAATTTCACAACCCCAAATACAAAAGGAAAAAAATTTCACAAGAATTAAATAAGAAAACTTGGAAAAAAAAAAGGAACATAAGTAGAAAACTAAAAACTTTTTAAAATTAGAGAATTAGATATTTTTTGTAATTTTCTTTTGTGAAAAATCAATTAATGGACATTGAAAGCAATAAAAAAGATAATATTTTATCATTCTTGTATGCATTGAAAAAGAGATATTTGTCATCATTTTGTGCATCAACAAGTTTTGGAATACAATTTTTATAATATACTAGTTAATAACCTGCACTTTACATGGTATATTGTTAACAAAATATATGTTTAATTGTTACATGTAAAAAATTTTATATAACTATTTATCCATTATTTACTATTTGAATTAGAAGAAGAACAAAGGGACATATATTAACTAAATATTTACTAAGCTACACATATTCACTTGTAAAGAAAGAAATAGTTCATTGGACAATAATTATATCATAAACCCAATTTATTGTAAAAGTAACACATAATTATAAGTTTTTGTGAGGTGTAGGGGGCAAGGACCGAGGTTCAAGTCTTCAGGAAGGAGTTTCACACACATACACTTAGATTAGGCTAGAGTAGAATTCTATCTCAATATAAAATAATAATAATATACATATACATATACATATACACACATATGTATGTATATACATATATATATATATATATATTGTGGGGGGTAAAAAACCAATAGGCCCACGTCGATGTCTACACTAGGCCAGGGGCCCAGCCCAAGAAAAAATCCCTCCCCATGGCATATATATATGTGTGTGTGTATATATATATATATATATATATATATAAATATTGTGGGGGGTAAAAGACCAATAGGCCCACGTCGATGTCTACACTGGGCCAGGGGCCCAACCGAAGAAAAAATCCCTCCTCGGCCATAGGAATAATCCTCCTCGGCATGGATATAGCTGAGGATGAGAGAGGCAACCTGCCATCTGTAGTAACACTCCATATCGTTCCACAGAGCAGGAAAAGCACTAAAGCAGAAAAGGACAACGAAGAAAACGGAAGTGTCTAAGGGAAAGACTGTCATTATTGCATTCAGTGCTTTGTCCCTGACACGGCCATACTTCTCTGTCCTTACAACCACTCCCAACAACTGGAGGGAAGGGTTGATGGGACAAGCACCTACCCTAGGGACCCCATTAAGGAAGAAGGAAACTACTATAAAAAGGAAAGAAAGAGAGACAGAATGGCGGGGGCTGAGACCCCCCATCCCACTAAAGGCACCAGAAAAAACTCCCTGGATTGCGCCGAGGAGCAATCCTCTCTGGTAGACTCGATCCATGAAGAACGCCACGATTATCGTTGTTCATAAACCAAAAGCCTAGCTCTTTGGCCCACTCTCTACAAATTTATTATATCGGGCTCACAGGTCTAAGGTCCCAAGCATCTTGGGCGGGGCCTGAAAAATGTGACCCTACAATTGGCGCCGTCTATGGGAAGAGCTTGTGCATTAGCAAATGCAACGACTAATCACGGTGGGATCAAGCTCCTACCAGTAGGAGTCCATCAGGAAAACCGTTGTGGCGGTGGTACAAGCTACATGAAAGCCTCCCCATTATTTTCTAAAACACACCGTCATTGTCGTAACTCAGCTTCCACTCAGGTCTGCACTTCGAAGCGTTGACTACGCGGGAAGGGTTGCTAAGTGAAGCGTGGCCCTAGGGGCTTCTGACGTCAGATGTGTGCCCCGTGCACTTGACAAGGGGCTAATTCTCGAGGGCCTAGTAGTCCAGTCCGCTGAATCCCCTCTGGAGAAAGAAGCTGATGGCCAAACCAAGAGCCTAAATGCTAGACAGGACCAAGGTCTTGCATGGTCCTCGGACTCAAACCTATGGGGAAACTAGTCACTCCAAGAGCTTAAGTGCTAGACAGAACCAAGGTCTTGGATGGTCCTCAAACTCAAACCTATGGGGAAACTAGTCACTGCAAGAGCCTAAGTGCTAGACAGAACCAAGGTCTTGCATGGTCCTTGGACTCAAACCTATGGGGAAACTAGTCACTCCAAAAACCTAAGTGCTAGACAGAACCAAGGTCTTGCATGGTCCTCAGATTCAAACCTAGGGGGAAACTAGTCACTCCAAGAGCTTAAGTGCTAGACAGAACCAAGATCTTGCATAGTTCTCGGACTCAAACCTATGGGGAAACTAGTCACTCCAACAGCCTAAGTGCTAGACAAAACCAAGATCTTGTATAGTCCTCGGACTCAAACCTATGGGGAAACTAGTCACTCCAAGAGCCTAAATGCTAGACAGAACTAAGGTCTTGCATGGTACTCGGACTCAAACTATGGGGAAACTAGTCACTCCGAAAGCCTAAGTGCTAGACAGAACCAAAGTCTCGCATGGTCCTCAAACTCAAACCTATGGGGAAACTAGTCACTCTAAGAGCCTAAGTGCTAGACAGAACCAAGGTCTTGCTTGGTCCTCAGACTCAAACCTATGGGGAAACTAGTCACTCCAAAAGCCTAAGTGCTAGACAAAACCAAGATCTTGTATGGTCCCCGGACTCAAACCTATGGGGAAACTAGTCACTCCAAGAGCCTAAATGCTAGACAGAACTAAGGTCTTGCATGGTACTCGGACTCAAACCTATGGGGAAACTAGTCACTTCGAAAGCCTAAGTGCTAGACAGAACTAAGGTCTTGCATGGTCCTCAAACTCAAACCTATGGGGAAACTAGTCACTCCAAGAGCCTAAGTGCTAGACAGAACCAAGGTTTTGTATGGTCCTCGGACTCAAACCTATGGGGAAAATAGTCACTCCAAGAGCTTAAGTGCTAGACAAAACCAAGGCCTTGCATGGTCCTCGGACTCAAACCTATGGGGAAACTAGTCACTTTAAAAGCCTAAGTGCTAGACAAAACTAAGGTCTTGCATGGTCCTCGGACTCAAACCTATGGGGAAACTAGTCATTCCAAGAGCCTAAGGGCTAGACAGAACCAAGGCCTTGCATGGTCCTCGGACTCAAACCTATGGGGAAACTAGTCACTCCAAGAGTCTAAGTGCTAGACAGAACCAAGGTCTTGCATGGTCTTGCATGGTCCTCGGACTCAAACCTATGGGGAAACTAGTCACTCCAATAGCTTAAATGCTAGACAGAACCAAGGTCTTGCATGGTCCTCGATCAAACCTACGGGAAACTAGATACTTCAAGAAAGGTCTAAGTCCTAAGCGGAATGGAGGTCCTGCGTGGTCCTCGGACCTCTGGCTTTATGGAAACTAGCACACAATGGCACCTTTCTAAGTGTTTTAAACTAGGTACAGTCATACCTCGGCCCTCGGACCAAACGCCTAAAGCAAGTTAAAACTATGAATATCATCGGAAACGTGGAGAAGAACCCTAGCACCCGTCGACCCCTTCGGACAGTTGATTTTAGATTACACATCCTTGGACGGTCACCCTGCTCGCAGTACAAAACATGTGGCTATCATCCCAGTTAGTCTTATATAGTTAACCTACTTAAAGTCACCATTATTGTGCCCGTCAGTTTTGATAAGTTCAAAGTGATAACTCTTTGCTGACAAGGGCATCGATAAAAGTACTGTTCGAAAGAAAAGATACCAGCACATCCATTCCCAAAATAATTATTGCAGAAAATAAAGGATACACAAAATGAGATAAAATCATCTTTTATTAGATAAAGAAGTAGTACAATATACATAAAAGGGCTTAGACAAGCCTATATCAGAAACTAACTATATATATATATAAAAAAAAAAAAAAAAAAAAAAAAAAAAAAGGGCACACGGGAACATTGAATCCTCAATTTAGCTCCAACAGCAATAGTGCAAGTAGGGATGGCACCGGTAGTGGAAGAGAAGAAGAAGCGGAGGCGCCCGATCCACGACCTTGCTCTAGCAACAACCAAGTAAGTCTGGACGGGACCGGCGGGGGAAGAGAAGAAGAGGCAGGGACGCCAAAATCTCCATACTTGCTCTAGCAGCAATCGAGCAAGTATTGCTCTAGCAGCAAATGAGCAAGTATGGATGGTACCGAAAATGGGAAGCCCAAACCCTCACATGCGTGGCACATGGCACCGGATGAAAATCCCAATGTTGTCGCACCAAAAATCTAATGCGACCTCCTCCTGCTTCGGATTTTGGCTGAAGGAAGAAGAGACTCATTTCTTGTCCTATCGAGGGGAAGAGATATCTTTAGCCTTTGTCTCCCTTGCCCTGATTGGGCCATTCTGAATCTCGAAGATACCCAAGGCTTTTGAAGAGGGTCTGGTTCCTTCACCCTAACCATGACCATTTCACTCCCTAAATCTTAGTCACACTCATAATGGGGACTTTGGGAACCGTTGGAGAGTTAGGAACCCGAAAAGCTCAAGGGTCTGCAAATAAAAGGGAGTGACCTCCCACCGTGCGTCTTATATAGGAGGCAAACCTGGTGGCAATCAATTCACCCAAATCTCCAAGAAGGAATTACAAGCGAAATAAATCTAGCTCAATTTCCAAAGTAGTCTCCAACCGCTGGATTTATGTCGCCTCGTGAAGAGACCCTCATTAAAGCGCGCCTCGTGTATCGAAACGACAGGGACGCGGCTTGGATAGACCAAAAGAATGTCTCACAGAAAGGAATGCGTCTCAGGCAAATGAAGAGGCTCTGGCATTAATGGAGGGCAAGACTTGGCAAGCTGTGACAGAGGCCCGACGTTACCAAAAACCTCCTCTCCGTCCGAGAAGACGGACAGCAGGATTTTGAGGGGCTATTGTGGGGGTAAAAGACCAATAGGCCTACGTCGATGTCTACACTGGGCCAAGGGCCCAACCCAAGAAAAAATCCCTCCTTAGCCATGGGGAAAATCCTCCTCAGCATGGATATAGCCAAGGATGAGAGAGGCAACCTGCCATCGGTAGTAACACTCCATATAGTTCCACAGAGCAGGAAAAGCACTAAAGCAAAAAAGGACAACGGAGAAAACGAAAGTGTCTAAGGAAAAGGCTGTCATTATTGCATTCAGTATCTTGTGCCTGACACGGCCATTCTTCTCTGTCCTTACAACCACTTCCAACAACTGAAGGGAAGGGTTGATGGGACAAGCACCTACCCTAGGGACCCCATTAGGAAGAAGGATACTTCTATAAAAAGGGAAGAAAGAGAGACAGAATGGCGGGGGCTGAGACCCCCCATCCCACCAGAGGCACCGAAAAAAGCTCCCTAGACCGTGCCGAGGAGCAATCCTCTCTAGTAGACTCGATCCATAAAGAATGCCGCGATTATCGTTGTTCATAAACCAAAAGCCTAGCTCTTTGGCCCACTCTCTACAAATTCATTGTACCGGGCTCACAGGTTTAAGGTCCCAAGCATCTTGGGCCGGGCCTGAAAAACGTGACCCTACATATATATATATATATATATATATAAAATAAAGAAATAATACACACACAAACACACACACACACACACACATATATATAGGACCAGAGAATTTGTGATCCCGGCCTACTTTCTATTAGGGCCCAAGGCCCGTGTCAAGGAGAGTTGTTACCGAAAACATGCAGCGAAAGTCCAAATGGCCTAGAGATGCAATCGAGGATGACCCTGTCCTTGGCATCCCAAGGCCTAGAAGGGAAGAACGACACGTCATCAAAGGCAGCCCCCAAAGCGCTCCTAGAAGAAAAGGCGAGTAGAATAGGACTCGCACGTGGGTACAGTGAGGCAGCGGTTCAAGGAAAAAACGTCACCTTCGCATTAAATGCGCCAACAAACGTTCTGGTCACATTGATGGGAAAAGACCCCTAAATAGTGTGACTTCGGTTATTCCAACTAACAGAAAGTGGGGGAAGGCGACTGATGGGACAAGTACTCGAGTAGTCACCTGCCTGATCAACACATGGAAGGTCAGGATCAACTGAAAGGGGCTATATAATGTAAGAATTCATGCGCCAAAAAGAGAGGGCATTACGGATCAACTCTTGAACCATGGTAACCGAAGGTAAAGGGAATAATAAGAACATTAAGCTTATCGGACGAGGTCCAATGACCGGAGCCGCTCAGACCGTGCCAAAGAGAAAGTCTTATTGGACAAACTCAGTTCACCTCTGTGCGATTACCATAAACACCATGACTGACTACTGTCCAATAACCAAGACCTAGTCTTTTATCCCACTCTCTACAAATTTTATTGTTTGGGTCTTTAACGTTCGAACCCAATACCAGTTTGGGATTGTTACAAATTGAGTCCTTACAATATATATATATATATATATATATATATATGAAAATTGGAAAACCCCACCCCCCAAAATATTGAAATAATATTTCACCTAAAAAACCTCGGAAAATCATATGGAAATATCAAACTTTTAAAAATTTTATTACATTAAAAAAATTTCACAACCCCAAATACAAAAGGAAAAAAATTTCACAAGAATTAAATAAGAAAACTTGGAAAAAAAAGGAACATAAGTAGAAAACTAAAAAAATTTTAAAATAATAATAACAAATAAAATAGATACTAATATTATTATTCCATTCCACCAATCTTAACTGAGAAAATAGATTTATTATTCAAGAATTTAGAGAGAGTATTATTCCACCATCTCCTTGAATTGTAGAATTCTCCCAAAAGTTTGAGAGCAATGGAAAAGTGTGGGACATCGCTCAAATACACGTTATATAACATTTAAGTGAGAAGACTATAAACAAGCATTAGATTTGCCAACTTGAACTTGCAAGCTAAAAATATATTAGGCGAAAATACATTTTTAGTCCCTACATTTTGGGCAATTTTTCACTTTGGTCCAAAAAAAATTTGAGCTCTTATTTTGGTTCTTAAAATTCGAAAATGGGGCCATGGATTTAGAGAGAGAATTGGGTTTTAGGCCATGGATTTAGAGAGATAAAGAGTTGGGTTCTCAACCATGGGTTTAGAGAGAGAGAGAGAGAGAGAGAGAGAGAGAGAGTCTAAACCAACCACTCGGTTTGGTTGATTGCAAGAGGGGTTGCAAAAGACAGAGTCACTACTGCTAGCGGTGGTGGCATGATCTTTGAGCCTGGTGCTTAGAGATGATATCATATGTGATTAGATGAATTTATGTTTTAGTAATATAATGATGTATTATGTCCTTATTGGAGGGTGTAAACCAAAATCTTTCTCTCTCTCCATGTCTATATATATATATTATTGTAGATAATTAGATTAGATGGTGCACTGATACTCATATTTGTGATTTAATATTTGTAACTACTTCATTTCAGTTGTACTAATTACAATCAAAATTTCCCACTTTAATTGTATATAAATGTAGATTTAATTATCAATTTGATAATTATATGTGTGTGTATATATATATATATATAAAATATAAAAGCGAAATGTTTGACTTTTTGTTGATCATCTTTATTGCTCCACATGGCTAATAAATTACTGCCACATTTACATTTGAAAACATTGAGCAATTGTGCCTTTTCAGTTTGCCCGTACATAACCTCCAAAACAGCGTAAAGTTGTAAATAGATTTAAACCCAGCATACATTTTTCAAAAGTCATTCAATTCTGGATGTTAGGCGATCTCAAACTCACATGCATGTTCGATTCTCATATTTTCACCTAAATAAACTAAAATAATAAAATTTATACGTGTAACCTCTCCGTTTGGTTCTAGAAACCCAAAAAGAAAGGGCAAGCAGAAAAAAATCATAGAGAAACATTCCCTAGTTTTTTTTTTGGAGAAACCAAACACAAAGCCTAAATACATTTCATTGAGTAATATTTAGGTACTCCCGGAGCACAAAAAATGGTGCTCACTTTTCTCACATTTATGGTGGAGTCCACTCATTAAATTCATGGTGGGGTCCATTATGAATATGAGAAGAAGGAGCACCATTTATTCATGCTCCGGGAGTATCTAAGAATTTTCCCATTTCATAATTCAATTCACTAGATTTATTCCCGTGGAACCAAGAACCTTGTAGAACCCGAAAATAGAAAACAAACTTGAAAACCGTTTTTTTTTTTCTTTTTTTCTTTTTAGGAGAGAATGTAATACCCGGAAAAAATTAAATAAATAAAAGGAGGGATATTTAAGTAAATTTGTTTATGGGGTCAACTTTTATAATTAATATTACTAAGGGGTTTTTTAGAAAATAAGGTTGAAACCCTAGTTTATATAGTCTAATTTTAAGTCAACATATACTGACGGATGCTTTGAGAGAAAAGACTTCTCAAAGGACTGAAGTAGAGAAGACTTGACTACATTCTTGAGGTGATATCTAAGGATTTTAGAAGAAGTGTTAGGGAAAAGTTTCTTTTGGAGATAAGTAACCTTATCCTAATTGGTTTTATCTCTGCGTAATTTAACTACTGAAAATTGTTTATAGTTGTTACTATTTATTTCCATTGTATTACTATTTCAAGTAAAGAATAGAGAAATTCCACAAATAAATATGAGCATTGAATATAAGATTTATTTTATTTAATTGTTTCTTAGCTATATTGATTTAAAGTAAAGAATATAGAAATATCACAAATACATTTGAATACTGAATATATGATTATATATGTATATATATGTACTTGAATAAGATATATTTTTTTTAGAAACGATGATTTCATATATATGATTATGGACAAATTGACTATGAATTGATTCTGATACCCAAACCAATGGGGGTTATTCGTTGGTACTCTAATACCCAGCCAATGGGGGTTATTCATTGGTACTCTGATACCCAGCCAATGGGGGTCGTTCATTGGTACATAATCATAAGATTGTTAATAAATTACGTTTGAATATTTAACTATTTTGAGTCATTAAAACTGCTTATGTATTTTTGGAACCTATTGTAAGTTATAGCTTTTGATAAATGGAAAACTTACTACTTTCTAAACCATCTATGATATAATTGTAAGATTAAAGTATGTGATCTATTTGCAAAGTATTATTTTAAGATCATAAAACTTCTTTAGCTATTTTTGAAATCCCATAGCATATTATAACTTTTGAAGATTCATATTACATCTTATTACTTTATAGATCTATTGTTGGATAGAACTTATTCGGATTTTGGTTACTTATTGAGTTGTCAACTCACCCCCCTCTTTCTCCTTTCAGATTTTGATCAGGAAGAGTAGCATATGTTTGGGCTCTCATTGGGATGTGCGCATGAGTGAAGTTTAGGAAATCAATGGAATAAGATTTGAACTTTTATGTTTTAAGATTACCATTTCTATAATCCTTTAGACTTAAAGGATTTAGATTATTTTTCTTTGATGTTGGAAGATTATTATTTGGAGATCTTTTGAGAATTGCTTTATTGAGGATATTTTTAAATTATTGATGAAATTTTCTTGAGGATAATTCTTTAATTGTTTAAGAGGGCCTTTCACACTTGTGAGGTGTAACTTTATAAGTGTGTGGCTGTTGTCACGTGCCTAGCTCTTACTTGGGTTCGGGGCATGACAATATTTATGGTATCAGAGCTCTAGGTTGGATCCTTAGGCATTGATTTATGAAACTAAATGGTGAGAGGGGTAGAAATTAGGCATTTGGGGATACATTGTATGATATATACTAGATGAGTTTTTGATCTTTTTTTTTTAAGTTTGATAACATGTTAGTTTGTTATGTGCATAATGAACAGAGGTTAGGATGCCACCTCGCAGTAAAAACACTAAGAACACTCCCAACAACTCTGGTAATGATAGGAATCAGCAAGATGGGAACTGAGACTATAGGCACAACCAAGGCCAACCCCCAGAGATGATCCAGATGATGCAGACCTTGGTTGGAGTGGTCCAACAACAGGTCACTACTGGAGATAACTTGGCTAGGATGATGGAGCAACGTCGAGGTCATCATGGTGGGATGATCGAATTCAAGAGGTTGTCTCCTCCAACTTTTGAGGGGACTACTAAGCCTATGAAAGCAGAAAAATGGATCATTGAGATGGAGAAAGTATTTAGAGTTCTTGAATGCTCTAAGGGTGAGAAAGTGGCTTATGCAGCTTATATGTTGTGTGGAGATGCTTATGACTGGTGCCAGCTGGAAGAAGAAAAACGTGGCCAAGAGACTGAGCCTTGGACTTGGGAGCTATTTAAGTCTGTATTCTATGAGAAATATTTTCCTAAAAGCATTCGCTTTCAGAAGGAAAAAGAGTTCATCAAGCTGACACAAGGTAACATGACAGTTGCTCAGTATGAAGCAGAATATTCTAGGTTAGCCAAATTTGCTCCGACAATGGTGGTGGATGAAGAAACTAAGGCTCGAAGGTTTGAAGATGGATTAAGGTTCCGAATTAAGCAAGGAATTGTGCCCTTTGAGTTGACTACCTTTAGGGCAGTGGTGAGTAAGGCTTTACTAGTGGAGATGGGGCTTAATAAGGCTCAAGCAGATAGAGATAATAACCAGAAGAAGAGGCCTAGACAAGGAGAGCAAAGCTCTAGCTTCCAAGCCAAGAAACAAGGAACACAACGTGTTAATACCAAGGCACTGCCAAAGTGCTCTCGATGTGGTAGGCCTCATGCAGATAAGGATTGCCACTGGAATACTAAAGAATGTTTCTCATGTGGACAAAGGGGTCACAGGATTGCTGAGTGTCCTTAACGGAAGGAGGTTCAAACCATCCCAAGACCAACCACAGGACAGAATCAGGGAACAAGCCAAAAACCCAAGATCCAAGGAAGTGTTTATGCACTCACTCAACAGGATGCTAATACTTCTAATGTTGTGGTAACAGGTATTATCCCGGTTTCCACAACTTATGCTTATGCATTGTTTGATCCTAGTTTCACTCACTCTTTCATATCTTCTAATTTTGCAAAGAAACATAATTTTAAATTTAAGCCTATGGAGTCTGAATTATGTGTGGATACCCCAGTTGGGGGTGTAGTAGTTACTGATAGTGTTTGCAAGTCTTGTGTTGTCAAAATAGCAGATAGAGAGTTACTAGCAGATCTAACATTGTTGGAGATGCGGGATTTTGACATAATCTTTGGGATGGATTGGTTGGCTGCCCATTATGCCATAGTTGATTGTCATAGGAAGAAGGTAATTTTCCAAGTACTTGGTGAGATTGAGTTCTGTTTTGTGGGAAGTGGGGCATGTACTTCTCCACAGGTGATTTCAGCTTTACAAGCTAGATGTATGATGAAGAAAGGGTGTAAAGGATATCTGGCCACTGTGAGAGACACACAACAAGGTGAATTGAAGCTGGAGGACATTCCTATAGTGAGAGAGTTTCCAGATGTGTTTCCAGAAGACTTGTCAGGGTTACCACCAGATAGGGAGATAGAGTTTTCTATTAACCTATGGTTCTAGCCCAATTTCTAAAGCCCCATACCGAATGGCACCTGCTGAGTTAAGGGAATTAAAAGCACAGTTGCAAGAGCTACTTGACAAGGGCTTCATCAAGCCTAGTGTTTCCCCTTGGGGTGCACCTGTGTTGTTTGTAAAGAAAAAGGATGGGAGCATGCAACTTTGCATTGATTATAGGGAGCTGAATAGGGTGACAGTACAAACTAAATACCCTTTACGAAGGATAGAGGATTTGTTTGATCAACTCCAAGGAGCACAGGTTTTCTCTAAGATTGATCTTCGTTCCAGTTACCATCAATTGAAGATTAAGACTGCTGATGTGCCCAAGACAGCCTTCCGTACAAGATATGGTCATTATGAATTTTTTGTGATGCCTTTTGGCTTAACCAATGCACCGGCAGCCTTTATGGACTTGATGAATAGGGTGTTTAAACCCTTCTTAGATAAATTTGTTGTGGTTTTTATTGATGATATCTTGATATATTCCAAGAGTGTGGAGGAGCATGAGAATCACTTGAGGCTTGTACTACAACTATTGCAGGAGAAGAAGTTGTATGCAAAGCTTAAAAAAATGTGAATTGACAGTGTTGCATTCCTTGGGCATGTTGTATCTAAAGATGGGATTACTGTTGACCCTAAGAAAGTGGAAGTAGTAGTAGAATGGAATAGACTGAACAGTGTGACAGAGGTTCGTAGCTTTTTGGGACTGGCTGGTTATTACAGGAGGTTTGTTGAAGGATTTTCTCACTTAGCCATGTCTTTGACTTGCTTGACCTAAAAGGGAGCTAAGTTTGAGTGGACCGGAAAGTGAAAAGAAAGCTTCCAGGAATTGAAGAGAAGGTTGGTGTCAGCACCCATCCTCACCATACCTTCAGGCAGTGGAGGTTTCACCATTTATAGTGATGCCTCTAGGAAAGGCTTGCGGTGTGTTCTTATGCAGCATGGGAAGGTAGTGGCTTATGCCTCTAGACAATTGAAGCCTTATGAGCAAAATTATCCCACACATGAATTGGAGTTAGCTGCGGTGGTTTTTGCTCTAAAAATTTGGAGGCACTATTTGTATGGAGAACAGTGTGAGATATTCACTAACCACAAGAGCCTCAAGTACCTCTTTACTCAAAAAGAGTTGAATATGAGACAAAGAAGATGGTTGGAGCTATTAAAGGACTGTGACCTGACCATTAGTTACCATCCTGGAAAAGCCAACGTGGTAGCTGATGCCTTAAGTAGGAAGTCTGCAGGAAATTTGGCAGCATTGTTGACTACACAAAAACACATCCTGGAAGATTTGAGGAAAATGAGGATAGAAGTACGGATTCATGAAGCAGAGGCACATCTAGCAAACCTTAGAGTCCAGCCTACCTTGATTGAAAGGATAAAGATTGCACAAAGTAATGATCCACAGTTGCAGAAAATAAGAGATTTGATAAATCTAGGCTCTCAATCTGAGTTTTGCATTCATGAGGATGGATCCTTGAGGTTTGGTAATCGGCTTTGTGTACCAAATGATGCAGACCTTAAGGCAGAAATTCTAAAGGAGGCTTATAATACGAGTTACACGATACACCTAGGAGGCACTAAGATGTATCGGGATTTAAGGGAGACTTTCTGGTGGAACAACATGAAGAGGGAGATTGCTTAATATGTTGCTCAATGTCTAGTGTGTCAACAAGTCAAGATGGAGCATCAAAGACCAGTTGGATTTTTGCAACCTCTTCCTATTCCAGAACAGAAGTGGGAAGACATTACTATGGACTTTGTGACGGGCTTGCCTAGAACCTCTACTGGTAAAGATGCAATTTGGGTGATTATGGATCGGTTGACAAGATCTGCACACTTTTTGGCCATTAGGGTGGATTTCTCACTCGAAAGGTTAGCTAGATTGTATATTAATGAAATAGTGAGATTGCATGGTGCACCTGCATCCATTATGTCTGATAGAGACCGGAGATTTGTGTCTCAATTTTGGGAGAGCGTGCATAAGGCAATGGGTACTAACTTGAAGTTTAGCACAGCCTTTCACCCTCAAACAGATGGACTTTTAGAAAGAACTATACAAACATTGGAAGATATGCTGAGAGCTTGTGTAATTGATTTCAAAGGTTCATGGGATGAACATCTACCTTTGGTGGAGTTTGCATATAACAATAGCTACCAAGCAAGTATTAAAGCAGCACCATATGAGGCCTTGTATGGTAGGAAGTGTAGGTCTCCTATATGTTGGGATGATGTTGGAGAAAGAAGATTGTTGGGTCTTGAGATTGTACAGCAACCAGTAGATAAAATTCAAGTGATTAAAGAACGGCTCCAAACAGCTCAAAATAGGCAGAAGAGTTATGCAAACGTTAGAAGAAGGAAATTAGAGTTCCAGGTGGGTGATCATGTGTTCTTGAGGATTTCACCTACCAAAGGAATTATGAGATTTGGTTTTCGAGGTAAGTTGAGCCCTCGTTTTGTAGGACCTTTTGAAGTCTTGGAGAGGATGGGTAAAGTTGCTTATAGGCTCGCCTTACCACCTTCTTTATCAGGGGTACATAATGTTTTCCATGTCTCAATGTTAAGGAAATATATTCCAGACCCCAGTCATGTAGTGGATTATGAGCCTCTAAAATTAAGAGATGATTTAACTTATGAAGAGCAACCAGTTAAAATTGTGGACAAGAAGGAGCAAGAGTTGAAGCGTCGTACCATACATTATGTCAAGGTTCAATGGAGGAGCCAATTTGTGAGAGAGGCTACATGGGAGTTAGAAGATGAAATGAAGGAGAAATACCCATATCTTTTTTAGGACTCAGGTATTTCAAGTTTAGAGGACTAAATTTCTTTTAAGAGGGGGAGAATGTAATACCCGGAAAAAAAATTAAATAAATAAAAGGATGGGTATTTAAGTAAATTTGTTTATGGGGTTAACTTTTATAATTAATATTACTAAGGGGTTTTTTTAGAAAATAAGGTTGAAACCCTAGTTTATATAGTCTAATTTTAAGTCAGCGTATACTGACAGATGTTTTGAGAGAGAAGACTTCTCAAAGGACTGAAGTAGAGAAGACTTGACTACACTCTTGAGGTGATATCTAAGGATTTTAGAGGAAGTGTTAGGGAAAAGTTTCTTTTGGAGGTAAGTAACCTTATCCTAATTGGTTTTATCTCTGCGTAATTTAACTACTGAAAATTGTTTATAGTTGTTACTATTTATTTCCATTGTATTACTATTTCAAGTAAAGAATAGAGAAATTCCACAAATAAATATGAGCATTGAATATAGGATTTATTTTATTTAATTGTTTCTTAGCTATATTGATTTAAAGTAAAGAATTTAGAAATATCACCAATATATTTGAATACTGAATATATGATTATATATGTATATATATGTACTTGAATAAGATATTTTTTTTTTAGAAACGATGATTTCATATATATGATTATGGACAAATTGACTACGAATTGATTCTGATACCCAAACCAATGGGGGTTATTCGTTGGTACTCTGATAACCAGCCAATGGGGGTTATTCATTGGTACTCTGATACCTAGTCAATGAGGGTTGTTCATTGGTACTCTGATACGCAAACCAATGGGGGTTGTTCATTGGTACTTTGATGCCCAGTCATGGGGATATAGCGTCACCATAGTCATAAGATTGTTAATAATATGAATTACGTTTAAATATTTAACTATTTTGAGTCATTAAAACTGCTTATGTATTTTTGGAACTTATTGTAAGTTATAACTTTTGATATATGGAAAACTGACTACTTTCTAAACCATCTATGATATAATTGTAAGATTAAAGTATGTGATCTATTTGCAAAGTATTATTTTAAGATCATGAAACTTCTTTAGCTATTTTTGAAATCCCATAGCATATTATAACTTTTGAAGATTCATATTACATCTTATTACTTTACAGATCTATTGTTGGATAGAACTTATTCGGATTTTGGTTACTTATTGAGTTGTCAACTCACCCCCCTCTTTCTCCTTTCAGATTTTGATCAAGAAGAGTAGCATATGTTTAGGCTTTCGCTGGGATGTGCGCATGAGTGAAGTTTAGGAAATCAATGGAATAAGATTTGAACTTTTATGTTTTAAGATTACCATTTCTATAATCCTTTAGACTTAAAGGATTTAGATTATTTTTATTTGATGTTGGAAGATTATTATTTGGAGATCTTTTGAGAATTGCTTTATTGAGGATATTTTTAAATTATTGATGAAATTTTCTTGAGGATAATTCTTTAATTGTTTAAGAGGGCCTTACACACTTGTGGGGTGTAACTTTATAAGTGTGTGGCTGTTGTCACGTGGCTAGCTCTTACTTGGGTTCGGGGCGTGACAGGTAGATTAAATACAAATAGATTAAACAATAAAAACACGTACCAAAAAAAAAAGGCAAAGGCAAGGCAGAAACAAAAGTGATAAGGATGAGAGTTTGGATCTGTGAGAGAGAAAACACTTCAAAAATGGGATTCTTTCATTCAAGTTAGGACTTAGGAGAGAGAGAGAGAGAGAGAGAGAGAGAGAGAGAGAGAGAGAAATTTTGGAGAAGACCCATAAGTTTCTTGTGTTTCTAAGAAAGATGAAAGAGAAGAAGTTACCAATTAATGAATATGAACTATTATTTATACCCAAAGGATTATGACCCTTCAATAGGCATATTTTTGGTTAATAGGTACCATTTTCATTCAATAGTCACATTTCCGGTCAATAGGTATTTTTCATTCAATAGGCATCTTTCCGATCAATAGGCATCATTAATAGATATCCAATATGAAGGGTTATGACCTTTCAATAGTCATCTTTTAGTATATCTAAAATGAAAGGTTATGATATTTCAATAGGCATCTTTTGATATATTCAATTTGAAGGGTTATGACCTTTCAATAGGCAAATTTTGTGTTATTTCTTTCAATATCGTTTTTTTTTTTTTTTTTTTTTTTTTTTTTTTTTATTTTTAATTTCATGCATTTTTGCTTACTATTGCAACTAAAAGATAATCTTGAAACTCATCTAGTAGCTATTCATGTGCATTGCATGGGTTGACGACTAGTTAGTATATATAATTATATACGTGTGTGTAGATTTTTATGTATGACATGACATAAATATGATTTGAAAAATATTATTTGATCACAACAAAATATAAAATAAAAATGACTTAAAAGGCTATTACCTAAAAGAATTAATTAGGAAGAAAATGAATAGACCTTTGTTTTTGGTTGGGAAAATGAAGGACTTAGGCTGTGTTTGGTAAGATGTAAATTATTTTTCGAGTGTAAAATAATTTCAGTTGAAAGTATTTTATGAAAAGGAAAATATTTTCAGATGTTTGTTTTGGGTTCTAGGAAATACACTGGAAAAGTATATTCAGTGTTTGGTCGTGCATGTAAAAGCATTTTTCCAGAAAATATTTTCCTACGTTTGGGCCCCCAATGTAAAACATTTTAGGAAAATGCCAAAAAAATATACCTATAATACAATTGGGCATCTCAAAATACCTATACACATCATACATGCACATCCATTAATTCTAATCACAAAAAAAATGAACATTATACACATCCAAGTTTTACATAACAATGACAGAGGTACCCACATACAAAAATAAACAACCTTAACACAACTTCCATGGTCATTCACCCAAGTTTAGATGTGTCATTTTATTGAGCTCATCATCGGGCAAGACTTGAGATGCCACTGTGTTTAGCATTCTTGCATTTAACTTTGCAATCTTCATTGCATGGTGGCGTTGCTCAATTGCGATATCTAATTGATATTTCAATAAATCATATTTAACATTTTCTATGCTGGAACTCTTTTCAGTTAAAGGAGTTGAAGGAGTACTAGATGAAGAACCTTGTTGCACATTCCCACCATTAATCTGCCAAAACTTCATTAAAGAAATTTATGTATCCAATTTATGCTTAAACGCCTTGTGGTTTGCCCCAGAATATTGATGGACTTGGGCACGAGCTTCTTCCCATGTGTTGTACACTCTAGGCACACGACCAACAAACACGACGTATGTCTTACCCTTTAGGTGGTCAATAGGATAAATTGTTTTAAAACTCAATTTGGCATTATGACATACATATTTTTAGCATACCAAATTATTTGACATACCATTCAATCAAATGTGCAAGCAAGAAGATGATATTTATCAAAACACAACCTGCAATACAAGACAATGTAGACCTATTCAACATCATCTCAGCAAAGTATTGTAACAAGCCCAATTCAAGAACAATGCTAATTTCAGTTTACCAAAATACACAGAAGCTGCCATATACCTTCACAAACACTATTGTAGATAACATTATGCACATATATTTTTTTATACACAAATAAAATCTATAAATACCTATAAATATATATATATATATATATATCAATATCTAAATAAATAAATACAGATATTCATATATATATATATTAATTAAAATACCTTCGGGTTTGGGATGGGTTTGAGGGATCAGAAAAGAAAAGCCTTCGGGTTTGAGGGGTGGGTTTGCGCAAGATGTGTGAGGTCACGTTGTGGATAGAGGGACAGATCAGTGGCTGGGATGGTCAAATCAAGGTGGGTTTAGCTGGGTTCATTGGGGACAGATCGGCGGCTGGGTTCATCGGGGAAATGTAGTTCTCGAAGATGGGTTTGAGCATGACGGAGGAGCTGAGGCGATGTGATTAGGAGAAGAAAAGCCAAGGAAGATAAGGAAATAGTACTTACCGGTGTGTGGAGGGGATTGAACGGCACGATTTGACCGACGATGGGTTTGGGTGGATCGGAGACTAGACTAATCTTACCGCTTCTCTCTCTCTCTTTCTCTATTTTCAGTCCGTAAAATTTTGTTTGAAGGTAATTAGAATGTGTAAAATATTTTACACTTGAGGGGCTCTTATTTTACGATCAAAGGATTTGATTTTCCCTTTGACCGAGTTTTACATGTGCTTCCAAATACACATGAGGGTGTAAAATGTTTTCCAATTTCTATTTTCACCCGAAACAAACATAGTCTTAGATATGAGTTATCACTTTGATAATATTGTATGTATATAAGTATATGTGTGTCTATATATGTATGTATGTATGTATGTATGTATGTATAGATTTTTATGTATGACATGACATAAATATGATTTGGAAAATATTAATTGACCATAACAAATGTGAAATAAAACGGCTTAAAGGCTATTATCTAAAATAATTTTTATTTTAGAAACATCACTTAAAAGAATTAATTAGAAAGAAAATGAAATAGTTTTATTTTTCTTTGCTTGGGAAATGAAGGGATTTTTTTTTTTTTTTTCAATGAGAGAAAAATGATAGGACTTAATGGTACATGAATTATCATTTTAATCAAATTTTATTTATGAATTTTTATATTAATTCAATAAGAAATGACATGTTGTCATCGTAGAATATATTAAGAATGTGTCATTGTTGTATGTATTTACCTGCCAAATAAAATGGGAAATGAGATGAATGATTTGGACAAGTTAGAAGTTCACATAATTTTTGCTAACTTGTCATCTCCATTTTTTGCCATGTGTAAGCTTGGGTCACCCAAGCTAAGGATGGCAAGTGCCATTATTTTGGGTGCATACCTTTCTTTCATTTATGTGCTAAACGTATACTTGCTCTTTAAGCTAAAGCCCCAACCATTAAAATGATTAACTGTGATAGGAGGGAAAAAATTTGTAAATTCATGTGAAAGTGATACAAAATTGCTCACAGTCTATTATATGAAAGTTATGGTACAAAAATTGTTGTCCAAGAAGAACTCGAGATTATTTTGACTTATCCTCAATTTCAAAAGGTGCAGCTGTCGCTTAAGCTTAAGCTTTGTGCACACTCTCTGCCCCATGCAAAGAAAGTATCCTATCACATATCATTAGCAGCATGCACCATCTACCTATTCTCTCTCCTTTCCTAACCTATCCCCCTCTGGCCCTTTGTGTTTTACTTTTAAGCTTTAGAGTTTACAGTGCTAAACTGCTAATCTTATTTTAATATAGGTCTATGTTCGTTAACAATAAAATATGAAAAATTTCCACAATTGAATAAGAAAGTTCCCTACTGCCGAATGAGGAAGATTCCTACCGATAATTAGGACAAAAAGGCCTTATGCCCTTTTCACCCAAATTATATAGCCTTATGCCTTACTTCCCAAACTAATTAGGGAAATGTCCCTTTTTTATAACTCGAATTTCTCAAAATCGAGTTTAAAAAAAAAAAAAAAATTTATAGAGCCCTATAGTGACATTTTTAAGAACCTATAGTGACGTTTTAAGGACCTATATAGTGACGTTTTGTAACTCGATCTCTATAAAATCGAGTTATAGGGAGATCAAGTTATAAAACGCCTCTATATAGGTCCTTAAAACGTCACTATAGGTCTTTAAAAATGTCACTATAGGGCTTAACTCAATTTTGAGAAAGTTGAGTTCAAAAGAGGGGTATTTCCCTAATTAGTTTGGGAAAGAAGGCATAAGGCTATATAATTTGGGTGAAAAGGGCATAAGGCAATTTTGTCCTCGATAATTATATGAAACATTCCTCTTATTGGCTACTAATTTTCCCGTGCTTTACTCACTAACCTTTTTTTTTTTTTAATTATAAGTTTTAATCACTCTTGTTTGTCGACAAATTTAATCTTAAGTGCAATAATTAGGCCAAGAACACCGATAGCAACTTAACTGAGAAGTGTGGACTTGAGTCCCCATCTTGCAATCGGGTGAAAGGCCATTGTCACCAGTGTTTAGGTAAAGAAAACAACCACACATATATAATTATCTGTATTAATTAAATATTAGGAGATAGTCTTCTCTATTCCTTTCAATCACTCTCATAGAAGATCTGTTTGAGATTCGCTTATTTTGTTGAAACTAAAAACTTTTTGTTAAAAGTACTATAGATAAAGGTAAAAATAATCTTTGTCAAACAGACACATAGTATCAAAAAAATTTGACCTCAAGTTTTTAATTTTATCTCAGACCTCAAGTTCTTTCTTAAATGCTAAGAACTTTCACTAATTAATCAATTTACACTATTATTCCATAAAATGATCAATAGTTAAAGCGAGACAAATCAATACAACTATTCTTAAAGGAAAAAAGAGAGAAGAAATCAAGATTACCATATACAAAAATAATGCTCTTTGAGGTGAATATTATGTGTATACCCAAATATGCCTTGCTTAACTCCCAACACGCAAATAAGCATGTCCAAAGCCCAAACCAATGGGCTACATGCATTTTGTTGGTATAGAATGAGAAATAAATAAATAAATAAATAAATAAATAAATAAATAAATAAATAAATAAATAATTAATTAATTAATTAATTTAAGTATTAAATCTATTAAAAAATTAAATGACACGTCATGATTTGATCTCGGTTAAAACTTCGATCCGATCTTAAAAACTTTTTTCTTTTTTAATTCTTTGAATGATTTGAGTTTCAAAGTCAAAACTATGGTTTTGGCTTGTAGCCACACCATGTGCGGACTGTCAGTTTTGTTGAGAAAAGAAAAATTAAATGACATGTAATAATTTGATCTCAGTTAAACTTCGATTCGATCTTAAATATATTTTTTTTAAAATTCTTTAAACGTTTTGAGTTTCAAAACTATGGTTTTGGCTTGTAGCCACACCATGTGCGGACTGTCAATTTTGTTGAGAAAAGTTGAACTAATTATGCCATGAGTTCAGCAAACCTACCCCAACTATCACCTTTTGTTCTATTCGTTATGTAAATAGTGGAAACTGGAAAGTCATACAATTAGCCACTGTTAAATGAGTTGAGTTTACCAAACATGCCGTCGTATGACTTTCTGTTCTACTCGTTATGTAAAAAATTGTGGAAACTGGAAAGTCATTCGATTAGCCACTAGTTATTCGTGTTTGTGGCACTACAGTTTGCATATTGTACAAAGCATTCCTACGTGGTTAAAATTTTCTCTTTTGACTAACTTAATTGACTCACCTCTAAAATGTTTCGCACGTTTTTCTTGAATTCAATATGTCTAAGAAAGATTTACTCAAAAAAAAAAAAAAGTCTAAGAAAGAAATATATATGTTATTTTGGGTAACATCTGAGAGAGAGTTTGCTGTTCTCTATAGTAATTCAGCACCTTTTTTTTTTTTTTGCCTTGTTTGTTAGTATTTGAATCCATGGCATATGTATTTTATTTTATGATCACATTTTATTATAAGGTGAATACATCAATATGTTTGTGGTGTAGCCGTGTAGGGACGATTTGAACTTAAGTCTTTTTAGTGATGATGATAAATTCTATTAGTTAAACTAATTAAAACTGACTAATAATTAATAATTTTGATTAATGCATTCAACTCAATTCTACACTTTAAAGATGTGGGACTGATTTAATACAATTTGAAGTCTAAAGTGACTACTTTAAATGAACATATTTATATTTAAAAATCACTTAAATAATATTTAATCAGTTAATGTTATATATTATAGATTTTTAATAAAATTTTATTAATCTTACTTTCTACTCGTGACTAATTCACTTAATAGTAATTAGGTTTGATTCCTATTAATCCATAATTTTTTTGGGGTCTTTTTAAGATAAACGTAAAAGGTGTATAAATCACATATATTTTTTTAATTAAACAAAATACTTATTCCTTCACATTTAGGGGCATTTCTCAAATGAGAAAGTTTAAAGACACAACTTTTACCACAATTATGATATATGCAATCGTGAGTGGTAGAGAGAAAGTAATGAGTTCATGTAAAAGTGGTTCACAAACTACAATTGCATATTTCATTAAGTTGGGGCAAAATTTGTGAAAAATGATATGATCATTGTTTTAAAAACCAGACCAGAGTTCAACTTGGAATCAAACTTGAAATCAGTTTGGTCAAAACCTAGAAAATCGGAAAAGGGGTCAAAATCGGGAAAAATCGATCAATAACCAGTAAAAACCGAGAACCAGTCTCTTTTTTGGTTTTTTAACAGTTTTAATTTTTAAAACCATGGATATGATCCTACAAAAACTGCTATATTTTAAGAAGCCTATGCCATGGCCTAGGCATAAGGCCGGTGATGTGAAGATGGACTACTCCTTGTGTCACATATAATTTTTAACAAAATTCCAAAATTTAAAGAATTATTTTAGGACCATGTTTTTGGCATATTCTTTTTTCACAACTTGCTTAAATGTCAATTGATGATTGGATTACATAATTTACACAATTTTTTTTGAGGAGAATCCACATCGACTAACTTTTATTAACCTCTAGAAAAATTAGAAACAACAAAATTAGAAATGTTTGGAGGAATATACTCCATATCTAAACTAAGAGCATCCACAGCATGGAATCAAATTTTTAGCTTTTTAGCATCATAAAAAGTCACTTTATCTACTTTACATTCTCACATCTAACAACAGTGGTTTTATTTTAGATTTTAACACTATAAAATAATATAAACACTACAATAAAACAATATTTCATTCAACCACCAAAACACAACCACAACCAAAAGTAGTGTGAACACATGATGGCCATTGGGAGATACATGGAGAGGTAGTGAGGAGAGAGGCAAAAGCAGTGTGAACGCAAAATAAATTTTTTATTTTATTTTTATTTTACCTTTTAGCTACTGTACACAGCCAAAAGTAACCATGCACTGTAGCTATGGAGATAAAAAATATAGTTTTGGCTTCACTATTGCAAAGTACATTTTGATATTTAGTGGTACTAAAAAATAGCTATATAGCTATTTAGCACCACTATTACTAGTACTCTAATAAAAGAAAAGAATGTCTAGCTCTCCTAAATAAAATATGAGTTACAACATTGACCCGTTGCCTAATACAAGAGAAGGAAAAGCCCACTAAAGAGCCAATTATAGACAAAGTGTCTTTTACTAAATGTCCAACGAACGAGAGAGAAGAACCAACATGGTTTAAGTTAATAACAACCTCCGAATCACCATAAAATATAGAGTTATTCAACCCAAGTTCACGAATGAAAGTCACAGCCCTTTGAGCAACCAACATTTCCAGCAAGACAACAGATGCAGGCAAAGAAATGTTTTTTGATAGCGCTGCCATGACCTCATCCCTGCAATTCCAAACCACCACCCCAATCCCAGCTTCATTAGTTTCTGCGAAAACAGCACCATTAAAATTTGTTTTAAAACAATTAATCAGCAGCCAGGGCTTTCCACTTAACCATTCTTGAGCGTTGTCGAGGTACTGTGGGAGGCTTTTTTTTATTTTTTCGCCGAAACTCTTGTAACAAAAGACTAGCTGACTTGACTATTCTTTGAACCGGAAGGCATGACTTGACTTGACTTTTCAACCCAGGTCTTGACACTTTTATTGAATTAATCCAACATGATTTACGCATAGATCAACCACTTAAAAGTTTTTCAATCACTAATTTACACTCAAGTAAATTGTAATATAATTCTGTCTATAGATTTTTTTTTTTTTTGGAAATTTAAATTAGATATATATTATATTTTAATAGTAAACTGCCAAATGTCTCGGTATTGTGAAGAGAAGAAAACAGGAGTATTACTAATTAAGACACATATTAATAAACTATTTTAAAATTTTTTTATATAAAAATGAAAAATTACTGTTGTAACTTTTTTGAAATTTTTTTTAATTTTTTATAAATTATTTTTAAAAATAGATGATTAATATGAATCCGAATTAAAAAAAAAAAAAAAAACAAATATACTGATATTTCCGCAAAACATGTTCCACGTTTTGTATGTAGTCGTTAAAATATTCAGCTCACCACAATAACCCTGTCCACGCAAACTTGGACTGAGGTGGGGATTCTACGGCTAAGTGAAATACCCATAATGCCGTACGGAGTCAAAAGTCTTTCTAAATTCATTATAGTGAACTACCAAATATACCCTTGGGCTTATCCTGCTTTCGTCTCCGCACCGGACACTAATGAACGTTGGATAGAATTTTGCACATGATGATGTGTCAATAATCCAAAAGTCTCAGGGACTCCGTAGTCCGTACCAAGAAGTCAGCAATACAGCTCTGATTAGTAATTATACCTTGACAGGGTTACTCTAGTAATTTCATATAATACGATAAGATTACAAAAGTAGTTCCCTTTTGGAAATTGCAAAAGAGAAATATTCCGCTGCGACAAAGTATTAAAAGTTTCTCTTTCAGAAAAATTTGTGACCAATACTACCTAACCACGTCACATAAATATAAAATGTTATTTTTATCGAAGTAGCAGAGAATTTGCGCACCTTTTCTTTATGCACTAGCACCGCAATTTCGTCGTCGGTCATTTTTGTCTCTACAGTCTCAAACTCAAACTGTACAGTACCGTAATCAAATCTATATATCTCTCTTTCACGCACTCTCTCTTTCTCAGTGTCCGTTGAGTTGGGGACAAAATGACAAATCTCGCAGCTTCTCTTGGAGTTCTGTAGTGAATTGAACTGTGGATGAGACGCTCTCTCTGCAATTCGTCCCCGTAAAATTTCACCATGATGCAATCAGGTATGCTTCATGTGATTTCTTCTTCTATGTCACCCACTCTCTGAATTTTTTTTTTTGGTGAATATTTCTTCCTCCTTTATGTGACGCCTTTGATTCTGAATGTTAAACAAGAAAGAAAATTTTGTAAAAACTCGTAGTGTTTTTTATTTTATTTTTAGATGTTAATGGTTGATTAGGTTCGGTTTGGATCTCGAAAATTTGTGGGATATGACAATATGATTGAGAAGAGAGAAGTTACCATTGAAGGAGAGTTTTTCTTGGAAAACATTTTATACTCTTTAAATAAAACAAAATAAAAGTTTTCCACTCTATTGGGCTTTTTTCTTTGTTGACCAGAAAAAAATTTCCATTGACTTACGTTTTCCGCCATACCAAACACTAGAAATTGCTGGGAAAATCTCTTACGTCAAAACTAATGAAGCTTAACATTGAAAATTTGACTATGGATCAAGGTTACAAACATTTTTTTTAATAGGTATATACAATTCAAACCATGCACCCATATGAAATTAACTGAGACCTCACCTTGGTCACACCATCCACCCTTTTTTTTTTTTTTTTTTTTTTTTTTTTTTTTATGTGGGGAGGAGATGACATTTGGTTTGCCAATTTGTACTCACTCAGTCTGTTTTTACAAGTGTAAATTCCATATTGAAAATTTGGGTTAATCATGTAGTTTGCAATTGTGCATAATACTAGAAAATTCATATTGAAATGTTGAGTCAGATGCACCTATGCTCCTTGTGGTTTAGTGTAGTTTTACTGACATCCCCTGGTTTTATGTTTCTAATTTTCCAATCACACTCTGACTGGTATACAATTGGTCTAATTAATTACTTCCCTCCATTTTCAGTTAACTTTATTTACAGAAATAATTTAGTGACATGAGATTCACCAACTTCATACAGTTAACCATATTACACTCTCTGTAATCACACTTCCTTTGCTATCCAATTATTTTAATGTGACTAATTTTCATTAATGATTTTTGCAATAAGCGGATGAAAATAGTTTATTAGAACAATTGGATAGCACAAGATGTGTGATTGGAATAAACACAATCCAAGGCTATCAATGGAAATACTTCAAGCTACAAAATGAGTATGTCTATTAAATCTTTTTATTTTTCCTATAAATTAAAATTGGAGATTTGACACTTATTAAACATATTATTAAAAGAAGTAATGATTTTTGTTATGAGTTCCTTGCTGAAATTCATATGCTTATATGTTTAAGTTTATTAAAAAAATGTGACAATACAGATCATTATGTATTAGCTCATATTATCAAATGAGCTCTAGCTCAAATGACACCTTGAGAGTAACGTTTTAGACCCCAAATTGATTATGAGGAAAATTTATCAATTTATGTCCAATTAAACTAATTATGTGATCACAATTATATGGATGTAATCAATGAAACCAGCAAGTCACCAAATCTGTAAATCAAGTAGTAAAAGCATTAAAAACAATAAATAGATGACACGGTGATATGGTGACAAAGTGGAAAACTAATGGAGAACTTCTCCAAAGGAAAATCCACTATCAAGCAAGGCAATCCACTATATGAGAAGGAATTTACAATCTTGGACAAACATTTGTAACCTAGACTCTAGAATCCTAGTAGATGAACTCACTATTGAGATTGACAGCAGCTTTAAAACATCTGAATTTATCATACATGGATCTCTTCATGAACGACACACCTGTGTAAATGACCAAAACCTCTGACCAACTCCAAGCACCTCCTCTAAGATTTGATGCCACAGTGAATGTCACTAAGTTGTGGTTTCAAGCTTCGATCACACCAACTCAAAAGAATTTAGCTTTGTGAACTCATGGGTAGACTGGGATGGAAGTTATATTTTCTTCTCTATGTAGAACAGGGTTTTTGCCTCTTTTTACCACTGTCACTGAAATCGTGTTATGAAGGGCCTTATATAGGCAATGCAAGTAGGGTTAAAAACAAATGCATCGACTTCTTTAAAACAGGTGACTGAACAAAGTCTGCGATTTTCTATCATTGATCTAATGATAATTGAAATCTTGACAAAATGTCGTCTTGAGCTGCCTCTTCACAGATTTTTCTTGAAGACCTCAATGTTTGTTGCAGACGCAACAAATATTACATTGTCATGGAACTTGTCAATTTAAAATCTTAACACCTCCTACCCGTCAAAGAGTAAGGTGGAAAGGTTGAGGTTGGAGGTTCAAGGCCCACATGTTCTGTGTAACTAACAATACTATATATTTGTTTTAGGTATTTTATTAATAAAACTAGGGATGCATTAGACACTGTTTCTGCTTTTCTGTAGCTTTTCAAATAGATGATCAATATTAATATATTTCCTTTACATATATTAATATTGAAAATCTATTCGAACCACAGCCACAAAAGTTCCACTTATACACGTCTGACTGCTGTTCTTCGAATAAACACAGGATATGATATCAATGATCTATTTCGAGAAGCTCTAACCCGTTGGCTGAAGCCTGCAGAAGTACTCTTCATTTTACAGAATCATGACAAATACCAGCTCACGGAGGAGCCCCCTCAACAGCCAACTAGTAATGTTTATGCCTATTTAGACATTTTGTCAGGATTCTGACATCTTACTGGCTGTACATATTACTGACTACTGATTCTTTAACAGGTGGATCTTTGTTTCTATTTAACAAGAGGGTGCTTCGGTTCTTTCGTAGGGATGGTCATAATTGGCGTAAAAAGAAGGATGGAAGAACTGTTGGAGAAGCACATGAACGACTTAAGGTATGCCTATGCATTTATGGTTACCGGCCATCCTTTACTAGGAGGAACTCTTCCCTTTATTACTCCGATGCATCATATCTTTTTCTTGCTAATTTTCTGGGGAAGAAATCAATCTGAAATTTTTTTGGTTTACTTTTCGATTTTTGGCATATCACTTGCTAATTCCAATGCATCTTCAAATTTCTCAGTGTGTTTATTTTTGGAGATCAATATTTTTATTTCTTAACATGGTTTTTATGTTCCAGTTTATCATAATTCCATATTTATTCAAGAATACATGTGGCTGACCAGATTAGTTTGTTGAGGATTCATAGTTGACCCCAAGATTTTGGAACTAAGTCTTGGTAGTAGTTGTATTTAATAATACTGTATTTGCATGAAAGAGTGGTCCCCAAACAATTCTAGACAAATCATGGAAAAGACTGGGACACTAGTGTTGTGTTTGGGTGAAGCATTTGTAGGCAGCATTTGGGCACATGAAAAAAATTTAAAATTCTTTCAAATAAAATTCTTGTTTGGGTGCGTCATAAGAAGAAATTCAAATATCGTGGGGGAAATTTTTTCCAGAATTTTGGGGACTTGAAATTCTGTATTCAAATTTCACCTCTAGAGGTGGAATTTCTAAAATTCTTTATATATTCTCTTTTTCTTCATTCAATGAAAAAACCTTTAAGAGCAGTTAGGCAAATGAGTGTTGTTGTGAACAACACCAGTGAACTTAAACGACCCAGTGTAGAACCCAGTTCATTGAGACTGAGTCCATATTTGGAACCAGCCGCTCTGTTAAGCCTAGATTAAACTCTTCACAAGTCTCCCTCCTGGCATCTTGAAATTCTCAACTCGATGCCATTTTGCTTAGCTCCTCACCACATTTTAGCATTTTCACCCAGCTCCCAACCTTTCTGATCTTGCTCCACCTTCATTGCCATCTCTGCCACCATATTCTACTTCATATTTAGATCTCAATTGCACAACTTCTCTGTTGGTGACATTGCCATCAGCAACTTCAATCTAATGATGTTGACGTCGTCTTCATTGGCCCCAATTATGTTGCTAGATAACGTCACTTCAGAACCAAGCATGGGGTTTACTACCAACAATAAAACTTTGTTGGTGGAGGTTTGGGAGTCTTGGCCTTCGTTAGCGTCATCTAGGAGATCATCTCTGAGTGAGGTGCTAAGGAATTTCTTGGTTGGGTTGGATGAAAAGTCCATAAATCCCTCCCCTTCTCAAACAAATAAGATATATAATTACTGGGGTTATAAAAAATGGAATTGTAAATCACGTCATTTGAGATTTTATCTTCAAAACTCAATTTCTTCATCCAAATACAGTGTAGATGTTTTGCTTATAAATTTCAAATATTAGTTTGCACCTAAAATGGTTTAGCTAGAATGTTATGATCCTAACTTCCCACATGGATAAGTGTAAGCTTAACCATGTGTTTATAAGTTTTTGGGCACCCTCCCCTTGCAAGCCGGTTTTCAAGGGTGAGTCTAACGTGGAATAAGTAAAAGTTGTTCAAACGTGTAGCTGGACTAAGTTGTGTGTGGTTGTGTTATGTTCCTCTGTTATCATTATCATACGTAATTTTTGTGTTTACCATTTGTTCTGGCATTAATGGATTTCTATATATTGATTTTTTCTTCAGTTTTGAGTATGACAGTTTATCTGCATGGCTAGGTCGGAAATGTTGAAGCGTTAAATTGCTATTATGCACATGGAGAGCAAAACCCAAGTTTTCAGAGACGTAGTTATTGGATGCTGGATCCGTGAGTGGAATTTTATTTATTAGCAGACTGTATATAATCTTATACCTTTAAGTTTCATGCTATGACCTATGAGTTATGGTTTTACCAGTGAAAAATTGTTTAGACAGATTTATGTTAGGCAGAGTTTAGATGGGCCTTGGAGTTTCAGCATGTGTGCTTGTTCATATTATATTTATAGTGTCATTTTGCAGTTGCTATGTCAATGGATATATATTTCTGAATGTATTGAGTATCATATTTACATGCATGTTATTTTGGTTGGCAGGGCATATGAGCACATCGTTCTTGTACATTACAGAGAGACTAATGAGGTGAGTTTGTAGATCCTGATTATAAGCAAGGCTGATCTCACTGTACTTTTACTTGATTATTATAACCTCTTTGTTGGCCTCTCTTGACCTATTTATAATGGCTTAGACCAATCACATTTCCCAGTTATATGTTCTTAATTTTGTCTGCATAGTTTTTCAATTCTTTTCAGCCACAGGTCGCTTTATCCTATCCTGGTGGGCCTAATTACCTTTGAATGTTTTGTTGACCATTTCTACTAGACCATCAATATCATAGAACTAGTATGAGTTAATAATGCTTTAAAGTTTCTCATTTGTCAGGTGCTTCTGTATCAAGGGTCAACCATGACTATTTACTAGTTATGATCCAAGTGTCCCAAATATGTCCCCTCCTCCCCCCCACCCCACCAAACACTCGTGGGAACTTTTCACTTGCCCATGTAATTTGAAGATTGCATGGATCCTAGATGTAGTTGTTTCTGTAAAACATAATCTGCTACTTCTCTGTTTGTGTGCTATTTAACTTTTTCATTGTTTTCAATAGTGAGATTGATCTTAAAATAAAAATAAAATGGTTGTGTTATTGGTTTCAGGGAAAGGCCACTTCTGCATCTGTTACACTCTTATCTCCAGGATCCTCTTCTACCTTCAGTCAGAGTCCTAGCTCTTATACTAAAAATCCAGGCTCTAACTCCATAATTAGTGATTTCTTTGATCCTTACCAGAGTTTATCTAGTCCAGAAGTGAGTTCTGAGATAGCCATCAAGGATAATGGGATGGATCACCTGGACAGGGTAGATAGAAGAGAACAGAGAGAGAGTTCTCCTGAGCTTGAGGTTACTCAAGCTTTACCTCAAGCTTTACGAAGGCTTGAGGAGCAATTAAGTTTAAATGAAGACAGCGTCAAATATATTAGTACATTCTATAGTCAAGATGAAAATTCTAATGATTCAGATATCCTGCAATACGAAAGGGAGAATGCAAAGCAGGATCAATCTGCAGCTTTACTGCATGGACCAGAACATATTGATCAGTTTTATGGGGGACATGTTGTCATTCAGGACTCAAACAACCTTGAGTTTCTTTCTGCTGCAGGTTCTTTTTTTCCCCCCGTCATCCGGTGCATAGAATTGTTATAATGAACTTGTGTGTCTTTAACAGATCTGGTATATTGTTGAAACTACATTCTTCTTGGCTGTGTTTGGTTTCAGTTTAAATTAGTTCTATATTTTTTGACATCTTGCTCATTATTGATGATATTTGTTGTGGAATCTAATATGATTTTCTATCTTCTTATGTTGTGTTTTATAGTTTCGTCAGCTTGTACAAGTCCTTGGTCATGAATGAGCGGTAGTGTTAATTTTTGATATGATAGTTATCATAACTACTTTGACTCTTTTTTAGATCCATCACAAATCCACATCATGTCATCTGCATCTGGTGTAATGTATCAAAGCCAAAAAAGAAAATACAGATAGGATGTGCCATTGTTTGTGCAAAGAAACCCCAAATTCATACTCAAGCATTAAAAGGGATTTTTTTTTTTTTTTTTTTTTTTTTTTTTTTTTTTTTTTTTTTTCAATATCAGTTTTTGAAACATATGACGTGCTTACTGTGAGTGAAGTTACCACATGAAAGAAGGTTGAAGGTTAAAAAACATCTGTGAGAAAAATGCCTACCTTCCTAGGTACCTAGCTAGGGGTGTCAGCACAAGCTTTAGAAATATGACAAGTACTGCCTGTAGAATTATGTTTTATATAAAAGAACATGTAATTGCAATGCGCTATCAAAGAGTACTTTGGGGGTAGGCTGTAAATGAACGGGGCTATTCAGCTCAGGCTCTACTTGGGAAAAGCTTGTTATGTTCATTTATTTAATAAATGAGCCATGCTCAAGCCAAACGTTAGACTTGACTAAACATGCTGAGCTCAAAGAAAATAATGTGCTCATGAACAAGCTTGTGAATATGAGGCTTAATTTAAGTAATATTATATTATATGTTTATATGCATATATGTATAAATTGATGTTTATGTTTTGAAATGTTGTAAGATATGTTCACCTTTAAAAGGCTGTATTCATTGTACAATGCTCCCCCTTTTATGGGGTTTGGGAAAGGTGGTTGGTAGCTAGCCTTGCCCCCAACTTTGGAGTGTTTGATTTCCAGAACCCACGACACATTGCTTGTGTGAAAGGCACTTGCTATTGCCCAAAGGTTTGACCTCAGGTGTTCACCTTTAAATTTGTTTTTAAATTTAAGAATAGAGAACCTAAATCCTTTAGACGATAAGGCTATTCATTTTCCTTAAATTACTGTAGAAACATGGAGGAAAAAGCAGTCAAAATTGTATGCCTCTGTCCTGTTTAAAAGAAAGTAAACTCTGATACATCAACTTTCAAGAGTTGCTAGGTCAGTCCTTTAGATTTTCTTCAGTTTGATCACTCAAAACATTGATTTGCCTACCTGCTTTCTTTCTCACTTCTTTTGCCTGAGATTTTCTGTGCATCCAATAGTTTCCAGTTTGTAAAATGTTAAATGTCATAATGATCTCAAATTTTCAAGTCTTAAGCTTCTGCTTCGTTTGCTTTCCCTATTACTTCTTTTCTTTGTTATTGTAAAAATAATTACATGGGAAAAGAAAACAAGAAAGAGCTGATGGAGTCATTTTTGTAGGTGACACTGGTAAAAATCACAATCAATCGTTTGGGCATGATTTTACTGATGGAAGTAAAGGATCTTTATCTTGGACAGAGATGTTTGAGTCATATAACACTTCATCAGGTGTTGAGTCCCAGAGTGAAAACTTGTACATATTGGATGGAAATGTGAGTATCACAAAGAATCTCATGGCGTCTTTTATTTCACATCTATGATCTCTCTCATGTTTGATCCAGACTCTGATTTATTCCTGGTAGTATCTGTAATTTTTTATTAAGGGACTCAAAACTTTTTCTACTTATTCTTTACAATACGCCTTAATTCTGTCTGTCCACTGTATGGGTTTTTTTGTGTGTGTGTGAGTCTCTATATAGTATTTGTTAAATAATCCTTTTGAATACCAAAAAAAAAAAAAAGTGTTATTTTTAATTCAGTTTCATCTGTCCAACAGGGAAAACCTCCTTCTTCAGGGAAGGCACCTAAGGAAGAGCAGGAACATGGTCATTGGCTAAATTTCGATGTAGATAATTTTGAAAACAGTATGATTTCCTCTGCTTCTGATAGTAACTAGCTTGTAACTCCCTATTTATGCACATACTCATTTTAAAACAAACACCATTAGATACATATAAAACGTTTCTATCTTAGTTTAACTTTGTTGGTATTCATTTTAGGACTTTTTTTCAATTCTTGAAAAAACTTTGTAAGGATAATGTTTGGTAGAGTATGCTAAGTGGAGGGTGAGGTCATGGGTTCAAAACTCATTGGATGCATGTGTAACTTACCAATAAATAAATAAAAAAGATAATATTTGGTAGAGTATGCAAATTGTTCATTATTAATTGTTTCATTTTACTTCAAGGAAAAAATGGTAGTTTACTAAGCTATTTGTATACTTAGTTTTTACTTCTTAATGTAATTTTTGTTCTTGTAATGTAATAAATTTATTTAGTACTTACATTTTTACAAATAATTTTCATAACTGAGTTTTTATGAAAATATATTGAGAAGGAACAGCAAATTTTTTAGAACTTAAACTTTCTTGAATTAATAATAATTTTTGTAATGCTTTTTATCAATATATCTTATTACTTATCCAAAAAAAAAAAAAAATTTGTAATGAAAAATTGGATTAGTTTAAAATGAGTTGAAAGTAGTTTTAAATAAGCCTCAAGTACAATTAGATAGAAGTGGTTTTAACTGGGCTTGAATAGTAATGGGTTAGAAGTAATTTTAATTGGAGGGACATGGCACAAAATTAGAGCGCGATTAAAATCTAATTTTGATGAAGTAGAAAGCTAAATAAATAGAATTCCCTTTCCTTTTCAAAAAATGTGCCACTTGATGGAATCTTAGACAACTATATATATATATATATATATATTTTTTTTTTCTTTTTCTTTTTTTGATGCTGTTTTAGCCTTAGTGAAATTTTATGAAGTATTGACAACCATCTTGTATTACCAGCTTCTATGTCTCTGGCTGAGGAAGCTGACAGGTTTAAATTTCCTGCGTATTCTTCAGAGATAGAATCTCATGAAACCAATTCCAACTACTACATGACGTTTTTTGACCAAGGCCAAACAGGAATTCCTCTTGAAGCAGACTCAAGTTTGACTCTCGCACAGAAACAGAAATTTACCATTCAGGAAATATCCCCAGAATGGGGTTATGCCAACGAGGCCACAAAGGTATGTATCATGTAAGTCCATGTCTTGGGTGCTATTTCCTAAGATGTATTATGCTTCCTTCGCTGAGATGGCAACATTGTTTCATTGACTGAATACTTGGTTTGTTTACTGGATCTCCTATTGCTCTAGAGCATCTAAAAATCAGGCTGCATATGTTGAGTGATTAACTAAATCCTTATCTGACAACATCATATTCCTGTTTCATGAAAGATAGGTTTATCAACTTTAACTAAATGGTTAGGTACAGCATGATTGGTTTGATTCTTTTACTAGACATGGTTTTATTATAGAAGAAAAACCAGAGTATCTTTATAAAATTCCACTGCTTGTCAACCCAGCTTTGAATGATGTACCTCTTCATGACTGGATGAATTTCAGAATTCATATTTGGAAAACTACTAGTGGTGTGGACATTAGATATAGGCCTCCAATTAAGCTTACTTATGGACACAGATGCCAGAAGACATCCCATTAGGGCTTATGGATGGGGCCTACTATTAGTTGGGCCTAAGGGCTAATCACTTAATGTCTAAGATTAATTTTAGTTACGTAATTTAGTTATTTCTTTTCCTACTTGGTATAGGAATTTTATTCCATTTCTTAAGGTTGGTAGAGTTATTTTCTTTTCGTACTAAATAAGTTTGGAACTGTATGTAAGAACACAATGTTTAACATTCTTTTATAGCTTTCTTTAGGAATAAAATTATTTATAGTTTTCCTTCATAGCATCATGCTAATTCTGGGCAACTCTAGTACTGGATTCCTAGGTTTTGCTTTCTTGCTTGGTACCGATTCCACGTAAGTCTAGGTGTTAATTCTTGGGTTATTTATATTTATATTTTTATCTTCTTTAATTTCAGGGTTGCATCAGTTTTGGTTTTGTCATGCATCTAATTTTGGTATTAGAGCAAACTCTAATCCACACAATTAACTGAGAGCCAAGACTAAAATAATTGGTCAATGTCACACATGTTAATTTACCAAACATCGCAAGCAAAACATTGGTCTTTATACCCCTATTTATGCCAGACTGCCCTTGGCAATATTTGAGCATGGACTTTATGTTAGGACTGTCATATACCTTTAGGAAGCATGATTCAATTCTAGTAATTGTAGACCGTTTCTTTAAGATAGCCAATTTCATCTCATGCTCCAAAACCTTGATGCATCCACAGTTGTAAAGCTTTACTTTGATGAAATTATCAAGTTGTTTGGTCTTCCTAAAACCATAGCGCATGAAAAGGAATTTTGGTTCATGAGTTGCTTTTGGGAAACCCTGTGGCATATGGTAGGCACAAATTAGAAGTTTTTCACAGCATTTCATCTTCAGGTTGGGCAAATTGAGGTTGTTAATAAGAGTCTTGGAATTTCTTGAGTCCTAGGGATGCAAAAATGCCCTGCTTGGCCTGTGTTGCCCCACTTAGGCTTTCCCTGCCCAGAAGAGGTGATGGGATGAGGATGGGCCTTGCTTGCCCCACTCTGTCTTGCTCTGCCCTGTGTACATATATTATTTAATGTAAAATAAATTATTTATGTATATAATATAATCTTCTACATACATATCCAAATTATAATTTGTTTTTTTTTATACATATATTATTACCATCCCAAAACACTTGTCTCTCATTCTCTCTTTGTACTTTCAGAGCCACCCTTCCCCTTTCTATTTTATCTTTTTTTCATTAATGTTGGAGCCAAATCATTAGGGATATTAAAATACCTCTACCTGCCCCATCCATGATCTGTCCTGCTCCTAACCATGCAGGTTCTCCCTGTCCTGCCATATCTTTGGTTTTATTTGCTTGAATTTAATAAAATTCTTTTTTTTTTTTTTTTGAGAATCTTGAATTTAATAAAATTGATTACAAGTTTCTTCCTTTCCTTGGTTAAAAAGTTATTTCCTTTTCTAACTTGGTTTAGAAGTTATTTCCTTTCCTTTTGCAATGTAACCTGGGAAATCTATTTAGATGCCCAAATGTTTAGTATTGTTACATTGACTTGATTATCAAACTTAATATTGAAATTTTTGCCAGTGACTTGGTGTTGACTCAAAGCAACTAGGTGTTGACTCTTAGGTTTTACTTTGTTTTTTGCACTTGGTTTTGATTCCAAGCAACCCTAGATTCTGATTTCTAGGTTTATATTTAAAATTTTTTTTTTTTCTGTTTTATTTGTTTCCCACAAATTCATTGAGAATTTGCTGCTTCATCAACTTCAGTATCAGAACAAATTTTGTGACATTTTTATTTTCCATAATATAGTTGGTTTTCTCTTGAACTAGATAGCATAAGGTTCATGGACTTAGGTTAGGTCCACTTCAGTGAATTCCTGAATGAATGTCCTCTTTAACTTTTTCAAAATGGTAGAATCTCTCTCTGAAACTGAAGATCTACTGGTCATGCCATGTTAAATGGATTTTGATCCACTGGGTCATTAGCCCTGCCCTATTATTTCTTTAATGGGGTTCGTCATTTAATGACAGATAATTGAGGATTTATCTTTTTTAGAATTGGATGAAAAAGATTAAAATGACCGTTCAAGTTTCACCTTCATGCTATATAAGGGTTGGTCCTGATCTAATAATTCAACATGCATTCCCTGGATGGATATGCTGACTTCTGCCATAAATTAATTTGTTGGTGCAGCTGTTATTTTGTGGAGTGTTAAATTACTGATTGTCCCAAACTCTCCCTTTAGTCCCAACACATGGGATTTTTAACATTTTAAATGGGAGGTAGATTGGGGACAAAAATCAATCTCAGGATCTCCCGCTTGATACCATGTCAAAATCAAAATGAAATAGAGAAAATTGGATTGAAGATGGACGCAAGAGAGAGAACACATGAGAGTTATGTGGTTCGGCCTTGTGGCCTACATCCATGGGACAAGAGCCCAAAGGGCTACAGATTTACATACATCTTTCTTGAATATACATTACAATGGGATCCATATTTGTAATGGGATTTACATACACAAGTCTATGATAATTTGAATTTGAACTGCATATTTGTTGCCTCAATCCCACGATTTTATCTAACAATTATTCCCATAATTTTCTCTCAAAATCAATGTCTTGATTTGGTCTTCAATGACATGGAAAGTAAATTATACTTTCCAACATGGAGTTTAAGTTCAAATAATTCTAATTGCAGGTCTTCATTATTGGATCTTTCCTCTGTGATCCATTGGAATCTGCCTGGACTTGTATGTTTGGTGATCTTGAAGCTCCTGTTCAGATCATTCAGGAAGGTGTCATCTGCTGCAAAGCTCCTCCTCACCTTCCTGGAAAGGTGACTCTCTGCATCACTTCTGGCAATCGGGAATCCTGCAGTGAAGTCAGGGAGTTTGAGTATCGGATTAAGACTAGTGCTTGTGCTCACTGTAATTTGCCTAATACAGAAGCTGCCAAAAGTCGTGAAGAGTTGCTGTTACTTGTTAGATTCGTGCAGATGCTTCTTTCTGAATCATTGATGCAGAAAGGAGACACTGTAGAATCTGAAATTCAACTACTTAGAAGATCTAAAGCTGATGAGGATTCATGGGATCATGTCATAGAGGCTCTCTTAGTTGGCAGTGGAACTTCATCCAGCATGATTGATTGGATTCTTCAAGAGCTTCTAAAAGACAAGCTGTGCCAGTGGCTTTCATCCATATCCCAGGAAGGACCTGACCAGACAGGCTGTTCCTTGTCCAAGAAAGAGCAAGGGATAATACACATGGTTGCAGGGTTGGGCTTTGAATGGGCCTTAAACCCAATTCTCAATTATGGTGTCAATATAAACTTTCGTGACATTAATGGGTGGACTGCTCTTCATTGGGCTGCACGCTTTGGAAGGTAATTGAAACTGCTGATATTGCAGCAGAAAAATAAGGATTTTAGCTCTTATATGAAGAAGCATTTGTGTTCCCAAAGTTTTTGGAACTGAGAAATTGGGGTTTTAGGTGGTTTTGACCTTGGGTTATTTGAGAGAGAGAAAGGGGGGGGGGGGTAATTTCTTTTATCACTTATTGAGTCACATGGTGCACTAAAATCTGAACTAATATGTTATTCAAATAATTCTTTATATCAAATTATATTTCAAACTCCATGTTTCAGAAAAGCGTAGAAATATACACCGCTAAACTTCATGTGTAATCTTCTCCCCAGTTTGAAGTTTGAAATCCAATATACATATATTGAAATCAACTATTATATGTTTTAACTTCCTCACTTGTTCATGAAATATTGTTCAAAAGATTATGTTAGACATTTCATAGACTTCCACCCAAAGGGCAGAAAAATACTTGTTTGCAACAACAGTTGAACACATCTATGAATTTCTAGATCATTTTTGATACCTAGCTAAATGTTCCATAGCTCATGTAGCTATGAGAAAGGAATTACAGCTGTGCGTCACTGGTCTATCAGTTCTTTGTATTGCATACCTATGGCCAAAGGGAAGAAAAGATGCAGGATGACTACTAGTGAAGTAGATACAATGCAAAATAGTATGGGTTAAACGTTACCCTCAAAATGTTCTTGGATGTGCTGCACATGATTGAACAGCACCAATTTGTTTATTGTGCTGTGGCTCAGGAGCTGTGGTCTATGATATTTTTTCTGTTTGGTGTTTCTTGGGCGATGCCAAAATTGGTGCAGGAGATGTTTGCGTGCTGGAATGAGTGTTTCAGAAGAAGAGGCAATGGGTGGATATGGCAGGCAGTTCCATTATGTCTCATGTGCTGTCTTTGGAGAGTGGAATGATAGGTGCTTTGAGGGACATGACCTAAATGCAGCAAAGTTGAAGTATCTATTACCAAAGTCATTATTTGATTGGATCTGTCGCAGGGTTCTTGCATTTCCTGGATTCCTTGAGTTTCCACTAGCTCTATATGTTTACTTTTTTTCATCTTGCTTTCTTTTGTTTTCATGTTGTACTATCATTACACATCTCATGTACTTGGATTGAACCTTTATATTTTTCTTCAATAAAATTTTACTTATATAAATAAATAAAAAAGAAGCAAATTCGTATATCACTAAGGTTGGTTTGGTTAGTAGTAAGCCATAGCATATTATTATCATTAAGGTTCATCACTAAGTCAATTTTTCATATGCAATTAATCTTATCTACAAAATTTTTAAGGTTGTTGATCTCTATGCCAAAATTCTTTATCCGCTGAATCTGCTATATTATTTAATGCCTACATGTTATTTGATTAGTTTACCATTTACATATTGCTCTTCTGTAACAGGGAAAAAATGGTCGCTGCACTTATTGCTTCTGGTGCATCAGCTGGGGCAGTGACAGATCCCAATTCACAAGATCCAAGAGGTAAAACGCCAGCATCTATTGCAGCTACAAATGGGCACAAAGGACTGGCTGGCTACCTTTCAGAGGTGGCATTAACTAGCCATCTGTCATCCCTCACACTGGAAGAAAGTGAGCTTTCCAAAGGCTCTGCTGAGGTTGAAGCAGAAATAACTGTGAATAGCATTTCAAAAGGAAGTCTTGCGTCAAGTGAGGATCAAATTTCCCTTAAAGACACCTTAGCTGCTGTCCGGAATGCAGCCCAGGCTGCTGCACGTATACAATCTGCTTTCCGTGCACATTCGTTCCGACAACGACTACATAGACAAGCTTCCTCTGTTGCTAGTATAGATGAATATGGTATCAATTCAGATGACATTTCAGCACTGTCAAGGCTAGCCTTTCGTAACCCGCGTGTTTACAATTCTGCTGCATTATCTATTCAGAAGAAGTATCGAGGTTGGAAAAGTCGCAAGGATTTCCTAGCATTTCGTCAGAAAATTGTTAAGATACAGGTATCACCTTTTTCAATCTGATGACACACTGACTCAAGGAGTATATAAATTTATCCCCTTTCTTTTTTCTATAATAACAAACTCACATCCATATTAAATTAGTTAGTTTAAAAGATTGTTAACTTTTCTTGCTTGGCAGGCTCATGTGAGAGGTTATCAGGTAAGAAAGCATTACAAGGAAATCTGTTGGGCTGTTGGAATTCTAGATAAGGTTGTACTTCGATGGAGACGGAAAGGAGTTGGTTTGCGAGGTTTTCGGAATGACACACAGATCATTGATGAAACTGGAGATGAAGACATTCTCAAGGTGTTTCGCAAACAAAAAGTGGATGTGGCTATTGAAGAGGCTGTCTCACGGGTGCTGTCCATGGTTGACTCTCCAGAGGCCCGTCAACAATATCATCGTGTGCTGGAGATATACCGCCAAGCTAAGGTTAGTAGGCAAGAGATCTTGAATTGATGTTCAACTATAGCTATGTTTGTTGATGATGATCCAACAAGTTAATATGTGATTTCAAATCATTGAATCTCAACCTCAAGTTCATCTTTAAACATTTCTTTAATTTTGCAATTGACAACATATAGGATTAGAAACAACTATATGGAAGGGGGAAGGAACTTAAGAGTTCTGATTTTATTTTTGCTTCTAATTAATGAGAATAAGAATCAGCATTATACTGCATGATATGAAGCAACAGCATCCAAATTTGTGCCTAAGATCAACCCATAGTCATCTATAACCAAGTGTTTTTTTAGTCCCTTCCCTGATCCCAACACCTTTCATTGCAAAATGCTTGGCAATCCTTGCTAGAGCTTATTTATGATGTCATGCCAAACCTGTTAAACAAACAAATTCATGTCTTTTTTTGAAATAGTAAAAGTTTTACCTTACATCTTAGTCACTAGTACCTTTTCATTCTAAGAAGCACAAACACAGTGACACGACAGGGAAACAGCAATTAAGTTATATTATATATATAGGCATAATTTATGATCATCTTAGGTTTAAATTGCAATATATTTTATGTGTCGATATATATTTATTTATCATTCTTTAGTAAATGTAATTTCTCCTTAGAAAAAAAGGGAACCCTATATCATATTATTTTTGTCTGCTTCAATAGAAAAGGCCCTTGTTTAAAAATAAATAAATAAACAAAAATCATCCAAAGGTCCAGTATCTTATGGAGCCAATTGGCCCAATCTGTCTGCTAGTACTCTTTCTCATTTACTCTATTCCTTAATTCCTTCTCACTTTCCTCACTTTTGACCCAAAACAAAAAGAAAAATCTCCTTTTCCTTGAGAGTCATGACACAATATAAGAGAGAGACAGACAGACAGAGACGCAGAGGCAAGATGCCACCAAAGCTCTAAGATTTATGGCCTCCTCGCTAACACTAGATACAAGCTCCTCTGAACTCTGCTGTGTTGCCCTGTGTCTTGAACATGTTGAGACCGCTCCTCTGACCACCACCATGGTCTCTACAACCTCCTCTCCACTGTAGACTCCCTCTTCAAATTGGACCAAGCCACATCTCTTAGTAGGCCATCAAGCATCAATCTCCTCAATTTTAGCCCTTTTTTAACCGTTCAACTTTAAGCTGGAGTGCCTAACAAAAAACCTTTAAGATTGACTGCGTCTTGGACTATGTCCCAGACATATTCAAACTGTCCTTGGGATGTTCGTGCATTTTAGGTTTCATTATCTTGTAATTCCCAAGGTATGATACCTTGCAACTTCATAGTTACAAGTCATTTTCTCGGTACTTTGGGTCTCTCATTTTATGTACTTGTTAGCATTACTATAGTGGGATTTCAAAGAAATGGGCTTCAATTTTTTAAGCTTCTCGTTACCCCCCAGGAGTCCCACTACCAAGTCTGGCTAAAAGTTGTTAACTCCTTAATTGAGCTTTACAAGTTCAGTCAGTTGCAAGTCATGATTTTTTTTATTAATATTTATATATATATATATATATATTTTAATATGGTCAGGATAGACTGGTTCTCTTGATGTTTTGTTTTGTTTTCAGAGTAAATGCACTCTCTCTTGAGAACACTAATTTCTTTTTCTGTCGAAATTTATGAGACAGTTTGCGTGTAGATTTCCAACCATACATTTCATTAGGTTAAATGATGGTTCACATATGTTATATTGGATGCAAATCATATTTTGGAACATTTACAATTTAAGATGTTATTCAAGTTCAATCATGAAGGGTGATTACTTTTGGAGGGTCCCTATTCTATATATTTGGAAGCCAGGTGTATGACTTCTTTGGCCAAACATCCTTAAATTAACCATAAGAATTAAAAAAAGATAACATGGCTCCAATATCCTATATTATTTAGTAGTAGTATTTTTTAAGTTTATCCTAATGGCTGTGGTCTCTCTATGTTGGCATTTTATTCGCCTATATGTATAAGTTACTGAATTTATTCAAACATTCATGCAGGCTGAACTTGTTGGCATGGATAGTGAAGGTGTGGGATCAACTTCTCTAGGTGATGTGTTCGGAATGGAAGACGAAGATTTGTATCAATTCCCATAGCATCTGTTAATCAGTCTAACTAATCATAGGTTGGCCATTTTTTAATCTCTCTAGATGGTTTCTGGATTTAGTTTGTGCATAATGGGTTGGATTTCACTAAATTGTATAGTGATAGATAAGCTCTTGCTCTAATATATTGATTATGTAAATGCTTCATGTAATTGTTGTAAATGGTTTTTTTAGGGGTTTGAATGGGTTTAAGTAGAGAGAGACTCCCTTGCCCTTCCTCTCTTTTAGATATCCTTCTCTTTGCACCAGGTAGGCCAGTAAAAGCCTCAGAATTAAATCAAGTCAAGGAATCCAGATCCTTCTTACAAAGCAATTTTCCCATCTGGCTACGCTGCTGAAACGATTCTGGGGCTTTGGGGGGTTCTATTATTGAAAAGATCTCCATTTGGTGAGAGTCTGAGCCTTAGATAAATCCCTTTATTCTCTGACCAATGGTCCCACGATTACGGAGCCTTTGTGTACCTATTAGTATCCTAGTTTTACCCTAGTGTGCTGCAAGATGGGAGTGAAGAATTTATTATGCTTAGAAGTTGGTTCATGCGCCCAAGACTTGTACCTTATCTTCCTAACGTATTCAACGGAGACATAGAGATAGAGAGAGAGAGAGATTAAAACTATGTTCGATTCAATTGAACATGTTTTTAAGATTAGAGAGATTTTTTTATTGAAGATAAATTTCGGAAGAAGAAAAAAAAGCTGTATTTTGAAAAGGCAAACAGTTTGAAAATGTTATTTCTGATTTGGTGTTTGGTGCAAAATTGGACCATGTTTATTATTATTTAAAAAAAAAAAAAAACATTTTCCCAAGTTTCTAAAAATAATCCGAAAGAAGTGAAAAGCTTAAAACATTTTTTGAAACACTTGTGTCCTCAAACCAACCTTTATTCCGTTATGTAACCAGTCTTTTCCCATCATCACGATTGCTATATCTGCGCCATATCTTCGTTGTCATTGTAACCTCAACACTTACAACATTCTCATTGTAGTTGTTATCATGTATATTGTACAAGTAAAATACTTTGTTTGCACATCAAATATGATTGGGCTTCCCATCGAATATATATATATATATATATATATATAGGATTGGGCTTGGGCCTTAACTTTGATTAAGCTTGTTATCTTTTAACATCTCCTTTCAAATAAAGTGGAAACTTGAAGACAACTTAAGTTTGTAATGTAAACTTGTGAAAATGCTTTCACTATACCTCAAAGATGCCTTCAAGATATTTTGAAGATGCTTTCGAGATGGTGATGAAGAATGGACAATGCATAATGTAAAATGAACAGGTAGTGGAGGAATGTCGGAAAATGGCTACAAGGGCCTAAAAATGGTTACATCAATAACCTAGGGAGCTGTTATGGTCAATGGACTACTATACTAAGTTTGAGGAACATTGGCAAAGTCATGATGATGTATGTACAATGAGTCGACAAATTTTGCATAGGTTGAACGAAAAAAAGAAAAATGAGAAAAGAGTCAATTGGTGTGATTTGGGTGTCTCACATAGAAAAGTATACTCCAAAATCAAAATGTACGTGAAAAACATAATGAAGTACATCTAATTAGAAAAAGTCAACTTAGGTCAATAATCTAGGGAGAGTTTGGTTCAGTTTTTTGAAACTGGACTTTTTGAAAAAGTGAGGTTTTTAAAAAATGCGGTATGAAATTAGGCTGTGGGGTCAGAGAGTTTATGACCCCGGTCCACTTTACATTAGGGTCCAAGGTCCGAGCCGATGACATACAATGAAAGTCCAAATGGCCTAGGGATATAGCCAAGGACGATTTTGTCCTCGGCATCCCAGAGCGCTCCTAAAAGAAAGGGCGAGCACAGTGTAGGAGTGGCCCAAGTAAAAAGCTGCCAGTACTCTGCGCCTGACAGGTCCATGCTCTTCACCATACTCTTCAGCTTTTACAACCACCCCCAACCACTTTGGGTATGGGCTGAAAAGACAAGTACCAACCCTAAAAAGCAAAACCTACACGTGGAAGCATAAGAGAGGGGAAAGGCTAGTATAAAAGAAGGGGGAAGCAACCAAGAAAAAGGGGGGGGCAGATCGTCTCCCAAACCATTGAGCCCTAAAAAAGGAGAATAATAAGAACACAAAACTCTTCGGACGAGGTCTAAGGACCGGAGCCACTCAGGTCGTGTTGGAAAAAAGTCTTATTAGATACGCCAGATTCACCCTCGTGCAACTACCATGAACACCATGACCAACCACTGTTCGGTGACCAAGGCCTAACTTTTCAGCCCACGCTCTACAAATTTTATTGTTTGGGTCTTTAACGTACGAACCCAATACTAGTTTGGGATTGTTACAAATTGAGTCCTTACATGGGCTTTTTGAAAAAGTTGAGTGTTTGGTAAAAACTGTTAAAAAATACTTTTTGAAAAAGCTGAGTGTTTGGCTAGCACTTATAAAAGTGGTGGTTTGTGTGGTAAATTACCACAAAGAACACATGTATATATAAGAGAGTTTATTTCATTTTTAAATCAACTACTTCATAATATTTACTCAAAAAAAAAAAGCTACTTATTAATAATAATAATAATAATAAATATATTATTTTCATAATTATTTGTTATTACTATTACTATTATTGGTATTTGTAAGGTCACAGTTCTTTTGCGGACCAATGATGATGTTGGGCTCGCGCATGAAAGATTCCTCACAATATGATTTGTAGAGAGTGGGCTTGAAAAACTAGCCGTTGGGTACGGGGCGATGTTCCGGTCTTGTTTTTAGAGGAATTCATATAGAAAGAGGAGTAGGGTTTGAACATTTAAGCCCTACAGTGTCGCATCCTATGGGGTTGGACTCCTCGGACTTGATCCGAGGATCATTAAGGTCTTACCCCGATTACCCGACGGTGAGTTTTTCTGTGATGTGCAGGTGTTCTCCTGATGTTTTCCCCCATGGAGTCCCTTTTTTTTTTGAAGGTGGAATGGGCCTCCTCTCCAGATTCACCTACTTTTTCTTTTATAATAGCCTGCGTTAGCTGTCCTTCGTTCACGTGTAGGGTCAATCTTTACAAGACTGATATTTATCCCATCAGTCTAATCCCAGAATTGTTGGGGATGGTTGATAAAGCTGGAGAATACGGCTCTGTTAGGTGCAGAGTCTTATCTGGGAAGGGTAGTAAGGATAACTCTCCCAAGATATTTTAGATCTCCTTCCACATTTGTTCCTTTATCTCTTTTTTACCCCTCCCCTCAATGAAGCTTTGGGTCTGCCGAGGACGAAACTGTCCTCGGCTGCATCTCCGGGCCATTACCTTTTTCGGCTTGGGCCTTTGGACTCCCCATGAGCAAGTGGGCCTGGCCCATAAATTATTGGGCCTCACAGTATTATTTTAATAATGTTAGTTTTTTTTAGCATTAATTATTTGTTATTCTAAAAATTTTGAACCAAGTATTTTATCTGTCTTACTTTAATAATGTTATCTATTTTTAATAATATCAATATCACTATTTTAATAATGTTTTTGTCTTATTGAATATGATGTTATCTGTTCTGGCATGATGGTTTGAAGGGGTTTCAAAAGGTAAAATTGGTGTTGTAATAAAACAAGTGGGCAATTTGGTAATTGAACCAAAAATTTCTGAAAGTTGAAATGGCTTTTCTGAAAAAGTTGGCCGAAGGTCCTTTGGCTTTTAGGAGTCTTGCACTTTTTGAAAAAGCAACTTTCTTGCTAAAGCAGCTTTTTAATATCCACCAAACACCTAGCATTTTGAACTTTGAAGTAAAATGTGTTTTTTGTTATCTAAAAGTGCAAACAAACGGGCACCTAGTTTAATTTAGGCAGTGATTATTGCAAATCCAAGTCAAGATGACTCAGGTAAAACACTTACATGGTAAGTAGGCTAACGTGACAGCTAATGTGGCACATGGGGTGTTGTCATGGTAGAGATGACATGGCACAAAGGTTAAGAATAAATCTAGCGTCACAAATTTTTTACAACTTTACCACAACTTTGTTACGTGGTGACTCATGATTGGTGTAAATAAAATAGATCCATGTGGATCGATGATTTCACCACTCACGAGTCGTCACGTAGCAAAGTTGTGGTAAAGTTGTGAAAAAATTTGTGGTACTACATTTGCTCCAAAGGTTAATGTGACAAAATAGCTAGGCTGACGTGTATTGTTGGTGTGGCCTTAGAGCTGGCGAGGTGCAATATTGTGTTGACATTTGGTGGCATTTTAAGAGGTAGTCTTGTGGCATGTATGGATCGAGGCTTGGCTAGGTGTGTAAGGCACATGGGTCAACAGTCAAATCTTTAGGCAGTGTGTGAAGCACATTTGATCAATGCTAGAAAATTTTAATAGCATGTGTGTTTACTTGGAAGCTTTGATTGACTCGAATTCTTTTGCCGTTGAGAAGATTGGAAGAAGATCTTTTGAATGGTAATGGCGGTTAAGTTGAATGGAGGCTTTCATATGGTTGTTTTGAGGAAGGTAATGGTTTTGTGGCAGTGGGGCGACACTAGAAACTTCTTACGATGATAGAGGGATACTAGAGAATTTGGAAGGTTGAAGAAGTTGAGAGAGACTGGGAGAGAGAGAGAGAACCGAGGACATTTACATCTAAGAAGAAAATAATTTAGTGGCTACATCTTCACAGTACCAAATTGTTCAGTTACAATGAACCCAATTTGAAGTATTAATGACTTTTGTTAATGGATACTGTGGGGGTGATAAACCGGGAAGCCCATACCAATGTATATGTTGGGCCAGGGGCCCAGCCCAAGGAAGAACTCCTCCTCGGACAGGCCAGACCGAGGAGAAAGGGGACAGTTAGCCATCTGAAAGTGATGCATCGGACCACTCCACGAAAGAGGATAAGTATTAAGAAAGAAAAGGACAAAGAGAGGCATGAAAATATCTAAGAGAAAACTACTGCCAATGCATTAAGTGTTATGCAACTAACTAAAGCTTTCCAGCCTTTACAACCACTCCCAACAACTTTGGGGAGGGGCTGATGGGACAAGTATCAGCACCATAAATCTAAATCTACACGTGGACGGTGGAGATTGGAGGAAAATAGTATAAAATAAAGGAGAGGGCGAGAACAAGGGGGCGGACCGGATTGGTAACAAAAGAAGACGAACAACATATTAAGAATCAACCCCCTCCTTGGATTTAATCCGAGGACGACTCTGCCTAGTAAACTGATGTTATCTTTCTTTTTTTATCACTTAGACATGTTGGTCACTCGTCTGATTCGCTAAGGCCCGAGTTTCCAACACATTCTCTACAAATTAATTGTATTGGGCTCATTGGACCAAAACTCCATACATTTTGGACTTGAATCCCAAATTATGACCCTACAAATACATTTCACACTCCTATTAAGGTGGAATTTAATTGGCAATTGGCCCTTATCACATTGGAAAACAGCAAAAACAAATAAACAGATACTTCTTTAACTAATCGATGTGTAATTATACTCAGAAAAACCGATCGATTATTATTAAGAAAGGTTACCTTTAGTACTTTTTTAACTGGATAAAGAGAATTTCAATTAAAAAAAGAACTAAAAGTAAGCCAAATTCTATAAAGAAGTCAATCTTAACCATTGCCTCCAAATACTTGTTAATCCAACCCACCAAAATTTATAGGAGGTTAAACCCTAAATTAATTATATACTTATATTTGTACAAGCAGAATACTATACTTACACAAGTTGGAACAATTAACACTTTCGTTTAAAACAAGAAGCCGTGCAAGTTAGAATGGCAAAGAAGAAATAGCAAAGACAGAAGAGTATCGTAATGAAATGGGACCTTACCGTCACTCTCTTATCATGAATCTTTTGAAAAATGGCTGTGGATAGGTCTCATCTTCGTGCCATTACTACTATGATCAGCAGCAAGATGAAATTGGCCGCAATTAGTACATTTAGCATTCTTTTCCCCTCAATTATTTGGCGTGTTAGGCAGGCCTTCACATCCCTGTCAAATTTGAAAGACCGACCACCCTTACACTCTATACAGGTAAGTGCCCAATTGATGTGGACAACCTCGTCACTTCAGCCGCACAAATAAAGTAATCAGTGCAGTATGGGCCACGATACAGGTTCAAAATGCTACGTGTCTTCCAAATATGGTAAGCTTTATTGGACAGTTGGAAGTTTTGACTTGGTTCTCGAACTCTCAATCACAGTCTTAGTTTTCTCATCAAAGTTGCATTGCATCTCTCAAAAGTCATCGGTGATGGAGTCAAATCAGAAGGTGGAGCTAGAACTCATTAACATGGCAATCCAGAGACTTGTTGAGGAGAAGAAAATCAAAGAAGCCTCTAGTACTGATTGCCTCGATGACCAGCTTCTCCTCTCCAAATTGCTCTCTCAGGTTTATTTGATTACTTCACCTACTTTCTTTATTTCTCTCATTCTCTCTTTTTACTGTCAAATTCATTTAAAAAAAAAAACTTATAATTTCCTCAGTTTCATGTTGGAATTATTATTATTATTATTTTATTTGTGTTAAAAAAAAAAGATCTATATATGTTGTCAGCTCCTCTGTCATCTTTGACTATGTTTACTGCTTTTTTTTTTTGGGATAAATCTAAAAGATCCTTAATTTACCGTTGGATATATGTTTCTTGTAAGGAGAGGCTGGAAATGCACACCGTGGAAATAATATCTTCTTTCATTTTTACTCCTGACTTTGTCCACCTTATTCTTTTTCATATTCTCCCAAATGTTTTCAGTTTCTTCCTGGGCCAATGTCTGTTTGATGCCCCCAGATAATGTCACTGGGAGTCTAGGACTTTTTATCCCAGATAATGTCATTGCTAATTACTAGGCTTTGAGTAGCACGAACAACTACAAAACATTCTTGTTTTATGTAAAATATACTGTACAATTTTGCAAGAAATACTGAATACATGCAATTGACTTAGCAGTACTAATATATCCTTGCTGGAGTTCACTAGATTGCATTCATTGATGTTCAGGAAATTAGCCTTATTTTCTTTTATTACAATGGTAAATAGAAAATTTAAAATCATAGCTTCAAAATCCCAAAAGATACAACAAACTTATGTACCTTTACGCATGTTTAACACAGTTGGAATCATTGAAAGAAGATGGCACAATTAAGGAACCCGAAGCTTCAACTGAAGCTTCAACTGAGATAGACGAGGTATCTCCTACAGCAGTCTGTAATGTTGATAACAAGATGGAGAATGCTGGTCAGCTGAATGGGGGTAGCAACGAAACTGAGAGCGAGATTGTTAAAGAGCTTAAGAAGGTGAAGAGACAGAATTTTGTAACCCACTGTCTTCTTTCTGTCTTGATTGTATTGACTGCTGCTTGGCAAGTATCTGAGGTAAAACTAATTTTGAAAGTCAAAGAGGGATTTAACCACCCATTTCAATCCTTCGGAAGTTTACTCACTGGAATGCTGAAAGGCCCCAATAAAAATGGTGAAGATGCAGAAAAACAGTCCTCACATGCCAAACAACAAATCGAAGCCCCTCCACTCCCGGATCTCAAAATTCCAGAACTCCCCCGTGTGGATTTACCAGATTTGCGTTTGAATGGTGAAAATAAATGAGTGCCGTTTGATATGAAGCAATAGCATGTTTCAAGCAGAACAAATCTGCAATGTTCGAGACTAAATTATCTTTAGCCTAATTTCATTTGTTGATATGTTTGAAAGACATGATGCAATATATTTTGCTTATAGTCTATGAGCTGGTATATTAAAACGAAATATATCCTCAAATTTCATTTCTTTTAACTAATAACATCAAGAGACCGCACATGCAGGCAGACAGTAGTGCTGCTAGTGCTTGTGCACATTTCTGGTTCTTCCTTTTCTCCTTTGGCTGGGCACAATGCTAAATCCTAAGCAGGTACAATCACATAATTCTTGGCATGCGGTTGCCTAATGCCTATTATATTGCTCAAAAGAGCATTAGAGCAGACTTGATTTCAAAGTGCCATGCTGGTCAGGGACAGCCATGGCAGTGCCTGACCTTTCGAAATGGAGAACAAAAGGGCAAGGTTCCAAACAGAAATTCCATCCATCTGAGCAAATGTAAGTCCACATTTGAAATAAGCTGCTAATTTGGGAGGAACCCTATCCTGTAAGATGGACTACAAAGTAGTAAAAATTATTAGGTACAGACTGGATAAGTCAAGTTAATTATTGGCCAGCTTTCAGTGATACTGTGGCATGCTTGGTTGAGATTATTCACCCAAAGTATCAGAAACACTGGCAACCATGCACAAGGGGTAGTTAGACCTTTTGTCTTAGTTGGAAGAGAGGATAAGAAACAAGAAGTAGAGGGCAGGGAAGAAAAGGAGGTGGACTATGGATTGCTGCAGGGGCATATTGTTCACATACCATTCTTCCTTGCCAACAGATTGGGGTCCCTAACCATATTGTTCAGATTGATTTTTTTTTTTTTTTTTTTGATAAGTAAAGTCGATATTTATTAATGTAAATAGGTATTAACAAATAACCAAAAGTAGAGCTGATTGCCCATATGTGGGACTCATCCAAGACTAAAATTATACTTATTTGGTATTAGCCAAACTTTCAGAGCCGATGTAGTAAACCCATTTCATTCAAACAGATATCCATGATAGTATCTTTCATTTAAACAATCACAACTGAGAAACCTCTGAAATATGGGGACAAAAGCATAATGAAACCTTAAACACAACCATTCAAAGAAAACCTTCTTTCCATTTGATATGTCTATAATTAAACAATGATAAACAAACATACAATCCGGGACATTTTGGATGAATACAACTTCCATTTGTTGAATTTGAGTGGTTATCTTGTCTTCATGCATAGTTCAAACGGAATATGTCATTAAACACGTAAAAGCTTCCCTGCGGTGTTGGTATCAAATGGAACATCTGAGTGCAGAAAGCGTGACAAGAAATTACAGTTAGAACAAAGAAACACAAGAATAAAAGAACTATTTCTTTTATTGTTAATTTACACACACAATAAGTGAAGAACCTACAATGTACCATTTGAACTAGAGATCATTCATCAGCACAAGAATAAGTTAATACATGAATACATATAATCATAAAACACGCACAAAGAATCAAAGATACAACATGTCAATTTAGGTTTATAATTATTTCAAGCAATGATTCTTAACCACATCATTCGTATAGTCGGCTCGCACTTCATGCAAACCATTAACTATCAAAACATATAGGTCTAGAGGCCGCAGACATTTAAATGCCATGATTCCTATATAAGAACAGAAATTGAATAAATAAAAGCAAAAGGTTTAAGAATCCAATAATAAGTACACCAAAAAATTCATAAAGGCTAGCATAAATACAAGCATAATCAGAAAATCAAATGAACTCAGACATTGAATGCTCGTCTGCCTATAAAGGAGACCGAGTAATGCTATCGCCATAAACTATTTTACAACATTTTTACAAACCATTGATATGATCAACTTCTTACTCATCTAGGCCCACCAATAACGTCACTTCTTCATTTACCGATAACAAAAAAGTAAGTTTATATCTCTGGCATTACTCTAAAAGACTAGATAGCTTTCATACCAAGAATCTCATTTTTTTTTTTTTTTTTACTTCACCATTAGCGAGTAACACAATCATTCCAATTCCGAAATCTAGAATGTGAACAATTGAGGGAGAAAAACATTGAAATCGGTACATTCAAAAGCAATATATTCATCCAAAAAGCAGACGATAAACCCTAGATTCGACAAAAAAAACCAAAAAAAAAAAAAAAAAAAATTCAAAGCAGATCTGAGGGATCTGGAATCCGATCGATTCGAAATTGTTACCTGGCTGAATTTGAGGGCGTGTTGTTCGCCGGCGAGCTGGAGGTTACCGCTGACGAAGACGAGCATGCCGCCGGCGGGACCAGAAGGCTGGCAATCGACGGTGGTGATGCTGTGTTGGCACTGCTGGAAAGGGAGGCTGGTGAGCTTGGCGACGATGTTTGGGGAGCCTTGGATCTTCTGACCCTCGAAAGTAAGCATGGACTCCTCTTGGTATAGGCTAGCCAATCCGGCACGATTCGCATCGAACGTTGTGTAGTAGTGCTCCACGAATGCTCTAGCCAACTGGTCTGGATCCATCTCTCCGCCGCACCAGATCACTGCCCCTCCTCTGCTTATACCTCACGCTACCAACAGAGAGCTAAGAGACAGAGAAAGAGAGAGAGAGAGAGAGAGAGAGGAAAGTATCCGCGTTTTCTAGAATGGTTGGAAAAATCAAATTTTAATTGTGATAGAGAACGACTTTTTTATATGTGCGTTTACTGTACGCTCGTCGTTAGAGAATTCTCGAGTCTAAACAAACTGTACTTATATTTTAGCTTAATTTTTGTCTATTTTAATGGGCGTAATTTTTAGATATAAATACACGTCTAAATTTTAGTTTACTATTTTAATCATGCTTATCAAGATTGAGATCTTACACAAGATTGATGAAAGGATTCAGGAATCAGTTCGTAAGATCGACATCCTCATAATATATATTAAAGAAACATTGAACAAAAGTAATTTTTAACACAAATTACTAATAAAATGCAAAGTATCAAACTACAAATATATAAACAAAGTTCTAAGATTTAACACCACAAACATACATAATGTCTCACATAAACAAGTCAAAGCAAACAAAAATACCAAGTGTCTCTCACATAATGTCAATGTCAGTGGTCTCTCTCATAGCAGTGCCACCATCAAATTTCTCAGCTTCTCACACTCGTCCTCTATTCTCTAGTTTCTTTTCTTCTCTTATCTTTATGTGATTTTGTTGATTAGGTTAAAGTGATGTCAAACTTAGATTTTTATTTTTGCATTTTGTTGGGTTAAAATGAATTGACCCCTTACAAATTAATTAATTATCCAAGTTAATTAATTAAGTTCAATTACATGCAATGGCGTGGAAGCAAAAACAAATCACTAATTATACTAAATGCAGCGGAAAATAAATTTGACACAGGTGATTTGTTTACGAATGGGGAAAACCATTGAGGCAAAACCTCATCGGGTGAATTTCAGGTCACCACTCCCAAGAATTCACTATTATCAATCACAGACAGTTACAAATATAAGGAATTTTACCAAACCCTTTGGCCTATTCCGAAATATCAACCTACAGTTGAACCCTTACTCCAATACCTAATTGGACTTAGATTGTAGTGGCAATCTTTCAGTTTAATGCATGAATCCCAGTACGTGACTAACCAATGATGCACGGATCCAAGTACGTGACTAACACCAGCAACTTGAAGAAGATGTTGACTGCAAAATTCTTCACTTCATCAATAATAAAGATCAGGAAGCTCCTTGGTCACAAAACCCTTGGCATAAAAACGCAGTAGCTTCTTCAAAGAAAATGATGAACTAGGTCACTTTTTGCATTTGGTCATTCAAAAGATGTGTGACGGCCTTTAAAATAATCTTTATATATATCTAGGGTTGTGAGAAAAGAAACCCTACACAAATATGTAGGAATATGCGTGTAATCAGATCTGAAAAGTTTGATTTCGTAATTCTCGACAGATACAGCTTGTGTTAAGCTTGTGTCGAGCTTCAATATTAAATCTCAATAGAAAGGATTCTGTCGAGACATATGTCGAGCTTTAATGAACAGCACTTCCTTCACTTGTTTTTTGGTTAGATTTGCATGGTTTCAATACTTAACTTAATCACTTGTTTCTTGAAGTACTAAATCCATCCTAAATCTACCAAATTACAAATAAAATGGGTTTAGCTAAAGGATTAGCCAATTTACATAAAATATGTCTCTAACACATTTTTATATTATTTTTATTTATCAATTTGGGCCGGGGCCACTAGGATGATCTTTTTACTACGTTTTTTAATAGTTTAGGGTCTTTGGGCTCCACTTAGAGGCTCAAAATAAGAATTTTTTTTCTTCTTTTAATTTTCCTTCATAGCACAAGATCTTTGATATCACTATGGGATTAGGATCCTATTAAATCCCAATATCCAAATCAGGATCCCATGTAGATTCTACTTTGGTACATATCCTAGTAAGATCAATGATATTGTAGGATCTTAAGATCTGGAGGATCCAGATCGGGATACTAATAACCATGTGTTGAGGACCAAAATTTGACAAGAAAGCCCGTTCCATGAAAAGTAAGGAAAGACCATAGGCCTTAACAAAAGAAAGTTCAATTCATGAAGTTAAGAAGGACCATGAAAGCTCAAAGTCCCAAAAAGAAGGAAAAAGAAAGAAATAATAATAATAATAATAATAATAATAATAAAGAGGACCCCGACTTGGTCAGGCTAGAGGACATGCAGTAGGAAGAAGGATCTCAGTCAAGCCAAAGAACATGCAGTAAGAAGAATCAACATTAAGGCCCTAGGACCTTGATGTGTCCTTTTGAAGCCTTGAAAAGAGAACCTTGGCTGACACATGGGAAAGCCAAGGTGTATATTCAGATTTCCAGCAAAAGCCATTAAAAAATCCAGCAAAACTAGGAATTATCTGTGTAACCCATGGTCCAAGCCCATGGGATCCCAAGTTGGTAGTAAGAGAGAAGTGTTTTGGTCAGTAGGGGATTGATTGCTGGTGAAAGGAGGATCCCAAAAGTTTCCCTTGGTTCATATATTTTCTTGGAATGCATGAACTAATGGAAAACTCTGTTCCTCCATATGCATGACATCTCCCCACAATTTCATCTTAATTGTCATTTTCAATCAAAATTGTCATCCATTGCATTGAGCAGCCCATCCACTCCTTTAACTTTCCAAGAAGAAATCTTCCATTTGTTGCTAAAGCCAAACACCCCTTTTGAGTTATAATTGCCTAATTAAGTTAAACATCTGCCTAATGCACTTTTTTAGGCTCTAGATGACATGATTGTACCTAGCAGGCAAAGGAAGTCCTTGCCCGGGGTACCAGACCATGTCTACTATAAAAGGAATACTAAAGCATAGCAGAAGGGGGGGGGGGGGGGAGGGAAATGGGGATTCAGATGGAGGAAAAATGGGAGAGTTCAAAAGTTAAAAAAGATAATTCTTTGAGCTTTAAGAGCTCAGCAAGGGAGAGAAGAGAGCCAAGGGGGAGGAATTCACCCCACATCCTTGAGATCATTCAAAATATCACTTAGCCTCCAAAGAAACATAGGCCAAAACATGCACACATCAGATATAACTCTCTCTCACAAAATCCTCCTCACTTGACTATCTTGGAAGACAATGCCCAAGCAAAGCTACTTGGACTTGAGTTCCAAATCTCATAACTCTTGTGCAAATGCACTAAGTTTGTGAGAATCAGGGCCAGGATCCTCGTGGCTGACTCATTCTTTTGAAATTTATTTACATACATGTATATGTATCAGAATGTATATCCTAATTTGAAAAAGACTAACAATTATTTGAAGATATGTGTATTGTATAGTTATTCTTGTGTAGGACCTATAGAGGTAAAGAGAATGGACAAAACTCCATTGCATATTAAGCTTGGAGAAAGATCCTATAGTTCAAGGAACCAGAGATTCTAGGTTCCATGGATTACAGTACCCTTGGGAGCCATGACATCATGTTCGGGGTACCACGACATCATGTTCGGGGTACCACGACATCACGCTCGGGGAACCAAGTGAAGGAACTCTTTTAAATGTTCACACAATAAAAGATAAGTCTTAAATATTCTATTTCAATCTCCTTCTCATTGTGAATATTATGAATAATTATTTTACTTATTTCGTAATTGTAAATGGTCATTTTATGACATTAAAACACTTATAATGATATTTTATTACTTAGGAGGAAATTACATTTTTGCCTTGAGGAGTTTTATGTAACTTGTGCACAAATCGGTTCATATAATGACCCCAATAGGTGGTGGAGAACTAGACCCGGTTCAACCATTCATCCTTGGAGACCTAAGATCCCTTGTCATTAATGGACTTGGGTACTTTCCAAGAAAGGAACCACACCATATGTTTAAGAGTATTCACATCAGCGTTTCTTAAAAAATCCCCATTTTACACTTGGAAAAACAATTTTATCCATTTTAGCATATCATTTCACAACTCACCTTACATCTCATCTCTTATTTTTCACATCACATCCAACACTATTTATTTCTCTCTCTCTCTCTCAAACCCACATCAACCAAGAATAAACCAAACCTATTGTGACCAAACCCATATTAACCCATCATGCTGACCATGACCCACCCACAACCCACCACAACAACCCATTGGTGTCGATCAACCCAACAACACACCAAATCAAACCACCCAAAATCATTAACGCACAAAAAACCTTATTGGCGTCAATCCAAAAAGCCAATTCAAACCACTCGTAGGCAAATTGATGTTCCCAACAACACATTGAAGCAACCCAGCAAGTTTGAACTAGAAATTTTGAACTAGCAAGTTTGAATCGGAGGTTAGAGAGAGAGAGAGAATAAAAAAGCAATAGAAGCTACAGTTCATTGTATTTGACTTCTAAATTCTTTTAGGTATAGAGCCTTGAATGTAGAGGATTTTTTTTATTTTTATTTGGTTTATATAGATTATAGGGTTTGGGACTCAAAAGTTAAACTTTGAGACTTGGTTGGTGTCATGCTACTATTTGGCTTTACCTAAACAATTCATTTTGATTTATCTTGCTGATATCTGTCAAAACTATTTGGGTAAGATCACACATGTTTGAATTGGAAAACGAAATAAAATGAGATCCTCATTGTTCTGAAGCTAAAATGGCTCTTCTTGCTATTAACGGTGCTTTGTTTGCTAGTATGGATTACATCATCATTAAGGGTGACTCTCTTAATGTTATTGACCCCATTCAAAATTCTACCATTGCTCCTCATTGGACAATATCAAACATCATAAAGGACATTAATGCAGTTTGCTAAATCATGTTCTTGTATTTCTTTTTTGCATGTTATTAGATCTTCAAACTGCTTAACTCATTCCCTTGCTGCTTAGGCCCTCTTTTGTAGTTGTCATAGTGCTAATGCCATCTCCTCTCTCCCCTCCGTCGTTATGCAGGCAAAGAAGGTAGATGGCTGCAGCCTTGGATCTTTTCCTTAATAAAATTGTATTACTTAGCAAAAAGAAGAAAAAGAAAAACTTAGATTATATAGTTTCGAACTTTTGTGTGCGTTTAAGAGGTTTTTTTTAGTTAATAAGACCAACTATATTTTTGTTAAATGGATTTTTGACCTCTCTCTCTCTCTCTCTCTCTCTCTATATATATATATATACACTATATATATAAGAGGATTCCCCTCTTTCAATTGGACTTTTGTGATTTAAAAATGCCCTCATTAATGAAGGGTAATTTCATTTAGAAATACAGTCATAAATGTCAAATAATAAATTTCATTTTAAATTCAAAAAAAGAATTCCTAAAATTTAGGATTTTTTTCCCTTCACATTTAAAAAGAAATTATAGTTACTACTTATCTTTAAAATTTATCCTTTTTATTTGTTTGAAATTTTTTTTTTTTTAAATTATAATAGATACAAATTATTAACCTTTATTCAAAAAAATAGAAAGAGCCTTTGAGCATGCGCATGAGTGTGTGCTCAGAGGCTAGTATATATATATATATATATATATATATATTATTTTGATACAAACCTTGATATTATATAAACAACAAACAATCAAACACTGCATATAAAACTCAGGTATAATATTTTACTATTTTAATCATGATTCATGAATATCATTCTCTTTTTTTTTTTTTTTTTTTTTTTTTTTGAGAGAATTTCAATTTATGGCGTTTGTTCCTGATGATAGCTCTTTATCATTAAACCAATACACCAATCAGTTTTTGGTATAGGTGGGGATTAAACCTTATATCTCTTATATATCATTCTCATATATATGTTATTGTCCCAGGACCACCTTGACTTGGGAAAAAGAAATAGTATATATAAATTTCAAAAAATCTATGATTTTTTATCTTAAAAAAATTTGTGACCACCCTAAATTCTTTTGGGCTTAACATAATTAAATTTTGAACAAAATTTGGCAACAAACTTGATTATAGTCTTGTAGACTAAGTTTACAACTTCAATCAACATTTTTTTTTATTGAATGTGAATTTTGACAAATTCATTATTGGATTACATTTTTTTTCTTACATCCTCCATAATTGCAAGATTTCAAAAAGATCAAAAATCAATAGCTATGTCATCAATCAAATTTTTAAATTTTGAGTTTTTGTAGTATAAAATTATACATAAAAAATAAGTTTATGAACTAAATAATAAGTAATATCTGATTGACATCAAATTTGACATGTGTTTTAAGATCATAAAGAACATGCAATTCAATGGTTAGATTTTCAAAATATATAGTCATATTAATTTTTTTAATGAGAGTTGTAGCATTAGCTTGCAACTAAATTTGTAGCCAAATTTTGTCCTTAAACCTTAGTCCCTTTAACAATATATAAGGTCTTTACAAACAAAAAGAAAAGGCCAAAGAAAATTTTTATTTAACTAAAATTTTGAAAGAGATTTAGCTTGCAGTATGGATAATGAGACTATCATACAACGATTTTAAAATAAGAAAATTCGTAGAAGGAAATTGTAAAACTTTATGTATTTGCGTGTTTTTTTTTTTTTGGTCAATATATGAAGTTCTCTTTTTATAAGATTTTTTTATAATTTAAGTTTCTTAATCGCCATCCTTAAAAAAATTCCTAAAGCCGCCACTAGAACTAATAACAACTTTCTACATTGGTTTTGTTGTGAAACTGTTGTACTCGCAATACTACTCTTTTATACATGGTTTGTATAGTAAAAGGGAAATTGTTATAAAATTTAATTTAGTGTAAATCATAGATGATTTTCAAGATTAAAAAAATGTTGACATCAAATTACAAGATTTCAAAAAGATAAAAAAAACCAATAGCTATGCCATCAATCAAATGTTTAAATTTTGAGTTTTTATAGTCTAAAAATATACATAAAAAATAAGTTTATGGATCAAATAATGAATAACATTTGATTGACATCAAATTTGACATGTGTTTTAAGAACATAAAGAACATGCAATTTAATAATATGTAGTCATATTAATTTGTTTAATGAAAGTTGTAGCCTTAGTCTACAATTAAATTTGTAGCCAAAGTTTGTTCTTAAACTTTGGTCCCTTTAACAATATATAAGGTCACAAACAAAAATAAAAGGCCAAAGAACAATCATTGAGTTATTGGTTGTAGGGAAGTCTAGACGGACCATGCATTTGATCTTATCTCCTTCTAGGCTATGGAGAATTACGCCAGCTCTGCCTGCTTGCTTATTAGAGGATCCGTCTGTGTGGATGCTCCATTGTGGGACCTCTTTTGACCCCTGGCCTTCTTCGTTAGTGAATTCCGCAATGAAGTTGGCGACTGCCTGTCCCTTAATGGCCGTACGTGGGCAATACTAAACGTCAAACTCACTCAGTTCTATTGCCCATAGTGTCATTCGTCCAGCAGCTTCGGGACTGTTCATTGCTCGTCATAGAGGCTTGTTAGTTAATATGATGATAGTGTGGGCTTAGAAATATGGCTTTAGTTTATGGGCTGCTATAACCAAAGCGAAGGCAAGTTTCTTTATTGGTGCGTATCTTTCTTTCGCACCTCTGAGCGCTCGACTTGTGTAATATACGGGCTTCTGTACCCTGTCTTCTTTCCTGACTAAGGCTGCGTTGACGGCTGCCGAGGATACTGCCAAGTAGAGAAATAGTTCTTCCTCGGGCTGGGAAGGACTTAGCAGCGAAGGGGACATAAGGTAGGTCTTTAGATCCTCGAATGCCTATTGACACTCGGCCGTCCATTCAAAAGATTTCTTTAGCGCGTGGAAGAAAGGTAGGCATTTATCCCTTGCCCTTGGCACAAATCTGTTCAGCGCTGCTACTTTACCGTTGAGGCTTTGTATTTCTTTTACGTTCCTTGGGGGTGTCATCTCTATTATGGCCTAGATTTTGCCTGAATTGGCCTCGATACCCCTCTGAGACACCATGAACCCTAGGAATTTTATTGCCATCACTCCGGAGGCACACTTGCCTAGGTTGAGCTTCATGTTGTAAGAATGAAGGGTGTTGAATGTTTCCCTAAGGTCGTGCAAGTTATCTTCCTCTCTTTGGCTTTTCACTAGCATGTCGTCAACATAGACCTGGACATTTCTCCCAATCTATTGTGCAATTATCTTATTCATGAGCCTCTGATATGTCGTGCCTACATTTTTTAGGCCAAATGGCATTACTTTATAACAGAAGAGGCCTTGGCTAGTAATGAACGAAGTCTTCTCCTAATCTGCTTCGTCCATCCTGATCTGGTTGTAGCCCGAAAAAGCATCCATGAATCTTAATAACTAATGTTGAGCCGTAGAGTCAACCAGAACGTCAATCCGTGGGAGGGGGTAACTATTTTTCGGGCATGCCTTATTCAAGTTGGTGAAGTCTACGCACATCCTCCATTTATTGCTGGCTTTTTTGACCATCACCATGTTTGCCAGCAAGTTGGGATAGTAAACCTCCCTAATGAAATTCGCCTCTTGTAGCTTGTGAACTTCTTCCGCTATAGCTTGATCTCATTTCGGGGCGAATACCCGCTTCTTCTAACGGATGGGTGTAAAGAAGGGTGACACGTTCAGTTTGTGCACCATGACCGAAGGGTTTATTCCCAACATGTCTTTATGGCTCCAAGCAAATACATCCCAATTATCCTTTAGAAAAGTTGTTAGTGCTTGGCGGACCGTTGGGCTGGCGAGGGTACCAATCCTTGTTATTCGATCATTCCTGGAGTCGCAGAGAAATATCTCTTCAAACCTTTCAACAGGCTCTGTCACTGTTTGATGTTCTTCTATGTTCATGGCCTGGAGGTGGTCGTCCATCTCCATTATAGCTATGTAGCATTTGCGCGCAACTACCTGATTTACGCGTAGCTCTCCTACTCCATAATCTGTAGGGAACTTGATCATTAAGTGGTAGGTTAAGGTTACGGCCTTCCATGAATTGAGGGTAGGTCATCCCAAGATGGCATTATAAGCAAACGAGCAGTCGACCACAAGGAATGTTACGTTCTTAGTGATCTGCTGGGGATAGTCGCCCACCGTTATAGATAATGTGACTGCATCAAGAGGGAACACCCTCGTTCTTCCAAAACTAACGAACAGAGTGTTCGTCGGAACTAGTCGGCTCTTTGTTAATCCTCATCTGTTGGAATGCTGGGTAGTAAAGGATGTTCGCCAAGTTGCCATTGTCAACCAGAACCCGGTGCGTGTTGTAATCCCCTACTCGTATGCTAACGACAAGTGCATTGTCATGTGGGTGGTGAAGACGCCGGACTTCTTCTTTCGAGAATCTGATGATGGGGTTATCTATCTGCGCCATTTTAGGTACAGAACTCGTCAGCTGGATATTCTGAACAATCCTGAGATAAGTTTTACGGGCCTTTTTGAAGGACCCGGTAATCATCGTGCCCCCTACAATCATTCTTATATCTCCTATGGGTGGCCTAGGGTGCTCATTCTCCCGTCAAGGAGCCTGCTCTTAAGGTGGGCTCGTCCTATCTTTGTTGATGAACCTCTGCAGCTTTCCTTGTCTGATAAGGGTTTCAATTTGTTGTTTTAAGTCGTAACAGTCAGCTGTGTCATGGCTGTGATCATGGTGGAAGCAGCAACACTTGTCTCTAGACCTCTTATTTGGATCTCCTTTTAGCTTGCCGAGGAAGGTCAAGGCTCTTTCGTCCTTAATTTGCATCAAGACTTGGTCGATCGAGGCAGTCAGCGGTGTGAAACTTACAAATTTTCCCGTAGGGGGCTTGGAACTCCTGTCCTCTCGCCGTTCTTCGGTCCTAGCCATCATCCAACATAGTTTTTGGGTTGTTTTTGTATAGGGAGAACAGGAACTTACTCTTCTGTAGTCTGTTCATGAAGGCAGCCACGAGTATCGTATCGTCTGCTTCATCGATCAAGAAAGCCTCTTTGTTAAAGCGGGTGATGTAGGACCTCAGTATCTTGTCCTCCCGCTGCTTAATGTTCATCAGGCATGCAGTTGACTTCTTATACCTATGCCCCTTGATGAAGTGTGAGTCGAATTGGGCATTTAACTCCTTGAAAGTACTAATGGAGTTAAGCATCAGCCTGCTGAACCAGATCCTTGCAGATCCCTTCAACGTGGTGGGGAAGGCTCAGTACATGATCTCATCTGGCACCCCTTGAAGGTGCATTAGGGTCTTAAAAGACTCCAAGTGAACTAAGGGGCTCTTGGATCCGTCATAATTTTCCACCTGTGGCATATGAAACTTTGATGGGAGGGGGATGTAGTGATAGACGCTGTGAATGGTGAGTCAGTCCAATGGACCAAATCATTAAGGTCACTAGACACCCGTCCTCTAAGTGCATTCATCATAAAGTCCATCCGTTCCTTCATCATTTGCATCTTGGCGACTATATGAGGTGGAACCGTATTTGTGACGGATGGATGACTCATGTCCTGTCACTCTGGCCTGCTCGGGGCATTGCTTCCTTCCGACCCTTCTTGGTTCCTTCTCTTAACGCTGGTACCTTCTTTTGTCTTCCTTTTAGGTATCCATCGCTATGTTCTTCTGGCACAGTTGTTCCTCTAGGTCATGATTTTTCTTGATGAGATGTTCCATTGTTGTTGTGAGGGTTTGGACTTGCCTCTCCAGGGCAGTGGGTCGCAGTTTGTCGCCCTGATTGTTGGTTGTGGTTGCCATCGAACGAGTAAGTATCATGCAACTTTTTGTCCGGGAAGCGATGAATGTAGCTTATTTCCCGATCACCGGTTCCCACAGACGGCGCCAACTGATGATACTAGAAATTGTTAGTAAGCCACACGATACTCACGTGCTTGAAATGATGCCTCCAAAACAACATTAGAGAAAACCCTAAAAAAGTACCGGTGTAGTACCGGCCAAAGACTCTCTAAAGATTAAGTCAGAAAACCTTTCTACAACTCTAAAGTGCCAGAGCTGGGGTGAATTATGTGTATCTTATTTTCTAAGAGTCTTTGGGTTTTTATAGTAGTGTAAAACCGACCTTCCTTTCTTGCGTGGGAAGGCTTTTCCTTATGGAGAAGATCATCATTAATGGGCGTATATTGCGGGATCCTTCCTATACTAAGATTCTATTCATATTGGGACTCTATTGACTAAGTTCAATCGTAGGACGCAAGTTATTTCCATCTAGGGTTACTTGGAGGTTACTTAAACCATGCCATGTGGCCTTGAGATCCATCCACCTTGAGATCCGTCCACCTCACATCCGTTCATCCTGGGCCCGTACGCTATTGGACCATTGGTCTAGCATCGTCAGGTTTATTTAAACGGACCCGTCGACTACTATTTTACCCTCTTCACTTCTATTACACCATGTAAATTTTGGAGCATTAAAACCCAAGTCTAATAGAGAACAATCATCCACCGCTCTAGTAAACTCAGCAATCTGGTTTGGAAGCTTAAAACCATTAACCCAATATTGATCAGGGTGTAGTAGTTCACTCAAGTCACCAAGGAGAAGTCATGGAAGAGTGTAGGAAGCTTGTAAATGACGTAATAACTCCCAAGATTCACCTATCTTCAAAGTTTCCAGATGCCCATAGAAACCAATAAGGCGCCAAATGACACCCTAACCTCTTGATTTACAAAAGCATCAATGTGATGTGGAAAAGAGGTTCCAACATCCCTTTTGTCAAATCTAATTTCCTTTTTAATCCGGCAAAACCATTCATATCCAGCTAAGTTTCAGAAAGAAATAAGACCCTAGGACCTTCTTCATTAGCCAAACAGCAAAATTCCTGCACTATCTTTGAGATCCCAAGCCCTTGGCAATTAAGGCTTAAGATTTTCATTTTGGAAGAGAGGGCTGAAGGTTAACCCCAGCAATGGGATGAGGAGTTAAACTTGCTTGTTTTGTATGGATTGGAATATCCAAAGGTGAAAAGATATTATCAACAAAGGATCAGTAATAAAATCCAAAATATCTATGGAAATATTATCCGATAGAGAAACTTTTTAATTTGAATGCAAGATAGAGTTATTGAATAGATTGGATATTTGAGGAATAGCATCTCACCCAAGAAGAGTAACCTATTGAGGGAAGGAAAATTTGAATTTTCTCGCTTAAATTAATTACCAACCTGAGGAAGAGTTTCCAATGGATGGTGGGTTTGAGATGACTCACCACCTTCTTCCTTAGAGGCATGAACTTCAACATCCTCTACTTCTCTTTCCCTAGAATAAGAATTGTTCTTCTTCTAACCAAACTTTTGGGCCATAGCACGTAGCTATGGATCTAATTGAAAATCCCCATCATCTGTTGAATAATACCCCTTTTTATTATTATTGATTTTTGACATTCACAATCTTGATGGCCAAGTATACCACATCAATAATAGAATATAGGTAGCCTCTCATATTTGAAGAAAACCCACCCTTTCTCTACATTAGCTTTATGTACCTTTTTCCCTCTCTTTAAAAGTTTTGTGATATCGATGTCTACCTTAATCTGAAGAAAGGGACTCCAAGCCAAACCACTCTTAGGAGCATCAACTATAAGGGAATTACCAATTGCATTAGCTATACGAGTACTAACAATCTTGTTCATACTTTTGAGAGGAATACTAAAAACACGAATCCAAAAAGGAGAGTGTTGAAAAGTAACATTACCAAGGCTAAGATGTTTATTGAAATGCTTCAATAAAATAAGTCTTTTATCAAAAGACAAAGGGCTTTTGTCTTAAACTTCAACCATGTTCTCCTCCTTGACAAAGATAGCCAAGAATAAATTATTCCCCACTTTTTTTATGGTCACACCATGAGAGCAACACCAAAGTTGTTGAATAGTAGATTTAAAAGTCTCCTTATTGAAATCTTTATTGGTTTGTAACTTGAACAAGAGATTGAATTGGGCTTCTTGTTTAGAGAGAGCCACTTCTTGAGAACTAACAACCATCACACCTTTTTCTTCATTAGATAAGTGAAATTTTTTCCATAATTCCTCCATAGAAGCATCATGATGGAGTAGGAAAAAATTAGTACAGGGTAGAGAGGAACAAAGAAAAGACAAAGAGGATAGGAATGGGAAAAAAAATTTGGGAGAAGGATAAATAGATTAAGAGAAGACTAAGAAAAAACTAAATCCCCTACTAAATCTGAGATAGATTAGAGAGGTTTGAAGCTCACTTAGGCAACATATGACTTGGTTTCTTTTACTTTTCGAAGACTACAGAGATCTGTAGAGAGAAAAGTATCGCCTTGCGTGACATGTCTAATATCAGGACACATTAGTCAGAATATGTCTAAAAAACTTAAATAATTGGTTAAAATAAGTAAAATAATAGATTCAAATACTTAAAATTTAGAGAGGTAGTATGTCCACAATATTTTCACAACAAATCATATGTGATTAGTTGTTATTAGTTCTAATTTGAACCTACTCCTAAAATTACTTTTCTACACCACCAATAACAAATGGTAACAACTTGCCACATAAAATTTGTTGTGAAAATATTGTGGACATCAAATTTCTCTAAAATTTATGTCACATTTAAAGTTTAAAATAGATTCTCCATGTTCCCCACTTTTGAGGCTAAGATAACTACTTATTAGTACAAAGGAAAAAAAAAATACTGATTCGAGTAGTCTACCACGATACACATTAATCATAATAAGTCTAAAAAACTTAAATAATTGGTTAAAATAAGTAAAATAATAATTAAAAAAAAAAAAAAAGACTATGTCATGAGTAATACTACAGGCATAAACTATTGATATCACAGATTCTTATTAGTCACTAGCATCACTTTTTTACTTGCTAATAAACACCCACCACAACAGCGGTTTGTGAAAAAAGTTTGCAAAATAGTTTGTACCTTTAGCAATTTACTTATATTACATTTAAAATTTAAAATAGTTTCTCCATATTCTTAACATTTATGTCACATTTAAAATTTAAAATAGATTCTTCATATTCCCTACTTTTGGGGCTAAGAATCCTAAGATAACTACTTATTCTTATTACTACAGAGGTAAAAAAAAAAAATTACTGATTTTGAGTTGTCTTCCGCAATACCCGGGGAAAAAAATAAACGTCGACAGCAGGGTTCGAACCTGCGCGGGCGAAGCCCAACAGATTTCAAGTCTGTCTCCTTAACCACTCGGACATATCGACGAACTTGAAAGTGTGATATTAACTATTTAATATAATTACGCAAATAAAGAATATGCAGCATCATCCATGAACCATGATCGACGCCCTGTAGTATGTATTTTTATTTTTATTTTTTTTCGTTTCCATATATAAAGTTAACAGCATGGACCCAAAAAAAAAAAAAAAAATCCCATTTCATATAATTAATGTTGGAGATTATAAGTTAGAAATTAGAAAAAGCTTGTCACTTACTAGCATTATCCGGTTCCTATAGTATAAATATAGAACCTGGGCATTGAATCTCCCTCCAATTTTTGTAAGTTAAAAAGAAAAAAAAGGGGGAAGAATAAGAAGAAAAAAGAAAGAAAGGAAATTATAGATTACAACATCAAAGGAAAGAGTTGATTTCGCAAGAACATCATAGGAGATTACATGCAAAAACGTTCACACACACACACCCAAGGGCCCAGATACAAACCTTTTACGAATATAATCAGTTGAGCTAGCAGGTAATTTATCAAAATAAAAGGTCATTTTTCGTAAATAAAATGGAGAGCTGGAAGGGCCAATTTGCAGTTATCAAGCATGGTGGTACCAGTAACAATTTGCTGTCAAGTTTGTTTAGCCTGTTCTATTAAATTCCTGTTTTGAAGTGCCTATTTTGATCAATAAAATCCATTTCCAATATCGAAAGAAAATTTTCTGAACTTGCTTCTAGAACAAATAAAGATAAGTATTACTACTTGTATTCAATTACTTAGGGAAATGATTTAGATTTCCAGTAAATACAATAATTTACACACGACACTCAACAGTATAACTTGGTTGTATGCCAAGGGTTTCAAGAAGTATGTTTGCATTGATACCATACTGAAAATCATAATCAGCCGAAGTGGTTCAAGAAATGTACAAATCAGGCAAGAATGGTGATATTACTCAAATGTCTAGTGTCTTAGTTACATCAATTCTCTGTTGGACAAACTTTTCGCATTGTTAGGAAAAAAAAAAGGGGGTTACTATATAAGTACACATCAAACTTCTTTATAGAAGTTGTAGGTAATATGCACAATGCATTCTCTCCTGTTGCCGAGAAGTTATATTTCATTCCTTCAACTGAATCAATGACTATAATACAAAAATTGACATTCAGAGAAAGGGTGAGATCTCTTCAAGGAGTGCAATCTTTATTATTGCACTGTGAGAAGGATGCAACCTCAGAGCTTCTATGATACATCCAAGTCCAGGGATTTTTCTTGGCCCAGTTAAGGTCCCATCAAAGAACCTTTACTTGCAGAGATACCTCAAATAACTAACCCCTGGTGAAAGGCTTGGAAATTAGATGAACTTTACACGTGAAAAAATGAACTGTCTTCTACATCTGGCTCATCAGAAAAATCAACAAAAACTCAATCCGAACCAATCATGCATGGCTATTATATACACTGCCACAATCAGCAAATATCTTCCTGTATATATAACAAGTACAAAATAAGTCAACAGACTAGCAGTTTTAACTATACCAATTTTAATTCAGAAGAATGATTAAGAAACAAGTTTTTGATGTGAGCTCTTGACACCATTCAAATGAATTAAGTAAACTTTCGAAAGAACATAGTCACCCCTTAGCAACTATAAAATCACAAATCAAGTTTTGGTTCAGAAGAACTTACTCTTGGAAAGAATTTGAACCCATTTAAGCATTCCTAAGCATCCACGAGAACAGCTAGTCATGCTTGTATCATTGGCAAACCATTAGAACAGAAGTCGTCTCTATAGAATCCCATTTGGAACTGATTGGAAAAACCGTGAAACCTCCCTATAAAGTTGTTCAGCTTCAAATGGTTTTGAAACATATCCATCCATTCCACATTTTAGGCATTCCTCGTGTGTAGCCTGGATTACATCTGCTGTCATGGCCAAAATGGGAACATGCCAGTTTGAAACATTATCATAGGCCTCCACAGATGTTTCTCCATGTTTCTCCATTTCCCGAATTAGTTTTGTAGCTTCAAACCTGTGCCAAGAGGAGATTCAATGGTTCTCAGATCTCGTGATTGATCTACCAATCACGTCTTTAAATTAGTAAAAATGAAAAAAAGATCATCAATGGAAAGAGCAAAGCATTCAATCCAAAGAGAGTTACTATCAATAATAAATGACAACAAACTTGATAAAATAAAAAAATAAAAAACTTGATAAAAACAGATGCCACAGTGCACAAGGCAGCCTACAATTACCCAAATGGTTAACTTGACAACTACGAGTACAGATTTTAGACTTAGATCATTAGAATAATATTTTATTTATTTCTTGTTTTCTAAAGAAAAGCCTCTCTGAAATCATTAGGCAATCAAGCATCACATACCCATCCATTTCCGGCATTTGGATATCCATGAAACAGGCATCAAAGCAGTGAGGTGGCTTAAGCAATGAGACTGCCTTTCTTCCACTGTCTGCACATTCTACTTCAGCCCCATACTTCTTCAAAGCACCAGCAGCTACTTTCAGATTCACATTATTGTCATCTATGATAAGGATTTTTCTCCCAAGAAGAAGATTGCGGAGAGCAGGGAGCTCCCTATTGCGGGCAATCCCCTTGCTCCCAATACCCATGGCTCGCTGTAATGAGGCAGCAAGCATGCTTGATCTTAGGGGCTTCATGATGATAGATGGGGTATTATCACCTGAAGTTGTGGCACTTGTTCTGGATGTACTGATAAAATTAGCTAGAAGGAACAACTTAGGAGGAGTCCGATGGTCAATTTTCTTTAAGTTATTAATGAAAAGAGATGAAAGGTGTGAATCCCTATCCCAAACCTCCTGTTCAACAAGGACAATATCAATATCCCCATTGCCACTGCTTATGTTAGACCAACCTTGATTCAAATCAGAGACTACTTCAACACTAATTCCAAGCCGTTGGATATGATATCTTGAGACCTTAGCCCGTACAGGTCTAGGGTCTACAACTAACGCTGTCATGCCCTGAAATTCTGTGGATGCAGAATTGGATTGGTTGTTAATTTTATGGCTTTTATACTCATCGGGATTGGAGCAGCCATTGGTGAAGACAGCAGTAAATGTAAAGGTGGAACCAGTCTTTGGAATGCTCACAAAACCAATTTCCCCGTTCATGAGGCCAACTAAACACTTGCTAATGCTCAGGCCAATACCTGTGCCCCCATGTATTCGGGAGATTGATGGTCCAACCTGCATAAAAGGAGTGAAAACACGAGATTGCGCCTCCGGAGGGATCCCTGCTCCTGTATCCTCAACAGATACAATTAGGTTGATTGAGTCAGAGGGCAGTGAGAGAGGAAAAGTGGATCCCTCTTGACTGAAAGCCTTAAATCCTTTCCAACTACAACATCTATCAGTGACAGGGAATCCACTCAAGGTGTTCTCTGATGATGTCTCAACTTCTGTTGAACCAATCACCTCCTCGACAAGATGAACAGTGACAAATATGTGTCCTTTCTCTGTAAACTGCAACATAATTATCAGTTTTTGTCATTACTTTAGATTTCATTAACATTAATCGCTTTCACATTCTAAGATTCCTATGTAATATACCATTATGCCTATAGCACAATTCAAAACAATTTTATTTATTTATTATTTTTTTGGATGAGAAAAAAAAATTAATTCTTTAAATCCATTAAATTTCATCATTCTAATCTTTTTCCCCAAGATGAAAATGAAGACACTTTCACCTACAAGCCCTCATTTTTTAATATCAAACCAAGCTTGCTTTGCACAGAGTAATGACAGAATAGATTCTCATGATTGTTCATTCCCTTCTCCTCCCCCCCCTTTTTTTTCTATATATCTTTTAAGTAATGGTAAACACAACTTTTTTTTTTTCCCCATAAAGTTTTTCCACTTAAAAGGTAATGATTTTATAACCTACAGTGTACTTACTTTGATCGAGTTACCCATAAGATTGGTAATGATTTGGCGAAACCTTCCTGGATCACCAATTAGCATTTCAGGAACCCGGTCTGAAATATAAACTGCCAGCTGCTCCACGAGTTTGGCCATGCAAAAGTCCATCAATTCAGTTCATTGACAGCGAAAAGCAGCATGCAATGAGTGATAATGCAAAACTAGAAAGACTTATTACCTCCACTCCCTTTTCCTGGGACTTTCCAGAAAAGAGTGACAGAACATCATCTAAAATTGCTCGCAGATCAAATTGCACTGCATCAAGCTCAAGCCTGCCAGATTCAATCTTTGCCTGGTCTAAAACCTCATTTATGAGTGAGACTAGAGCTTTTCCACTGCCCTGTGCAGTTCTGACATAATCTTGTTGAGTAACATCAAGATCTGTGTCCATGAGCATATGCAACATTCCTGAAAAATTAACAGAATTGCAGTGTCATGGCTCAACAGTTTCTACCTTGAACATCATGCAATATCAAGAACTAACTTAAATTAATATGCAACAGTTTGAAAGACTCACCAAGAACACCATTCATTGGAGTTCTGATCTCATGGGAGACAGTAGCAAGGAACTACAGAAGGTTATAATTTGATTAGGGCCACATGTGCATGATAAGAGCAAGCTAAATAGTGTGATTAAGTAATTAAAGCATCAAGCACCTGAGATTTGGCAACATCAGCAGCCTCGGCTTTTTTTTTTAGCTCCATCATCTTATTGTAATCATCCTCCACTTTAGCAATTCGATTCACAGTTGCATGAAATATATATCCAACAAGATATGCAATCACAAGGATGCCAATTGAAGTTGTTATAGCCAACCATGGCCATGGTGGTTTTTGTTTGAATCTGTGTCAAGAATGAACTTAGTTTTGCACACGCTTCAAGTCTTCAACTCTTAAATTTCAATTATTGCTACAACTTTCCTCTCAAGATACAGGAGACTGGCTCTTTGGGAACCAGTAACAGTACAGTCACCTCAAGTTATATAGAGGTGGACTAGTCATACGACAGGAGCAACTTATTATAAAGCTTTCAAAATGACAAAATTTTTTCCAGAATCTTGATGTGACGCCTCAATTGGTTACAAAATAACCAAAGAGGTCTATATGACTCATAAGCAGAACCCATAATAATCAGCACAGAGAAGAGCTTAATGATTACCTGCAACGCATCTCATGCTTCCTGAAGGGATCTCCAAAATTAAGAGTGCTAACATGCTGCAAACCATCAGCTGATACATTTGAACCATACATGCTGATTGGATGTGAGCGATTAGTAGTGTCATAAACATTCACAAGGATGGTCTGTTTACTAGCAAGCTGTTGAAGCAACTTCTCCACAAGTGACTCGACATCAAAGACACCACCAATGTACCTGCTTGGCAGAAGTGGAAATGGTGAAAGTCTTATTAGTTTTTTTATTTATTTGATATGCCGTAGTTGAAATTAGTAAGCCTTTTCATTATAGTCATCCAATCAAAATCCCCTTTAGTACCACATATGAGTAACAGTAATCCATTATTCACCACAAGATGTATAAGTGCAAACCTTAATCTTTCCAGAATGAGTTGTGTACAATAAATTTGAGTTTTATTAAGATTCGACATTTTTTCTTCTACACTACCTCAATGTGACATGAGCATGAGAGGGGTTCAAGAATTGCAAATTCATCAAACATCCTGGATCAAGTAAAGACTTAGGGATTCCAACAAACCACTGCTACATCTATTTCAATTAGAGTTGTCTTATGGTAATTAGATTACATACATCTAGTTCAGATTCCCCTCCCCTAACAACCCCATTTATAAAAATTATAAAATAAAAAGCTAAAATTAGTTTTTTGCCTGAAATCAATATTGGCTGCATCTTTTGGTTTGGTGTGACTGGTTATTCCCTACCTCAGAACCAAATTGGTTATTAGGCAATCCCCTTTTGCCCAAATCTTTGATCTTAAGAATTCTAGTTTTAAGAAAGACTTCTCTGACTCTTACTACCCATTGTTTTGGTGTATTTAGCTTTCCTGGAAGTATGACATGGGTTACTTTAACTTTGTAGTGCCTATTACTGGAACATTGGCTTGAGGCATCCCAAACCAAAATACCACAAAAACCGCCTCTTTGACGACATGGGAGTAGGAAAGGGCAATATTAAGCTGTTTTAAATTTAAAATGTATCAGTCAACCTGTCTATGAATCGATTCTACTCATCAATGAATTCCTAGAATTTTAGGTGGGATGAGGATTGTTATTCTTCCAACTTCTGAGGATACAATGCTATAGGTATAATCCCCCCAACAACAACTTTCTTTCAGACTTTTCAACCAATTGATATGATGTTGGAGAGTAGCTTCAAAATCAAGTAACAGATAAGAATGTTGGCCATCTGTAGTTGGAATTTTGTTAGTAGGAATATATGCCGAAACATCTCTCAAAAAGGTCTCAACTATTGGTAAAGTCATCATACTTCAATCATAAAAATGAGAGTATGCGTTGTCTCAACATCTTATGGGGGTAAACAGATTTGGTCAAACCTTGAACATGTGAGTCTTGAAACCAAACTCCCTTCTACTTTTGGACTCAATGGCCATTCTTTGTCTGGCATGAAGAAACTTTTGCACACCTCACCGGTGGAGAAATCTTGTGTTATGTACAGTAAGCTCTATTCTTTTTTCAATTGGAAATTCAGTATCATTATAAATATCAACAATATCTCTATTATCCTTTCATTAAGAATTCTTTGGCTGGGGTTTTATGAAAAAAGCCAAAGCCCCTTAATGGATTTAAACCAATGACTCACACCTTAACATGGCATCAGACTCCTTGCATATGGAAAATTTACTAGATTAGTCAGTTTGAATTTGAATGAAATGTCAAGCCATCCATAATTTCTTAGTCAGAAAAAAAAATTTATTTTGATTGAACCACATAGTTTTGCTCATTGAAATTTTATTAACTTAAAGAAACTAACCTAAATGATAAATGAAGTGACATCTACTAAAGTATTACCACAGAATAATCAGATGAATTTATTCAGCCATATATATATATATATATATATATATATATATATAAGGCTTTACAGCCCTCTTTTCTTTGTGGGGGCCCAATCAGGGGACAGGGGTTGAGGGTTCAAGAAACCATAACAAAATGTTGCTAATCGGTATCTATCTAAGAGAACATACCCATCAGTTGCTTGAATCCTCTCATTTGGGGTAGCATTTGAGGGGAGATCCCTCTTGTAGACGGCATATGTCAATATAACTCCAAGACGGTTTGATTTCAGTAGCCTGAAAGGAGCAGTTAGAACTCCCTTTCCAGAAGCTCTTGCACGCAATATATTTTCACGATCTTCCTGTTAGTCCATAATTGGTTGAAAATTTTCATTTGAATATCATATATGAAATCAAATACTTACAAATTTAAAATATTCAGAATGTTAAGACTTATAAGAAGAGCTTTCTGAGTCATAACCAAATTCTGTTTCAATGTAAATGGTTTGAACTTCAATTCAATAATTCAATCTGGTCAATTGCCTACAAATAATGACTAGAGAATATGCAGAAGATAGAAAAGAAACTTACCGTCCCCGACAGCAAATCGATCGAAACCACATGAGAAATGATATCCTGTGCAAAGATGACAGGAGCATATTCTTCTTTAATTGGGGATGGCTCTAAAGCTTCTGGGGCATAGTCGTCCTTATGGACAGGGTTTTTTTCGAGAGTATCCATCCTCTTAATTGTCCAACCTTGTTGCTCCTCAAATTGTGCCCTTTCAGAGTGGAGAACCCTTACAGCATATGCCACGCCACTTGTGAGGGGCCTTTCAAAAGCGGTTCTTTCTGTGTATCTCGCGAAAGTCCTCTACAAGTTTTGAAAGTTAGATTGATTTGTTGACTAAATACAGTGATCATAGTCAAAAGCACTCAGATCTAGTTTTAGATTAAGCTAAATTGACCAAATTAACAACCGGAACTGAGACCTTGAACTAATCCCTCCAAATGAAGAAGGCATATCACAAAGTGCAATAGTGTAATGAAATTGTAGCATAATGGAAAGCTAAAGGATTAAGAACAGTGCAATTGATCAAAATAAAGGAGGTCACTGGACAAATAGCTCAAGGGTGCTTGTGAATTAAGCCATTTGCATAATTGACATTATTGACCAAAAAAATTTAATGAAAATTTAATGAAAGAAACAAGGGTGATATCAAGGGAAATTAAAGCACTTTCATAATGGAGTGTTTGTCCTAAATTGTCCAAATAAGAAAGGAGATCAGGTTACCTGATCAATAGCAGAGGGTTTCTTGCCATGGTGGAAGGTTGAGATCAGAATGGACATGGCTTGAATATGATTCATACTTACATTAAACTGGTCCTGCAACATCCTAGCCCTCTCATCACACATACTTTGAAGGGTCTCTTTCCTCTTCTCAGTAGCTTGTAACTTCATGTACCAGAAGATCGATAAAGACACTATGAGCCAACCAACTACCCATGTCATCAAAAGCTTCTTCCACCATGTTTTGGGGACTCTCTTGGACCCAATATACTGGTAGTAGTGATGGTGGATCATACAGCTGTTCCCTGAAATCTTTTCCCACCATTTGAGCCACATCTTGCCACTATCACAAAACATTCCAGACTTGGTGTCCATAATCCCACCATTAACGAACCAATTCATGGAAATTACAGACACAATCCAGCAGCATAGCATCAAAAGCAGATGCCCCACTTTTAGACCAAACCCAACTACGTGAAGCAAACTCATCAACAGCAGTAACCAACAACACAACTTAACAACAAGAAACAGTAGCAATATGAAGTGGGTTTGACTTCTTGCTACTTCCAGCGAAATAGATATAGAGATAGAAAGAGAGAGACCCACTATCAAATCCACAGAACCTGTCTAGTTAAACCCAACATCAAAAAAGAAAAATTCAAACTTGCAAGAAGTTCAAGAAGAACAAGAAAGAAGAAGAAACGAAAAGCTCAGCTAGCCTCAAGCTCACCTTCCAACTCCCAACTCCAAATTCACTAGAAACAGGAAAGGTTGATAGTGATGTGTGGAAGTGGGAAGATGCTATCTTATCCAACCAAATAGCTTCGAGTTGGGAAATGCAAGTGAAAGCCGGAGAGAAAAGAATTTCACTTCACTTCACACACCCATAAAAAGGAATCAAAGAATCCCAAGATTCTGAGTTTCTAATCCCAAACAAATTTTTGTGATTTTATCCTGTTAACTACCAACCAAAACCCAGAACCAGAAAAATGGGCAAACTAACCAACAAAGATTCTAAATTTAGTTAAACAAATCAGAAAACAAAACCCCCCAACAACAAAAAAAGAATCTAGTTTGTAACTTTCCTAAACTTCCTTAAATAAAACAAGGAGGAGTTCAAGTGTTTGAGTTCTGAAGTTTACTCTTCGAGTAAACCAACCTGAACAACAGTACTCTTAACACAGAAGCAGCTCTATGATAAGGACCAAGAATGGTTGTAGAAGAAGCAGTTGCAGTTGCAGTTGCAGTAGCAGTAGAAGAAAAAGAAGCTGAGCAGAGTGACTTCTTCATGGGCATTTAGAATCTATCAAAAACAAAAGATAGAGAGAAGAGTATCAAAATATGGTGGTAGAAAGAAATGTCTGCTAGCAAAGGCCATTACCCATTATCTCTATCCATAGTCCATACCATCCACCCCAAAAAAAAAAGAAAAAAAAAAAAGTAGAATATAATAATTAATTTAATATAATTATATTTTTTTATAAAAAAAAAAAAAAAGAGATATATAGTGTAAAATAATGGAATAAAAGTTTATAAGGGCAGAAAAGGTATACTGACACTCATCAAAAATCACTGCTTTTTCCAACTTTCCATTTGTGTTCACTGTTCACATCCCTATCCATCCAATACCAGTAGACAACTCCTACACGCTAAGTCGTTAACTCTATGCGTTTGTATGGCTGTAATTTTCTATGGCAAAAGTACCCTTGCATGGAAACAGAATTTCAACCATCAAACATTTTTAACTTTCTTGCCTCAATCGCATTAGATACCTTGTACTTTTCCTTAATTGCCATTTGCCCATGAATGACGCCAAGAGTCAAAAAGATTAGGTAAAGAGCTAACCAGCACTCACACTAAAACTGCAAGGAACCTCTCAAGGTGTTATTATCATCTTCTTTATTATGTTCTGTAATCCAAATCAATTTACAGGTATACAGCTCTAAAATTTATTCGAAGCATCATTTTTTTTTTCTCAGCTTAAAATAGTATGTTACCTACCTTTAAGAATTGAATAATTTGATAAGAATGTGATTGATGATTTGAGATTAGTCTTTAAATAAATCTTTTCTACTTATAGTAATTAGTAAATACTAAATAGCGTAGCTTTCTTTTGAAGTTAGACGTTACCTTATTTTATACCGTTTGATGTACATTAATAAAGGAAGCTAAAAAACATTATTATTGAGTGTGTTTTTATTTTAGAGGTCTAGATTTTGGACTCCCAAAGCATAAAATAATATACGATTCTCTCGAATCAACCAACAAACTAATTGGATCCATAATTTTTTTTTCAAAATAGGATACATGAAGTTTTGAGAATTTGAAGCTACATAGCGATGGTAATAGCATAGCATTCAAAACGAGGGAGTAATATTTTTTTGTTTAATGATATTGACATCTTAGCTGATTTTACTCCAACAAGTTTAAAAGGGAGTAAAAGCCCCCACCACACCAATGATAAAATAACACCTTTGTTTTTTTTATAGTACAAAAATGTAGTTGTAACCAACCCCCCCAAACCTAAGAGTAATAGGGTGGGTACCTTTTTAGCTTTTTATATAATTTGTTAACCGTATAGGAAGCAACAAGAAGCAATGGGTGGACAAGGAATTAGGCAGATGAAGAAAATAGGTCGCGTACTGGAGGGTAAAATGGTAATTTGGAAGATAGAGAGAGGAGTAAATAGGGAAAAGCGGTTAGAGCGACAGAAATGACAAAAGAGTAAATAAGTGTGAAAAGTAGGGGCAAAGGTATAAGGGCACTTCAATCAAGGCTTGTCACGAAGTGATTAGGCCATCACTACTACCCACTTCTCTTTGGTGTCCTCTGGGTCTGGGGAGCTCTTTCTGACAGCGATGACCCACGTCAGCGCACCGGTTCTCTGCCCCTGCCCAATGGCGTTGCGCAACGTGTAATGCCCATAATAGCTTTGTCTTGCTACGTGTCATCTGTGGGGGAGGGATAAAATTAAAAGCATCTACCTCTCTCACGTGTACAAAGAGGGCTTCCCTCTTCTCCTCTTTGGACTATCCATGTCGCCTGTTGGCTTCTAAGTGTGCGTGCCTGGCCAACAATAAGTTTAAGGCTTGGGTCGTGCATCGGAGCCAACACAATCCCAACGCGTTATAGAAATTGGACACTGCATTTGTTTTTTTTTTTTTTTTTTTTTTTTTGAGTAGAATGCTTCGGTACATTGAATATAAACTATGTCTTGGAATTAATATATTAATGATAATTTTTGTTTATTTATTTTTGTTATTTACAATACAATAGAGTCCATTAAATTCTTAATTAACGGGTGCGATAATGCACTTGTTAACAAAAGTCTTTTTTTGAAAATAAGTTAATTTTTAGGTTTTTAGTCCTAACAAATATTAGGACGTGTTTGGTCTTATTTTCAAAAAACTATTTTCATAAAATGTTTTTTAGGTTTTTGAGGAATTTTACTAAGAACAATTAAAATTTTTTTTTTTTTAACTTACAAAATTGACTATTGTTTTCTATTTTTATTTCTCTTTAATTAAAAAAAAATAAAAACAAAATACACAACCTAGTTGAACCCAAAACAACCTAACAACATAATGTTACAATTAAAGCCCAATTGACAAATCCAAAATAATTGAACTTAGTGGTTTTGGATTGTGCACCACAAAGTTGAATCAAATTAATCAAACCCACGCTTGGTGTATCAAATTTGCCAACAGCTCAGCTTCTTAATCGTGGTGGTTTTCATGCTTGTGAGAGTCAAATGATGAGGTGGTCAAAATCAGAGAGTAAGAGAATGGATTTAAAAAATAAAGTAACAAATTATTTTTAATGAATAATGACTTTGAAAACTAAAACTAAAAATAAATAAATAAAACACCTCCATGAGTTGTGCCTTCTAGATCTACATTACTTAGTATTCTATATATATATATATATATATATATATATATATATACAGTTCTCTAGAGTGAATTTTGGTGAACAATTTTCTAGAAACTGTTTTCAAAATTCATGTGCCAAACACATCTATTATTGGTGTGACCCACCATTTTATGTATTTAAATTCAGAGAACAATCTTCAAATTTAGATACCAAACAATGCCTTAAGTTGCCCACATTTTTAGGTTGATATTTTTATTTAGATTAAGTCATAAATTACGTTCTCTAACTTTGATCTAATTTCAAAATTTTTTTTTGGGAGAATCAATCCCAAGCCTGCAAAGATACTTTATTAAGAACTTTGGTAATCTGCCAAAACAATAGATTCAATATCCAATGGAACATCCTCCATCCAAATGAGTAAAAGGAAAAAATAAACGAGTTCTCTAGGCTAAGGTATGTGCCACGGCATTGCCTTTATCTTACAATATGAAAGAAAGAAAAACTCGAAAATGAGTTAACGATAGTTAAAGTGTCTCTAGCTAAAGTGTTTCAATTTAGTTGATCTAATCCTTTCATTTAGTTCCGTTCTTTTGCAATTGCTCAACAATGTCATTTGAGTGCATTTAATGGTATAAATTAAATAGAGGTGGACAAATAGACTACATTAAAAATATGAATGGAAGTTAAGTAATTGAAATGAACAATAAAAATTAGAGAACTAAATTGAAAGCATGGCTGAGACTATTTATGTACGTAATTTATTATTTAATTTTTTTTCCTTTTTATTCTTACACTAGTATGTAGTCCCGTGCTACTGCACGGGAATGGATATATTATTAATCATGAGTTTATTCATGTTTAAAAAGCTTAGTTAAGTCTAAATTTATATTATTAACCAGAAAATTTCATTAACAAAACTTAGCAGTATATATATTTTACTCAAAAAGATGAACCTTGGTGACGATATTTATCCAAAAGATCCATTCACACTTTTGAACCTTCAATCTCTATTGGTGATTGAAATTTTTGCAGCTTAAAAAATTTAAAATTAAAAAAAAAACCCTCAAAGTTGTACTCATTTTGTAGTTTTACGATCGGTTATTTTGTAACATGATGGGCATTTGTGTGAAGAAAAAACCTTTGAAGTTCCATGGCTGATAAAAAAAATTCTCTCCAATCTCTTTTTATAGAGAGAGAGGTTTGTGCGTGTTTTTATTCATCCTTCATAGTTGTATTATCACGAAGCAGGTCCAATGGATTTAGATTGGTACTACCGATTTCCAAAGCATGAGTGTTTAATGTGTTATTAATTTCATCTCATTGGCTTCTGCACATTACAGCAAAATTAAAAATAATTAGATTGTACACGTGTATAGTAAAATTGGACTCCAATTTCAGATTCTAATTGAACAATTGGAATGATAATATATAATAGTAACAACAATAGGAAAATTCAAATAAAATTTCAAATTAAATTGTAACAATCTGAATAAAAAATTCCAGTAGAAAGACAGGGTGGAGTGATCCACTCCAAGAAGGCGACCAAACTTGCGTAAATATAGAATAATAAATCTCTCTCCGGAAAATTTTCATTGTTCATAACCTTTACCTTCACTGAACATTTTAAAAACATAGTGACTCACATCTGCCATCCAGACATCTACAGCCGAGTCCTCTCCAATTCGCGTGAGATTCCATTGATTACTAATTTCCTTTGCAGCTTGCAAAAAGTATCATCCAACTGTCCAAACCAGTGCTCTCTTCATTTTATAGGTGCCAAACCTGAACAGAAAGCCAAATATAAGGATAGTGAATTTTAGGCATAATGTGCATCTAATCACATATTAGTAATTTATAACAAATGTAAAGATGCAAACTTTGTAAGTGAATAGTAAACAAAACTCAATGTCAAAACCAAGAAGAAAGCATTTTAATCCGAAACTCAGTGCAAATGTAAAGATGCAAACTTTGTAAGCAATTTATAACAAATATGCAAACTCTAGCTTTGCTATCTTTTTGGAAATTATGCAATGTACTCAAACTAAGTTCTTATCACCGATATTAATCTCTTTGGTTTTCGTGTTTGACTACAAAATCAAGAAAAAACTTAATTAGCACAGTAACTCATTTGACCCGATACATAGAAGTGGTTTTAATGAGAATGAGCTCACATACATTTAGTCACATGATGCAAAATTCAATTTCAATTTCAGATTCTAGACACATGGCACAAAATTAGAGTTCTAATTTGGAATTCAATTTCACACTCTCTCTGCTTCACCTATTATTTTATATATAGATTATGCTCAACTAGCATGTAACTCATGCAAACGTATAGATGCATTTAAAAATAAGAAAATTTTTTATTATAAAAATATAAATAATTAGTCAATTTTTTTTTAAAGTAAATGTAATTAGTCACATATTAAGATTCTTACCTAAATTTAATACCATTTATGATCATTTTTTTTTAATAATTTTTAATAAGATAGAACATGTTGTGATTTTTATTAAGTATATGTGATTTTTTTTTTTTTTATAAAATTTTTAGAGTTTATTAATATTAGATTTTTAGTATTTTGGACTCATTAACTCACTTAGTATAAAGATTAAAAAACTTAAGTGGATAATTATAGTGTGATCTCCATATAAATTTAGACACACGACACAAAATTAGATTATAATTTAACTTTTTTAGTTGAACTTTCTCTGAGCTTTATATATATAGATTGGGTTATTGCTTTGATCTACATGCACTTCAGCTTTTAAAAACCAAAAAGAAAAAAAGGAAAAAAAAAAAAAAAAAAAAAAAAAAAAAGAAAAAAAAAAAAAAAAACAAAACAAAAAAAAGAGAGAGAGATAAAGAATAGATTGTTATTATGTAATAAATAAATAAATAAAATGAGAGTATACAAATATCACTAAACTACGAAGCTTTTTACTTAAAAAGGTTGGTAAAATCAATTATGGCAAAGAAATATAAAATTAAATCCTATAATATTCATTAATTTGCTTGTTATATACTTCTGGATCCAACTGTGACAATTCATACACCATTTATAAAATTAATCTGAAACATGAAATTTACTAATTGTACACAGAATTTAAAATGGATTTAATTTCTCCATGGAAGGGTGACAAACAAAACACCTCCAAGTTTTTGCGTGAACCTAGGCACGGCCAATATTCTTCGCGCGCAACTCAATTCATTTAAAATCAACTTAACAACTCAACAAGCGGCAGAAGCCAAGTCACTTTCTTCTTATTAGTTATTACATTTATGATTTATGCATCTAGCAAGTCTGTTTTAACATAATTCTGCCAAGCGACAGAACTGTGTGCCATTTTATTTGGGGCACTATTTATGGCCATCAAAGAAAGTACAAAGTTAAACCAAAAAAAAAAAAAAAAATCATGTGATTAATACCGTATAAAGTTTTACTAATAAACCCGATTTAAAATACTAATATTATTATTTTCATGTGTATTCTAATAAATATTACTGTTTACTCAAAAAAAAAAAAATTAACGTATAATATTATTTGCATGTTTTCTCTCTTATACACAATTATTTGTGTCCCTATATATATCTTATATAGGGTTGGCAATGGGGTGGGGTGGAGCGGGCCCCAAGGATGGGGTCTTCGCCTCGGTCTCGCATAGTTTTGTCATACTCCATCCCCGTCCCGTATGATGGAGAATTTTTTTTTGCCCCATCCCTATCCCTTGGGGCCCTGCAAAACCCCGCGCCACCCCGTAAAACTCTACTTCTTGTTGATTTGTCCACAATTATTACTTTTTTTTAATAAAACTTATTTTATTAATAAAAATATACTTGAAATTACAAATAAATTCATCCTATCAAATCAAACTAATCTTTAACAAAAACTAAATAATATTATCCAAGTGTTTAATAAGATAATATCACAATAAAAACAAAAATCTCATAGTACAAAATTAATGATTCAATGGAATATAAATTTGTTTCTAATAAAGATAAAAGAAAACATTAAAATTGGTACCTTATTTCCAACTTTGCTAGAGAGAAAAAAGAGGCATAGAACCATGTTAGTTAGAATTAAATAAGTTGATAATATGTTTGTTTAAATACTAGGGTTTTAGAGTATGAAAATTTTATAATTCAATCCTTATCAATGTGGGGTGGGGCAGGGCAGGTCAGGGTGAGTCTAAAAAGTCTAAACTCATCCTTACCTCGCCCCATGATGTGGGGCTAAAATCTCGCACCTTCCCTGCCCTACCACCTTTGCAAGGCAGGAAAAATCCACGTGGGGCGAAGTGAGAAAGGGCGGGTAAAGCAAGGCGAGGTAAAATTGCCATCCATAATCTAATAGTATCATTTTCATTAGATCATAGAAGTGTATACAGTAGATTCCAATTAATTCAATTATAGTAAAGTATTTGATGGTTGAATAAGAAAACAAAAGTTTAATTTCTGCGAACATTCTCATTAGCTCTCTCATAAAAAATGTCATTTTGACACATCAAAAACCTACTTTATCATTTTAGCATATCATTTTACAATTCACCAGTTATCACATTTTCTATTTTTCAATTCTATATATTAAAATAATATATTCCAATATTAAAATAACATTAAAAAAACCAACAATATATAAAAATACAAAATAAAAAAACCAACCACCCCCACACAACCCACAGCCCACCCCCGCTGCCAGCAACCATCAACGCCCCACCCACATCCCACCCACCACCGTCTCACACCAGAAATAACATAGCAAAACACCAAAACCACCACCACAGAAAAACAAAAACAACAAAAAACACAACCCAACCGCATCCTACACACCCACCCATTGTCGTCGCTAACCCACCCATCGCCGACCCACCCACCCATCAACACCCCACATCCCACCCCACCACCGTCTCACACTAGAACCACCACAGCAGAACACCAAAACCACCACCACAGAAAAACAAAAACAACAACAAAAAATACAAAGATTAGCTTTAGAGATTGGCATCAGGTGGCATGGCAAGGCTGAACGGAAGAGAAAAAAGCCACCCATTGCCAAACCCACCCATCAAATCACTACCAAAAAAAAAAAAAAAAAACCCACAACAACAGAGATTGACATCAAGTGGCCCAAGGCTGAATGGAAGAGAGAAAAGCCACCCATTGCCGAACCCACCCATCAAATCACTGCCAAAAAAAAAAAAACCCAGATCATCAGGTGGCAAGGCTGAACGGAAGAGAGAAAAGCCCCACTGCCGAACCCATCTATCAAATCACAGCAAAAAAAAAAAAAAAAAACCCACAGCAACAGAGATCGGCATCAGGTGGCGCGACATGGTTGAACAGAAGAGAGAAAAGCATCAATAATGAGAAGAAAAAAGAGTGAAAGAAGAGATGGGTTGATAGGAATGTCTAAGGAAGAATGAGAGAGGAGAGAAAAAAAAAAGTGATGAGAGAGGAGAGAGAAATATGAATAAAAATAATAAACGAAAATGGCATTTTCATCCATACGCTCTCAAAAATGAGAGCGTACTGTAGCATGTTTCATAATTTTAGCATATTTAGCACACCTCATAATGCTCTATTTTTGGTGTTTGATGTGCCAAATGCCAAATATTTGGCATTTGGTACACCTGATGAGAATGCTCTTATACAAAAAACCGATTAGTGTTTCAGTCTTTTTATATATATATATATTTTTTATTATTTATTTTTTATTTTATGCAAGAAGTGAATACGTGTACGCATTTTATATTTATTACAGTATATATGAGTTTTAACTTTTTTGCCTTCAGACCTATCTTTTTCACATCGTCAAGAAAAGACAATCCATGCAAGAACGGACCATAAACTAGCGGCCCCAGGTAGTTTGTTTTTAGGTTGCTCATTTATTGTTTCAATACATTTGTTTGGCAGTATTATGTTGCTCATTTGTTATTTCACTTGATTGCTTGGCTTTCTTTCTTTCTCTTTCCTTTTCTATTTTATTTATTTATTTTTTTTTTTCATATATTAACATTTTAATGGGGGACAATTCTTCTGGAGATTACTTTCGAAGTCTTCCCTAAGGGAGAGTCAGTACCACTTGAGTTAAGAGCATCCATTGTTTGGAAGCTAATTTTAAATACTTGAGTACCCTAGGTACCTTGCTATTATGCCATAGTACCTGGTGTTTTTATATGAGCAAATATGATCAATGCCTTCTTAATTCTTATCGTAATGGAAAGAGGAGTATGAGTCAATGCCTTCCTAATTCTTATCGTAATGGAAAGAGGAGGGGAGTGGGTTTAGAAATTATGGGAACTGAAAAAATTTTAAATACTTGAGTACCCTACGTACCTTGCTTTTATGCCATAGTACTTGGTGTTTTTTATATGAACAAATATGAGTCAATGCCTTCATATCGTAATGGAAAGAGGGGGGTGGGGTGGGTGGGGGGGAGTGGGTTTAGAAATTATGGGAACTGAAAAATGAATAAGACAATGACCATAAAGTCATCTGGCAACCTAAAAGGGACTTTGTACGTAATTCTCAGAAGGCATATGAGTCTTAATTAAACCAGACTATGGTACATGTCGAAGTAAATAATTAACATGCATTATTTGATTTATTATTGTATTCAGTAATCCTATAGATTACTCAACCAAAAAAGAAGTAGGCCTAAAAGAAATGATATTATGCTCAACTAGTGATTAGCAACAGCCAACATGGGCAGCTTTGGGTCCCCAAGCAGGCATTATTGCCTAGCTTACATCATATGCTACTATTGTTGAAGCTCATTCGTTTTCAAGGACTGGGCTCCATCACGAGAAGCTGTACATGTTGAATATATATATATATATATATATATATGGTTTGATGCCATTGGTTGAAAAGACCATTGCAGTCCATCTTCTTCCCCACTCCACTCCAATACGATGGCTAAAGTGATTATTTGAAAGACATTGGGAAGTTTACCACTTCGTGTATATGATATTATTTTTTTTTTCTTTTATCTTTTTGTGAGAAACAATTTCTTGAGCAATATAAGAATAGGAGCTTTCATGTGTAACTTTTTAAAATTTAGCTAAATTTCAGTTAGTAAAACTAAAATGTAGAGTTAATGTCAAGTTAAAAGTTTTGAGTAATATTTTACAGTCTAAGGCTTTCAATTAAGTACCACTAAAACAATTCATCAAAACAAAAATATGACTAAATAGATTATATGGAATATAAATTTAGTAAAATATAACAAAAATAAAGGAGTTGTAAGACTAAATGGTCAGGAAATACTAAAGAGCAAGAGTTTTCAACATATTTGATTGATAAACCATAAATTGAGAGGGTGTGAATGACATGGTAGATGATGTGGAAAAGATTATCAAAAGTATTGTATGACCATAGAATACTTATTAATGAAGCTGAAGGGGAAAAAAAAAAAAGAATAACGTGGTGTTAAGAATACTTTTTTGAAATCTATGAGCTCGTGAATTGAAATACTGATTCAAACAAAAAAAAAAAAAAAACCAGATGTAGCTTTTTATGGTAGATACAGTAGTTTTGATTTGAATGGCATTTTGACAATCCTCTTTGGGCTCCATGAGTAGACTTGTAAATATGCTTAGAATGCTTGCAAGCTCATGAGAGCTTATAAGAAATTAATACGCAGTGCATAAGCTGGGTTTATACAAAAGATCTTACCAACTTTTTGACAAAAGAGATTTAATTTTCTCATCTATCCTAGTTACTTTAGTTTTATTTTTTATTGGAAATCTTGCAATGGGCTTGGAGGATTTGTGATACCTATAAGCGTATGAATAATACAATGTATAGTAACTAAAAAGACGCATAAAACTTGTTTGCATTTGCTGTGATTTTCTTTCAATCAAATTGCAAACCTTCCAAAATATACTAGCTCGATCACAAATAATGCTTATTTTCTTGATCCCTCAAATTTAGTTAAATCAAAAGTTGTTCCTCTTAAAGCATATCCAAACGCTAAACATAAAATACTCTCTATTGTAGAGAGTGAAACCTTAAAACACTGATCCAATTGTCTCTCCAAATCTCAAAAAGTGTTTTGTTCATCAACAGTACCTCTCTAGGCAAGGTGAATTACTGTAGATTAGGAATCTCTCTCTCTGAGAACAAAGGAAAGGAGGCAAAACTCCTCCTTCTCTTAGGTCAATGTCTAAGACGTTCCGTGGCTTGCAATCGGATTTCACCTCAACCACCTATGAGAACATCGACTCAACCCAAAAAATCAAATAACTTAATAAAAGAAATAAATTTTTTTTCTCCTCTTGTACTTTTTTTTGCCTTAAAAGGTGTAGAGCTAAAGTTCTCTAGTCTACAAATGATCGTAGAGTTGAAATCAAATGGGTATGCCAACATCAATGATTTGAGATCATTTTTTTATTGGCTCTTTTCGAGTTTAGAAAAATGGAGTTATGGGTATGATGGGTTTGCGTTCTGTTAAATGTTCTTGATTTGAATTTTTGGGGTTTTAAGGAATAGTGGTTGATTGGTTATTTTCAGGCTGGGTTTGGGATTGAGTTCAAAATAGGTTCAAATTAGGTTAGAAGGGAATTTGGATGTGGGTTTGAGGTATGTGGGTTTGCAAAATATATGTGAATGTGTTTGTGTGTGAAATTTGTGTTCAATCATTACCATGTTCATATTAGAGTAAATACAATGAATAGAACTTGTTACATATGAGGATAATGCCCAGCTGTCAGCAGATAAAGCTTAACCAAATTTAAAGACTCAAAGATTAGTATCAAATTAAAATTTAAATAGAAGAGATAACTCAAAGGTAATTGAAGCTAGAACTTAAGAGATATTATCTTTGTTTGATTTTTATTTTGAATTCGAATTCAACTTAGATTAGCTGTACAATGGCTATCCATATTGTACAGAAAAGCCTTCACCCATTGGTTGGCAAGGCAAAATAATATTTCCCATGCCTTTATTAAGTCTTAAAGAACTCATAGATGATATTCTTTATTGTTGGATGCTCTTGTTTGTTGAAGTTTCTTGTAGCTGTTGTTTTTTGTTGTGATGTGGTTTCGGGTGAGTGAAAAATGAGGGTTTTGTTTTTGGGTTTTTGGTTATTTTATTTTATTTTATTTATTTATTTTTATTTTTTATTGTATTGTTGGTGGGATTTTGGTTTTTTTTTTTTTTGGGATTTCTTTGGTTGCTTAAATGATGGTTGTTAATAGCTAGTGAAGGGCTTACAGGTAAGTGGAAAAGGGAAGATTTTCTGGTGATTAGTGTTGCTGTGTGGTTATAGTTTTAGGGAAAATTTAGACTATGTTTTTTTTTAGTTTAGTTTGAGCCTAAACTTAGTGGATGACGTTTGAAAATTATTTGGAAAAACATATTCAAAGCAACCATATTGTTAATGTGACCAAAACAATGAAGCAGCTAAAACGTGTAGCTGGTAATAGAATCAATCTTTTGGTCTATTTCTAGAATGCTTTATTTTTTAATTAGACTTTCATATAATAAGAATTTTTTTTTTCTCTTATTTAACTTCATAGTTTTGTTACATTAAACCTTTTGGTGGTTGTGTAGAATTTATGTACTGATTTCATTGTAGTTGATCAAGTTGTAGGACTGCTATAGAAGATAGATTAACCTTTTTATGGTATATGCTCTCTTGATTATATGTTAATGAAAAAAAAAAAAAATTTGTTTAATGTAGTTATTGACCTGCATATCCTGTAATCTTAAAGAGTCTAAATGATTGTTAGTAATATTATGACCTACTTGTGAGTTACTTATGTTTGGGTTTATACTATTTCTAAAATTTGTTGTCTCCATCTTAGTTTTGAATTAAAATTTTCTTGGTTGAGTAAATCTTTTTAAGAAACTAGTATTATCTTTGTGCGATGTATGTATCATGATTGCTTCCTTAAGGCTTGCATTGCTTGTTCTGATATAAAGATTGTTAACACTACATTATATTTGTGTTTCCATCCTTGTTACTAATGAGCTATTGTTTTACTTTGTAATAATAGAATAGATGTTGAAAGCTCGATAATGTGTTAAAAATACAAGAGCTGTTTAAACCCCCAAGTTAAAAAAAAACTACGGCTCGATAGATTTTACTCTAACTTATATTAAGTGTGGAATAGAATAATGCGAGCGGATAAACAAACAAACTACTCTAAGCCATATTCAATATAACACAGCAATAAAATGAAAGCTAAAAGAGTAGGGACACAAGATAACACGCCGATGTGTTATCGAAGAGAAAACCGAAGTACTCGACATAAAACCTCTCCACCGCCCTCCAAGCGGTAATCGATCCACTAGACAATTAGTTGGGATACATGGGTTAGCAAGAGACCCTCCAAGCCTAATCTACCCGATGCACCTAAGCCCTCCAAGCTCCTACTCCAACAAGACTTCTCAGAACCATGTCTTGTCTAGCTTTCCGGATTTCGTAATACACTCAATTGCATCTGCTAAAGCCTAGCTTCTTCCAATGCTTCCCAGTAGCACCAAAACCTTACTAAACATTCTGAAAGGGTGTGGTACCCGATGCACCTAAGCCCTCCAAGCTCCTACTCCAACAAGGCTTCTCGGAACCGTGTCTTGTCTAACTTTCCGGATCTCGTAATACGCTCAATCGCATCTGCCAAAGTCTAGCTTCTTCCATTGCTTCCCAATAGCACCAAAACCTCACTGAACATTCTGAAAGGGTGTGGTAAGAGTTTGGGCAATCAATCTCTCAAATGGTATGGAAATGGAGAGGTAGGAGTTGAGGAAAATTCATAAACAATTATGTAGAGAATTGTGGGTATAACAATCTCTAACTCTCAAGATTTGTGGCTAGGGTTTTCTCTCAGAAGCACTCCTCAACATATATGGGTAATGGGGGTATATATAGTGTGAGTACAAATAGTGTGTATCAGAAATGACAGTTCAGCAAAACAGAATGTTTCGTAGGTGTCTTGCGGGAAGGCCTTACCCGCAAAACACTCGCGAAAACCAGCTGTCTCTATCCTGTCTTGACTCTTCGAATTCCAGTCATGTGCAGGGCACATGCATTACTTCGCAGGATGCTTACTCGCGAGCTACCCATGAAAACACTTCAGTCTTCAATTTGCCTTGAGTCTTCACACACTCTCTCTCTCACACACAACCCTTACAAATAAAACCCACATGAAATATAGGGTACAAAAGATTGAACATAATTACAATCAAATTTGGCATGGAATTAAAGCCAACAAAAACATAGTTGTAAATTACAACTTTACAATCTCCCTTTTTGGCTATTTCATGACAAAACCCCTAAATTTGCTTCCTTAAGGCTTGCATTGCTTGTTCTGATATAAAGATTGTTAACACTACATTATATTTGTGTTTCCATCCTTTTTACTAATGAGCTATTGTTTTACTTTGTAATAATAGAATAGATGTTGAAAGCTCAAAAACGTGTTAAAAACACAAGAGCTGTTTAGACCCTCAAGTTAAAAAAAAAATTACAGCTCGATAGATTTTACTCTAACTTATATTAAGTGCGGAATAGAGTAAATGCGAGTGGATAAACAAACAAACTACTCTAAGCCATATTCAATATAGCACAGAAGTAAAATGAAAGCTAAAAGAGTAGGGAAGAAGAATGCAAATACAAAATAACATGTCGATATGTTATTGAAGAGGAAACCAAAGTACTCAGTTTAAAACCTCTTCGCTACCCTTAAAGCGGTAATCGATCCACTAGACAATTAGTTGGAATACATGGGTTAGCAAGAGATCCTCCAAGCCTAATCTACCCGATGCACCTAAGCCCTCCAAGCTCCTACTCCAACAAGGCTTCTCAGAACCGTGTATTGTCTAGCTCTCTAGATCCCGTAATACACTCGATTGCACCTGCTAAAGCCTAGCTTCTTCCAATGCTTCCCAGCAGCACCAAAACCTCACTGAACACTCTGAAAGGGTGTAGTAAGAGTTTGGGCAATCAATCTCTCAATGGTATGGAAATGGAGAGGTAGGAGTTGAGGAAAATCCATAAGCAATTGTTTAGAGAATTATGGGTATAACAATCTCTAACTCTCAAGGTTTGTGGTTAGGGTTTTCTCTAAGAAGTACTCCTCAACATATGTGGGTAATGGGGGTATATATAGTGTGAGTACAAATAGTGTGTATCAGAAATGACAGTTCAGCAAAATAGAATGTTTCACAGGTGTCTCGCGGGAAGGCCTTACCCGCGAAACACTCGCGAAAACCAGCTGTCTCCATCCTATCCTAACTCTTTGCATTCCAGTCATATGCAGGGCGCATGCATCTCTTCGCGGGATGCTTACTCGCGAACTACCCGCGAAAACACTTCAGTCTTCAATTTGCCTTGAGTCTTCACAAACTCTCTCTCTCACACACAACCCTTACAAATAAAACCCATATGAAATACAGGGTACAAAAGATTGAACATAATTACAATCAAATTTGGCACGGAGTTAAAGCCAACAAAAACACAATTGTAAATTACAACTTTACAATCTCCCTCTTTGGCCATTTCGTGACAAAACCCCTAAAACAAACTCTAGACTTAAAAGTGAGTTTAGGAACAATGACAAAACTTAGTCACACCTAATCTAAAAGCTGTGAAGCACTTGCACGTATATACCTATAACCTAAAACACTCGCACACAAACAAAACTTTCATTAAGCTCATGACAAGTTGAATACATGGTACATACATGAGTAAGTAAAGTGCAATCAAGTTTGTAAATACTATAAAACATGTAAGCATATCTTGATCAAACAAGGTCAATCTTTAAAGAATGACTACAATGAACATTTAACTAGTAAATGCTTGTCCGGACATGCAAAGCAATAAAGACCAATCACAATGATCAATTGTATGTCCAACACACAACCAGTGCAAAATATACGAAGTATATGCATCTAGGATACAAGATCCTACAAGGGTACAAGTGTGAGGTACTTAAGACATATTAGCAATATCTTAAAAGTACAAAAAAATTGTTACAACGCAATGAAGAGGATACAAGTACTGAATAATAAACTGAAATATAAATTCAAAGTACTTAAGCTTTAAAAGAAAGCAATAAAAACAGTTATCCAGGAGTTATAAAAACTAAAATATTTTAAACTAAACAGAAATAATGCTAAATCGCTTGAAATGAACCAAAATCTATGGTCTAAGCTATGCCCCCGCTCAACTGTGCAAGCTCCCCCTCAAACTTTTCTCCCTTTTTTTTTACTGGAATGGCCAAAGAGGCTAGAATTGATCTGACTCTAAATCGGATCCTTGTGCCATCGACATGTCGTCAATCTGTGAGGATAATGCGGTAATCTGACCCTGGATGTATGCAAACTGGTCCCGGTGTGCTGCACATGGGAGTCTAGCATAGTATACATTTGCTCTACTCTAGCAAGGAGGCGATCAAGTCTATCGGGTCCCCGTGCTGGTGTTGAAGATGATGGTTGAGCAGAAGTCTCTGGTGCTGAGGTTAATCTCTCAATCTCCTCCTCTGTATCTCCACCCTTTTCCTCAACTCGATCCCTTGGTATTTGAGACACACCGGTTTTGGATCCTCTAATGTGAGCTGTGCTATGAGTCACTATGTGTGCTCCAATAGGGTAATCTCTATGTTCCACGATGAGACCACTCGAAAGTTTGAGCCTCTTCTTTTCAATGAGGCCCATAATAAGAGTGGGAAATGGCATGATTGTCCTTGTGTTCCTTTTAGTGATGCTCTTGGTCAGGAGGTGGAAGATGTGTCCACAAATATCAATCTCCTTGTGAGTGAAGAGATCGTACAAGAAGATTGTCCTTGGGGCGGACAATGTCATTAGGTTGGTGACTGGATACAAGTTATGGATCATTATATAAGCAAGAGCCCTCATCTCTGAATTGAATGGAATTATGTTCATGGACTTCTTGTTTAGTGTACCACCAAGAAGCCTTACCATTTCCTCAATGGATTCCAAACAATCATCGTATTGCATGGTAATCGGCTGAGAAGGAGAACGAACTTCCAAGAACTCTTGTATGCTTTCCCTTGTGATAACAAACTCTTTGTATCTCACCCAGTAGTTTATATGATCTCCTTCCACACTAGCATTCGAGAAGAATTCTTTAATGATTTCCCAGTACACAACTCCAGTCAGATTTAGCAACTTCGTCCACGTCCTTTCCTTGAACAGTTCAGGTATGCAAGTGTCCTAAAGGGTATCCAATTTAACAACCCTTTCCATAATTATCGTGGCTCGCTTGTAGTAGTCGTTATAGGCCATGTCTGCTTCAACAGACTTGAAGTTGTCAGAATCCGTTCAAGCACACTTGGAGGATTTCTTAGACGCTGAATGCTCGGTGGGAGACATCTGCACATGTACACAGAGAATAGAGAAAGGGAACAGGTGCACAAACACAAAAACAAAGCACAAACATGATTAGTTTCATGTTAGTCCAAAACAAAAGTAAAAATACTCAAAACAGAACACAACAAAGGTAAAACAACATGCTATAAGTGCTAAACTATGTAAACATTACCAAAATGCAAGAAATTAGCAACTGTGCATGTGTGTGCATCTAGTATGCATGTGTGCGCATGAGGTGATGCATGGTGTGTGCCTAGTGTGTGCCTAGGTGATGCATGGCATGGCATTGTGAGGCACAAATTGGGCAAAGTGTGTAAAACACACACCTAATGATCAAAACATGGTAACCAAGTTCAATCAAGGATATTCCCAAAAATTGGAACTCATTTGAGTCCAAAACAATACAAAAATGTCACTTGAACATTTTGACAAACACTTGGCATGCAACACTACACTACATGAATGGAAAATGTATGAAAAGATAGAAATATGCCTCAATACAAGTTTAAAATGCCACAAGGGACCAACATAGATACATACAAGTGAAATGGGACACAGGCCAATAAAAATTTTGAAAAATTTTTGCTTAAAAATCATGAACCCAACCCCTTTTTCAAAAATCCCCAATTTAAAAAACCTAAGTTAATTTCTGCATAATCTTAGAAAAACAATGAAAAGAATGTTAAGAAAACATACCTTTAAGTTGATTTTACAAAAATCAAGCTTGAAAATGATGGGGTTTTGAGAGAAAAATAGATTTGGGTTGAGAGAGGTTCGAGAGAGGCAGTGCGAGGGAAATAGAGAATGTTTAAAAAAACTGTCACGTCAACCTTATAAAACTAAAAACACGCGTTTTTCGCGGGTTAGATAGTTGCGAAATTAGTCGCAAAAAACACCACTGAAGCACAGAAGCTTTCGCAAGAAGCTTTTAGTTGCGAAAAAGTCGTGAGACAGTCGCAATAGTCTCTGTATGAAACTTGTGTTTTCCAAATTTTGCCTAAAAATCATTTCGTGGAAAGTGCTTGGTCGTGAGTTACCCGTGAAAACACTTCAGTCTTCAATTTGCCTTGAGTCTTCACACACTCTCTCTCTCACACACAACTCTTACAAATAAAACCCACATGAAATATAAGGTATAAAAGATTGAACATAATTACAATCAAATTTGGCATGGAATTAAAGCCAATAAAAACATAGTTGTAAGTTACAACTTTACAGATGTACTAGGGATGGATCTGCAAATTCTAGGAGACATAACTTTCACTAATCTTTTAGAAGATCCCAATATTGAATATGTGACAGGTTCTTCACATATAAGTGGTGAAGATAATATTCCACAAGCTCAGAGCCTATTTGGTTACTGCTTTTAAACATCACTGTTTAGCGTTTAAACACTGAAAATTGTTGTTCAAAAAAAAAAAAAAAAAACACACATGTTTGGTAGGGGCATCTTTGTTCAGTGTTGTTTGAACAATGTTGTTCAAAATATTTTTTTTAAACAATGCTTTTTGAAATCACCTGAGACCTATTTTTAAACAAAAAACAACACTTTCCAATTGCACTACTAAAAATACCTTCAAACCCGTAGGTCCAACTTGATGTGACAAAACCCTTCCCTCTCTTCTCTTATTCTCATCAGACCTGCCTCAGCCCTTATCTTTAACACGCCAAAGGAAGCAATAGTAGAACATTAATTAAAAAAATCTCAACCACCCATCAACACCATAACTCACCAACCCATCTCACAAAACTCAACGAATCTCTCTCCCTCACAACGAATCAAAAGTCATCTTAAACCCAACCACCCATTAGTGCCATAACTCATCAACCCATCAACACCTTCTTGTAGAAGCTCTCTCCCTCACAACGCATCAACAAAATAAGTCAAACTCAGTTAAACCCTGGCTTAGAAATATGATTCTTCGCCCAACTGCGCCTCATAAAAATCCCCAATGGTTACCGACCCAATCTAAGACCGTCATCTTGTACAGATTTGACTCCACCCACAGCTACTCTGCTCTGAGCTTTTGCCACACAATCATCTAGGGCTTGGTAAGGTAAGAGTTTTAAATTTCCCCAAATTTTCTCATAGCTTTCTTTCACATCTAACCTACCTCATCTCAAATCACATCAACTCACATTAGTTGCGTATTTTTACTCTCAGTCCTTCATTCAAATGGAATCAGACACTGCATCCTCCACCTCAATAGTGCCATACAGAACATCAGTACCCTTAAGTTGTTCCTACCCTGACTGTGTTCCTTTATTGGCAAGTAGCCTGCATCTATGTAATGAAAGTGTGATTTTACCGTGTTCCCTTTTATTGGATATTTTTTTTATAAAAAACATCATATTTATTTTAATACTTATTTATGTGAATTGAGGAAATCAATTATCCCTTAATGTCAGATAAGTTGATTGCTAAATTTTGAAAATTCAAATATAATTCAAAATTTGAATAGCTATTGTCAATAGTTTTAATTAGGAAATCTCTGAAAAATTAATGTGAATTTTAATACCATATATTGCTAGCTTTTAGTATACTTTCCTTTATAAACTTTTTCTTTAAAATATTTCTTTTAATATATTTAATACGTTATAGATAGAAAGTATCATATATTGTACAACTATATATTTATATAATTTACCGTTGATGGTTTATAGCATTACATATTGCTTTCCATTCTTGGTTGTAATTATTGTGTATAGTCAAAATTTCAAAGGAAAATATTATTTGATATCTAAAGTTCAACCACATTAGGGGCTGTTTTGTTTTTAATGGCATTATGACACTAAAAGACAAACTTGATTTTGTCTATTAACTTACCTCAACGTATATACATTGGCAAAAAGTTTTGACCGATTTATATATAATATATATAAAAAGAAAGCTATTGATCACATATTGATTTCAACAACTTTATGACCATTTAAAGTTAGCAAACGTTTTTCTTTTTTGGCTAAGGACAAGCTACATGTCCGGCTCTATATATATGGAAAGAAATAAAAGTTTCTAAACACACATTATTTTTGAATTACAAAGTTACAGACTTTCAAAAAACAATTTTTATTGTTCTAAACACTTACCATCTATTACTTCTTACTATTCACAAAAATATTTTACCTTTACTAAATTCTTTGGGAAAAAGAAAGTACTATAAAGAACTTATATCCTACGAGTAATGTAGGCTCGCAAGGGTAATCAGCAAAGGTGGCTGAGTTGTTGTGTCCTGGGGACAACGTGTAGAAACTATTTGTCTAACTACATGAGATATACTGTAGACGACATGATTTGTCTCAAGACAGTGACTTGGTCCACATCTCATCTCTGCCACCTTTTTTGGTAAAATCAAATTATGTAATTTTCAAGGAAAATTCAGGTATCATCTCTCCTTTATTTCCAACACCTTCAATTCCTCATATATGTGATTTTAATTTGTTGTCATTTTTGTGCTTGTTTTGTTATAATTTCATAGCTAGTTAATCATTTTGTACCTAGTTCTGATATAATTTGTCTTCATTTTGTGGCCTTTGTGTTGTGTTTTTCCCTGTGATGCAAAATTTGTATACAAAATCCTTTTGCTTTGTAAATGTAACTGTAAACCTGTTGAGTAATCAGCAATCTATGCTTTGGATATTTTTTCATGAAGCTATCATTGGTGTATGATGTCCACTTTAATTTGTTCAGTGTATTGTGAGAAAAACAAGATTATAATTAGTTTGCTTGTTATACAACAATTATAATAGATCAATCTATGGTTGTGATACCTTATCTACTTGTGTCATACAATTTAAAACGAGGAGTACTTCTTTTTCAATTTTTTGGACTGTTGTTGTTGCCTTTAACTCTTAAAGATCAACATCTGCCTTTAACTCTATTATGACATTTTCATTTTTTTGTCCTTATAATTTTTATGAAGCACATGCTATTTTTCTAAAGTTGAATTGACTCTTACATTAAGTTTGATTTATACTCTTATTATATCCAGTAGCATATCTCTTTCTGATTAACCTATCTTGGTAGATCTTCATAGTAAACTCGAATTTCTAAACCGTCACAACCTATAATTTAGTCTAAGATTTATAGTATATGCCTGTTGCTTGGTAGTTTACTGAGTAGGAAGTTCATGTTTGATTATTTTTATCTTAAAATTTCAAATGAGGAGTATATATGTGTATGTCAAACTTTATTTAGATGGCAAATGCCACAAGTGACGCTGAGGATGGAAAGTTGTGGCCTCCCCCAGTGGAGAAGCATTTCATAGATGTGTTGGTAGAGGAGGAAGTTAGAGGGAATACGCCCCAAGGGCAGTTTAAGAAAGGACTTTGGGGATCCAATCAGTGTGAGTTTAACCTACGTGCAAATAAAAATGATAAAAAAGAATAACTTAGGCAAAAATATCAAAGATTGAAGGTTCGGCACTAGGTTTTTTCCGAGCTCCTTGGACGTATGAGAATGGGATGGGACCTCGTTGTTAAAACGGTTGTAGGAAGTGATGTGACATGAGCAAATGCAATTGTGGTAAGTGCTGAACATAATCTTAACATAATAATTAGCAAAGTCATTTGTATTGGTTTTTATATAAATAAATCGTTTAACCTCATATATATGATTGTTAATGGGCCAACTATCGATGCAAGGAGTTTCGAAAAAAGGAGCTAGAACACTATGAGTTGTTGGGCCAACTTTTCAATGCCAACACTGTCATGGGCTTGCTACAAATTTCATTTGCCAACCAGCTCCAAACAATTCCAAAGAGCGAGAGCTGGATGCGGCCTTCCTATCAACGGGGGTACATGTGAATGTCGACATTGATAGTGGGGACAACGTGGAGGAGCTGCCCACACTAGGTGAAGGGCAAAGTAGGAGGCGAACTGAAAATTGGGCAGTTGAACCAGTTCATTTAGATGGAAAAAAGAAGAAATGAGGCTCCCTTGATCAGATGATTAAGGCTATTTTGGGGTTCACTAAGAAGAGGAATCGGAGGCTTAATAGGCCAATCATCAATGCAAGAAGACAATTTTCTTGTGTTTACTCAATGTTATCCAAGATGTAGTGCAAAGTATTAAATACAAAAAGGAACTTGTATAGAATTTGGGAGTACTAGTATTGTACTACAAGTGGAAGACCTTTGAGTCTAAGCATACTTTGACTTCTCTAATGAACTGGTGGTCAACAATTCATCCAAGCAACAATAAGTTCTGTGGGTATTTGTCGCAAATTGAATCAATGAATGAAAGTAGTATGATTGAGGAAACCAAGGTACATCTTACAAAGAAATTTATGTTAGTTTGCTAATTTGTTCCAACTATTTGAAGATACTAATTATAATGCATTTGTTAATTTTTCAGCTTCATAAGGCAAGACAAAAATATCAAGAATTCCATGGTTTCACATTTCCATATGAACATTGTTGGAATGTTTTGAAGCACTCACCAAAATAGTTGTGTATTATTCACAATTATAGGCCAAAAATATGGAGATTTGAGACAACATCTTCATCTTTTAATCTAGAGTCAATAAATTTAGAGGATGAAAATATCCCCCATGTTCCCAATGTAGACTTAGAGAGACCATTAGGAAAGAAGAAAAAAAAAAAGAAAAAAAAAAAAGAGATTGAAGAAACAAAAGAGCAAAGAATGTACAACTTCAAATATGGAAGACTTATTAAATGTCATGATGGAAGAAAGAAGAAAATTGAATGAGATGAGAATGACCACTATTGAGAAAGGACATCTTGCAGACCATGGGCAAGAGATAATGCAAATTCAACTTGAGGATAAAAAATGCAGCGATACAAATGAAAATGGAATTGGAAATGGAAAAACTAAAAGAGGACAGGGTAATGGAAAATTTGGGATTGGAATAGATGAAGGAGGAAAAGGAGATTATGATGATGGATGCAAGTGTGTTGCCTCTAATGCAACAAGAATATGTTTCTCAACATCAAATGGAAATCCTTGAAAAACAAAGAATTAGCTTGACATAGGGTGCTCTTATTTTGTGTGATTAAGAGAACACTTTAAACTTGTTTTGCTACAATGTGATCCAACTAACTAGAATACATTAGGTCACTCATCTCGTTTTGCTGCAATGTGATCCCACTAACTAAAAATAGTAGTTGTTATCTACTATCATTTGATACATTACAATATTTGCATCTTTCATTACAAGTAGTTGATAGGTTTGATGCTATTGTCATTTAAACTTGCCATTAGAACATTATATTTATCAATTAATCTTAAAGATATTGTTTAGTCTTAGGGTGACATCAGTCTTATTTATACTAAAAATGCGTGATCGTTTTAAAAATATGATCATTGTTAAACATGACCATTTAAAAAATATGATTGTTAAATTTTTTATTAAAAAAAAAAAAAAGACTGTTGGGAAATATAATCTTTGGAAAATTTGAAAATGTTGTTGTTATGAGATTTAAAAAATATAGATGTTGGGAATTTGAAAAATATAGTGTTGGAAATTAATAGAGGAAGACTAAAAAAAGAATAGAGAAAGAGTGAAGAAATAATATTTAAATGAAATAGACAAATGATAGAGAGTTTATTAAAAAATGTATTTGTAAAAGTAAGTAAAAGATAAAAGTTAATGTTTACTCTCCAAATATATAGAGAGTCTACTAGAGATGCTCTTATAGAAACAAACCAAAAACAAATCAACCAAATTACCTTGTCCAATGCAAAACCAAATCTAGCTATTGAATGTCCAAAAATCTAATCAAGTTGCCTACAAAATTCACTACCCAAAACCTAATCAAGTTGCCAAGTGCAAAGAAAAAAAAAAAAAAAAAACCTTTAAAATCTATTGCCTAAAACTTGGGTTGTGGTGAAACCCACACTTACAAGCTAGCCTATTCTTACATATTACTTTTGGGATGCATTTTTTGGCCAAAAAACAAAGTACACAAAGGGGGTGGCTAGACATAAAGGGGATGCGAGGCTAAGAGGAAAAAGAGGAGGAGTTGAGCACCTTGTAACTCCTACAGTAAGGAAAACATCAAAGTTGCTTTATAAAATCTCTCATGTTAATTTTACTTAGATTTTTCCAACTTATTCTCTTAAATCAGTAGGTCTAAAAATAATTCTACTTCATTTAGTAGCACTCTTCAAGTGTCTTTTCTCTCCTCTCTCACCAATCTCATATCATCTTCCTTATTTAAGTTAATATCTCACAATAAAAAATTTCATATTTATTATCTCCCTTATATTTTATTTCTCTTGTACTTCACTAAAGTGATAGGGTACTAAAATCCATTTGTAACAATTGAAATTCACACTTTTTGGTGTAAATCTTTGGGCTTGACCTTCTTGCCTATGCCTCATATTTGTTTCAACAAAAGGATAAAGATTTAACCAAATCTTTATGAGAGCATGTGACTATCTCATAGTATCTCTCCCTTTCTATTCCACTCTCCTCATTTATTCCTAGATATCTTTATATGATATTGCTAAATATATTTATTGGCTTTGAATTATTGTTGAATATGCTAATTTGGGCATTGATGAACATATTTATAATTATATATTCAATTATAAATGGCTAAAAATTCCCCAAAACCATTGATTAAACTAGCCTAAAATACCTGATACCTTGTAAATAACCAAAAGTTTTTGGGGGTAATTTTGGTCATTTAGAGGTTTCATGGTATTTTGGTCATTTTAGCGACTTTTAGGGTATCTTAGTCATTTTAGAGGTTTCAGAGAGTTTTTTTTTCTTCTTTTTTTTAGAGGATTTGAAGGCATTTGGTCATTTTAGCAATTTCAGGAGTATTTTAATCGTTTTAGAGTTTTGGGAGGTATTTTGGTCATTTTAAAGGTTTTAAGGTAATTTTGCTAATTCTAGTAGTTTCAAGGGTATTTTGGTCTATTTTGGTAATTTTAGAGATTTTAGGGTATTTTGGTCATTTTAGAGGTTTCGAGGGTATTTTAATAATTCTAGTGGTTTCGGGTGTATTTGGGCAATTCTGGTGGTTTCAAAAGTATTTTGGTCATTTTAGAGGTTTTGAATTATTTTGGTAATTTTGAGGTTTAGGAGTATTTTTGTCATTCTAGTGGTTTTTGAGTGTATTTTAGGCATTTTAGTGTATTCAAGAGTATTTTGGTTATTTTAGAGGTTTCAGAGTATTTTCTATCATTTTAGTGATTCAATGTATTTTTGCTCATTTTAGAGGTTTTAGGGGTATTTTGTTCATTTTAAAGGTTTTAAGATTAATTTGATAATTTTTAGGTTTAGGGGTATTTTAGTCATTTTAGATATTTTGGGTCATTTTATAGACTTTTGGGGTATTTTCATCATTTTAGAGGTTTTGGGTTTTTTTTTTTTTGGTCATTTTAAAGGTTTTGGGAGTATTGTGGACATTTTGGAGGTTTTAGGGACATTTTGGTCATTTAAAATATTTTTGGGATATTTTAGACATTCGTAGTGCATTTTAGTTATTTTGGTGATTCTAAGGATATTTTGGTTATTTTTGAAGTTTTGGGGTACTTTAGAGGTTTGTTAGCATTTTAGTCATTCTCATGAGTAAAATAAAATTTATTAGTGCAGAAAATTTTGTCAATTATATAAATTATTATGTCTCCCACCAAAAGTAATGTAGAATATCCATATTTAATAAGGTAATAAAATTATGATGATATGATATATTTTATAATTTTAAATTACCGTAATCTTGGAAACAATGAAGTGAACCAAAGACCTTAATATTCATAATGTGACCTTGATGTGGCACACATCACAATGAACCAAATGACCCTTAGAAAATATTCCTACCAACAAACTAACCTGATGCAATGTATTTTTGGGTGGGTGGGTTAGATACATTTTGACTAAAAAAAACCCCAATTGACTATATTTTGATGTTAAGTGCTATAAACTGTGATTTGATTAACCCCTTGTCATTTCAAATTCTCTGTCCTTTAGCCCTTTACTGTCATAGGCACTTTTACAGGATTGTGGTCAGCGAATTTGAACTTGGAAGAGCAGATAATATGGAACAAATCTTATGCATCTAACAAACTATTTTTTTTCATAAGGTCTTCAACCACTAACCATACTAACCTTGTTGTTAATTAGTTGTTTCAGAGAAAAGTATAATGTTCCTTTCTTTTTCACCCAAAAAATTATGGGATGGCTTCCCAAGTTGAGCTATTTTTCTAAAGAAGTTGACATTAGCGGAGGGGCATTAAAATTTAGAACATTCAAAATGTCAAAGAGCCTGGTGAATGAAACACTACCAAAAAGCCTTTATGACTTTCGAAATACTAATTTCTAATGATAAAATTAACGACAAATGAGACCTAAATTACTGATTTTCAGGTATGTCTTGCATAAACTAATAGTTATTTGTCTTACATTGACAACAACTTTGCATCTAAAGTAAGAGTTTGAACAGGTTTATTAGTCCAGTTTAGAATATGCGTACGATACATTGAGTATTGACGTATTTTTGTTCCTTCAGTGGGACACTTCTTTTAGGAGTTAGGCATCGGCCGGCTTATTCTTGTGCGAGATTTTTATTTTATTAATTCATCCATCCTCCTATTCCTATCAACGCTTATCCATTCCGCAAAGGTTTACTTTTTCCTTTTTTTTTTGGTTCTTTGTGTGCGAGTGTTAGTTCAACTTCAATCTTCAATGACTTGAGAGGGCAGCTTACAAATATAATATAAGCAAGGAAAAATTAAAATACCAAGAAAACTAGTGTACTAATCTAAACAAGGAAAACTGCCTTAGGTATTCACTTCCGACAAGCTATTCCTACTCTTAGCAAAAACATGGGGAACGCTTGGCTTGACCCAAATATTCAAAGAAGAAATAGTTTAACTTGGGACATGGAGGAGAAAAAAAAATGATGCACTTGAAACTTTCAAAATATTTATTTGAGGTTCAACTAGAGTGAGAGAGAGACAAAGAAGACTTCCTAGGAATTAATTTAATTTATAAAGCCTGAGGAAGCTTTGTCCAAACTGCTAAGTAAAAGAATTGATAGGGTCTTTCAACATACAATACAAAAAAGAAACAAAAAATCATTTTAATCCATAATAATTGTTTTTCGAGTCAAAAGCCAGCTATAGAAAAATGAATCCAAAACATTTAGCCCTAGCTAAAGAAGAGTTATCACACTCCTCACAGAAGACCTTATTAAACATATTATATTGTTTAAAACACGGTAGTAGTTTAGTCATTTAATAGTAAAACTATTTTGACACAATACTAATGATAAAAACTAAACTAAAACATATAAAACTATAGAAACCACTTTGATACATAGAACTAAGATGATAATTAAATAAACGACAAGAACTAAAATGATAATTAAACAAAAGAAAATTACATGTTTGTTTTGATATCTTACCGAAGCAAAAAATAAATAAACGTACTTGGATCACTCTCATAAGTTTCATACCCGGTTTCATTAAGAAACAAACCAGATGTCAGAGATTACGGCATCTCACCCACCACGACGAAAACGGCTGACAAGATGCTTTCGTCAACAAAGAGAATAAAGGGTTAAAGTTTCTCAAACAAAAGTAGTAAAGTACTCTCATTGCTCATTTAGGCTCTTTCTTTTAATCTGATAAACTACTTTAATGTTTAATTATTTATATGTTATTATATTATATTATAGTATTGTTTTTTTGTTCTTTGTAATACACGTTGAAAAGCCGGCTGATGTCACGTGGCATTTTTGGAACCGTTGGATGGATGCTTACGTTTGGAGGAAGTGATGTGAGAAAGCAAGGAACGTGAGGATAAATGTGTTAAATTAATTCAACTTAAAAAGTTCTATTCACTTGTATTAAAATAATTGAGATTTTTATTCAGAAGAACATTTCCGTGGTGGACCAACAAGCCCATTAAGAGTTTGTGTGATAGCGATACGTCCACATGAGCTATATGGTGATAATTCGCCAAACCTTATTCCTTTTCCAACCTCCTCCAAACCCCCCTTCCCCCAAAAAAAACTTTTATAAAAAAATTCTTTCTTAACCTAACAACCTATCAGCACAACATTATATAAATTATGAATACACTCTAAACCTAGAGTTCAATTAGCTAGTAGAAAAGTCTTTTATCATCAAATAAAAAATTTGAAGTTTAAGCTCTGTTTACACTAAAAATCGATTAGTGTATTAACTTCTTATGAAAAGATATGGGATTCGAGCTCTACTTACACAAAAAAATAATTGATATTTTAGTATTTTATAATAAGATCTAAGGTTTGAACTTCATTTATATCAAAAACTGATTGACATCTTAGCTTCTTATGATAAAAACCAATCATGACAGAGCATAAGCATATATTGAAATATTTTTTTTTTATCTATCAAAATGAATACACTTTAAATAATTGAATAAAATAATAATTAACTTGTGGGTTTTAACTAGTTTAATTGATTCCCCAAAAAAAATAGTTTAATTGATAAAACTGATAAAATCTCTGATTTCGATATGTAACAAAATAATAATAATTTAATTTAATTTTTTTTTTTGAGAAACAATAATTTACTTTAATTAGGAGCAGAACTGAAAACAACGAGTTTGTCATGATAAGCATGCCAATCTAAGCGCCGCATGCACGATCAAATCATAATGAATTATAGCTGTTTATATCCTCCTCTTGGGTGACTCATACCGCAATAACCCCAACCAATGATAATGCATTACTATAATTTAACATTTAAAGGAACTGGAAACCCGATACTGCAAGAGAAGAGTTTTAACACCTTTATTTATTTTTATTTTTTTTGAGTTGATGGATACAAGATAAGGAAAAGAACAATTCTTGTAACTTTACAAATAGTATAGCAATACAGCCACTTTAATTTTGACATTGATTGTTAAGGCCAAAGAGAAACACTGTGGCTTGGTATAAGATACCTCCAGCCACCAAATATGCTAGTGTAAGGACCTGATGCGCATTGAATACTGGTTAATAACTCCCATGAACAGATTAGATTGTAAGGCCTGAAACAAATTTAATTTTAGTCAATTATTGATCCATTTGGTCCTCCCATCTTCTGAATTCTCCAACATAGTGAATAAATCTCCAACAAGAAGTATTATGATTTATGACTGGCATAAGTGTCGCACAGTAAAATTTGTCCTTGCCTATAGGCCCTATACCATAAAACCATGTCACCTGTAAACTGTATCAATCATTTCAACCCCGAAAATGAACAAACAGTTGATATACAAGAAGTACACCACTATTTTCAGTGCTAAATTTCAAGCCCAAACAGGATTGCATGTTAAATACATAGCAATAACTTGACAAAATTCAAGAAGGCTATCCCAATTTTGTTATTGAGCTTTTTCCAGATATGTTTAATACATAGTTTCTGAAAAATATCCCAATTTATTTAGTCTGTCTATTCCAAGTCCAATTAAAAGACCTTGCCACACCTTGGTTGGTTTAGAACATAAAGTTGAAAGTCTCACCTGTTTTCCCACAATAAAAGAAGGTCAAGGTGAAATGCATCTCAAACAATCACTGTCTTGGTAAGTTAGGTAGACCCACCATATGCAATGAGGTGAAGGGAAAAAGCACCTGAATTGAATAGTTCCAGGAAAACTACATTCATATTAACCATTTAATTCCACATGGGCAATTTTTTGTTTCTAACAAGAGACTGCTAAATGAAGAATAGAATTAAAAAGCTGGATAGCAATTTCTTCCACCCAGAAGTAGTGAAAAGGAGAGTGGTTTGATCATAAGAAGCGCCACGTGGCACCAGTCAGCAAACACACAAATGATGAAGCCTTTTTTTTTCTTTTCTTTTTACACGTGTCGCAGTTGACGATAAGCGCAGTGGCTGGCGTAGGAAGCACTTCCACTTGTGAACCCCTCAACTAGATGATAAAAGAATCCATCAACAAAGCCTTTTGAAAAATTTTCAACCAAATGGGTCCGCCAAGCTAGTCACAATCTGCAAGCCAGGCAAATGGTTGGTTCAATCATTGTTGTTTCAGTAAAAGAAAAAGAAATAACACCCAATTGGAGAAGAAAAAAACAAAGCACTTCACAAATCATTATCATGGTTCATGACATGCAACATCAAATGGATAAAAAGCCAAACAACCAAGGAATGTGAAAATTTTGACGGTAGAGAATTAACCAAGTGGTCAAGTTCATTTACGAGGACAAACTTTAAGTGGAATGGGTCCTTAATTTCTAGTATTGGAAAAACAATGAAGAAACACTTCATCTTCCAACCAAGAAGTCTCATCATGACAATGCTAGGTTTCAGATCCAGCAAAATTCTCAACTACTGAAAGAGCCAGACCACTTCCAAAAAAAAAAAAAATGTAATCGCCTTTTGCATTGCAGATAGGACAAACTGAATTCGATAATTCAACATTATTGATGGGGCAGATGTGGTACACATTTGATCCAGGTGCTCATGTTGGAAAATCATGGGGTCATAACTTTCGCCTAACTTTTCCTTTTTCTGTTAAAAAGATATCTGTAAACATAACATCAAATACAGGGCCAAAGAATTATGACAATCAATGATGAAGACCGAAAGTGCAGGAGAGTTTTCCGAACTACATCTACACATGATATTCTTACCAAATGGAATTAAGGTCCTTGCCTCATTATTGCAGACAATATGGTAGCAATAAGCACAACATGTCCTTGGCAATAAGCTTCTTGCACTGCCTTTTGTGCAGGTGCTGTGTTGAGAACCGATCAATGGGCATCAACCCCATATTCTCAATTGCATCCATAATCTGCATCGAGTAAATAAATCTTCCTATAAATTGAACGGTACCTATGAACTTTATGAATGCATATATCCATTGAGGCAAAAGAAATTTTAAAGCAAACAGAGCATATAAATTTAGCATTTAGTCTGTCCACTGAAATTTCATAAAAAGACCAAGGAAGGATTCTATATGTTGGTTTCAACAATAGTTTCAGTATATATCTGAAAGAACTTGCAATATATTAAATAGAAATCAACGTCTATTACATTTAATTGAAAGTAGTCTTTCTTGTGCAATCACTTAGCTGGAATGTTTTCAAATGTCCTCAACTGCAGGATATTAATTTGGTTTTGCAAAGGATCAAAGCTCATCTATAACAGTGTCATAATAACTGCAATATATCCTACCATTTAAATGAAAGCAATTTGTCCTCTAAATATACAAAAGCCATAAAGAAATGGGATACCCAGGAAACCTCCAAAGCAAGCACATAAGAAATATCATTCATGCCTATACCATCAACAGCAAACCTTCTAAACTCGAAAGGACATCACTTATTTCAGTTCACTAATTTTCCTCCCTCCATTATGTACCCAAATTCTTCCTTTTTAGCATAATTAAACGTCTCAGAACTTCGACAAAAATCTTCAGCATATTGAAATAGTAATATGCTGTTAACTAGAAGGTTGATAACAGTACCACTCCCCTGAAAAAAACGAATCTCCATTCTAAGAAACCAAAAAGGTTTACTCACTCCAGAAGCCAAAAGAATAACTACCATAACAAAGCTCCACATATTTGAAGAACACTAAATAAAAGGCCAATTAGCCAAGGAATTAATATTAAAAGGTGCTGTATCCCATCCTAAGCAACATTAATACGAACCAAAGAACACAATCACAAGCAGAGCTAAAATTGGATCAATCTATCATCTTTCACTCTCAAATAGGTAATATCAATAGACTTCATGCAGAAACCTCAGTATTATCTTCGCCTATGGTAGTAAAACTCAAAAAGGATTGGTGTTTAATGTTGAACACGATGAGAGTAACCACAACCAAAGTGAGAAGGGATTGGAGATAGATTTCCAAAAAGAACTTCTAGCAATCTTATCGTAAAGACCTCAATAACCCACAGAACAATGCATTTCTACAGTACAAGATATATTTCACACCAAAAACCTTCTTCTCCATCATACAGGACAAAAAGATTACAATCAACATGATCATGGGCCTATTAAAAGTACAATGGCAAGTTGGCAACAACGATGCCTTCCATGTGATCACCTGTGCAATCTTCAACCGATTTTATATCCGCATTAGATGATAGAACAGAATCAAATAAATAGATTTCTCGTGCCTAGACAGGATATTTATAAGCTTTATTGTATTCCTCATGTTGTCAGCTACATTGTTGAGATAATCAAATGCATTTACCTCAAATTGAACTTACATTGTTACACTCACAGACACGCCGCACACATTTTCTTTTCTTTTGTTTTTTTTTTGGGTACATAAACATTTTTCGCAACTACTAACATGTCCTGCTTGGTTGAAGCAACATCACCATCCACCCTTGTAGGCGGGATGATACCTCCCCATACACGAAGTGCTTACATCACTCTCACCTAGGTCCACCACGGATACCACTTTTATTATGCACCAATTGCAACAGGCCATGTCAGCAGTAGCCTCATAACAGAAATGCCAGTGTATCTACTACCTGAAAATGCATAATCAGAAGTGGGTAGTAAAATGATTTCATCCAAGTGAAGAGAGTTTTCAGGCCAGAGGAAGTTAGAACTATTACCTAAGACACGAATTCACAAAACCCAATTATGAAAATAAGAAACTAAAGAATTGTGCGTCTATGCAGCACCAAAACTAATCATATTGGGCAAACAGTTGTGTTTGAAAAACGTCATTAAGTATTTAATTCTTCGGAAATTTATATTTATTTTATTAGAATTAAAAAAAAAAAGAAAAAAGAAAAAAGACGCTGATCGAACCTTAAGGACGGTTGTGATTATTTGGAACGATACAGGGAACGGTTCACAAATATAAACAAAGGAAGATAATGTCTAGGCCGAGACCTTTTGGGCATAAAGCCCATGAATTTAGATTTGAAGTGTAAAAATAGGTCGGCCTAGCTTGAGCTCCAAGACCATGATCAGGAACTTTGTATTGTATTGACCCAAAAGAAAAATGAGAGCTAAGGTTCTTTGTAAGGTCGTGACTCGTGATGAAATGAGTATGTTCTAGTTCAGTTGTGCCTGGTTGACGGTTATTTAAGATGAGAATTTACTGTCGTACAGGTGTGATGGTCACTCCACAAGTATAAGTGTTTGTGGGGTGTGAAGGATAACTGATAAGAGCCAGAGTTCAAGTCCCTAAGAGGAATTTCACACACAAATATTAGGGATGACAATGGGGTGGAGTGGGGCCAAAGGATAGGGTTTTCGTCCTCGCCCTACATGGTTTTGTTTTGCCCCATCCCCGTCCTGCCCCGTATGATGGGGAAAACTTTCTCACCCCATCTCCGCCCCTTAAGGCCCTGCGAAGCCCCACCCCACCCCACCCCACCCCACCCCGCAAAACTCTACTTTCTGTTAATTTGCTTTACAACTAGTACAATTTTTTTAATGAAACCTATTTCATTAATAAAAATATACTTGAAATTACAACTAAATTTATCCCATCAAATCAAATCAATTTTTAGAAAAAATTGATTTATATATCAAAGTGTTTTAACAAGACAATTACAAAATAAAAATCTCATAGTATAACACAACAAAATAAAGGCAGAGAACCACATTAAGTAGAATAAAATAAGTTAATATTGATATGTTTGTTTAAATAGTAGGTTTTTAGGGTATGAAAAATTTACAATTATAACCTTTAGCAATATGGGGCAGGGTGGGGACGGGGAGGAGCAGGGTGGGGTGGGTCTAAAAAGTCTAAACCTATCCCCGCCCTACCACCTTTGCGAGGTAGGGAAAACTCATGTAGGAATGGGCGGGTTAAGCGGGGCAGGGCAAAATTGCCATCCCTAATAAATTCACTTAAATTGAGCTAGAGTAGAATTTTTATTTTGTATATATATATATAAAGATGAGAATTTAAAATTTTGGAGAGTAATCAAAATTATGGGTATTTTATTTTAAAAAAAAAATTATGGGTATTTAGTTTTCAAAAAAAATACTATGGGAGAGTTTGAAAATTTTTGGATATCTCAATTCCTACCATTTATAGGATTCTAGAATCTCACTTAAAGAGAAATTTTAATTTCACTCATTTTGTACTTCATTTTTTTTATGAGAAACAAACACACATACACACATAATAGAAAGGGATTGGTGCTCTAATACAAAGACACGACATAAACTTCACTCAAAAGTTATGATAACTTTCAAGGCAGGGGAAGGACAAATTATACTACACACAGCAGAATTTTATTTTTTATTTTGCGCTTAATTAGAATTGTTACAAATTACAATTAAAAATAATTAATATTTATTATCACATCTCACCTACCATAATGTTCACTTCGTAGTTTTCTTCTCATAAACTTACAATATACTCTTTTTTTTTAGGATTTCTATTTTTTTTTTCTTATGAACTATTGAACATTGAGGTCTAATTCCCAATTGTATATCTCCTCCACTATTTACCTATCTTCAACAACAATAACCAAAAAAAAAAAAAAAAAAAAAATCAGAGGAACATAATTTGCTATTCAAAATTAAAGTTTCTCTGTCGCTAAGAAAGGTGGTTCCTCCATCTTCTCTAAGGCAGTAGAATTGCAGTCCCTTCTTGTAAGGTTTTCTCTTCCCCTTTCGTAACAATGTTACATGTAGGGCTAGTGATGTTTTTTCTCTCTTTTCGGGGTGTGGGAAACAGTTCTCTTACCTTATTTTTATTTTTATGTTTATTTTTTTCCTAACAAACAAATCTCTAGTGTTCTTCTTTTTAATTTTGCAGTACTATGGACGATCTCACAAAACATTGGAACTGCCTTTCCCTTTTTGAAAGGGAGGGGGATGATATTTGTTTCAAAAAAGATCTTTGTTCAAAGGAGCATATCATTGTAGGAATGTTCTTAACCCAACGTGCCCTCAATATTGATGTAGTGGCGAGGACTTTCAAGCCACTTTAGAGCGTTGACAATGGGCCTGTAGTTAGTAACGAAGGCGCTCACAAGGTCCTCTTTATCTTCGATAATAAGGAGGATGTAGATTGTATTTTATCTAGTGAGTCATGAAGCTTTGATAAATCTTTGGTTGTTTTACAAAGATATGACAGGAAAACTCCCCTTGAAGAACTGAATTTCGACAAGACATCCTTTTGGGTGCATGAAGACACTGCATTTTGTACCTCTTACGACTTGAGCACCCGTTTCCCAATGATACTCGAACTCTAAGGCCCAAGGCCAATTTAGAGCCTAATCAGATAATAAATTGACTTGAGGAGTGTTAAAATGGAAAATATAACTTTTTAAATGAGCAAAAATTTATTTTTGGAAATAAAATGACCAAAGTGGCCCTTGGCCTACGTATGTGAGTTGCAGCTTGTGTATGCGAGCCAATGCATGCGTACGCAGGCACATTCTTGCGTATGCAGTTATGGTTTCAAAAGCATAAGAAAAGCAAATTTTCTGCAATAATGGTTGAGGTTTGAAATAAATCCCTCATTGTCTAGGAGCTATTCCAAACCTTATTTTTTTCCACTATAAAAAGCCTTACATGGTATATTTTCAAGACACACAAAAATCCCACGGGAAAGACCTAAGATTTACTAGAAAATAGTGAATCAAAAGAGAGTTTTTCACAAAACACCCTCAAGTCAATTTTATTTGATTGGGACCTTCTCTAGCCCCAATCCTTTTAGTTCAACGTTATTAATCACTCTCTTATTGGTTTGTGAATAGATTTGACTGAGGGGAACAATCAAAATCAAGCTTGGAAAATTTTTGTTTAAGGTATTAAGTCTAACCTTTTTTTTTCTTTTTTTTTTCTTCCTTTTCTATTTTTCTTTTGTGTTTTAATCCTATTTTTTTTATGTTTGTACATGTTTTCTTAGATTAACCCTTTAGTTCTTTTCATATTTTGTGTACGTGAGGTTGCTAGTTTGTTGTTTTAAAGTTCTGCTTTGTTTCTATGTTTTTAGGTTTCTGGGTAAGGATCTGCGTATGCATGATCTAGCCTACGCTCGCAGGCTTGATTTTGTGTGCGCAGACTTGTTCTAGCATGCGTGATGTCGTTGCTTAGAAACCCTAATTTTTGTTTGTTTTGTTTCTGTATTCACATGTTTGTTCCGTGCAGCCTCTTCTTTATATGTTTTAAGCCCCATAAGTTCTTGTTCACCATTTAACATGCTTGTTTGTCTTTAACATGTTTAGATTAGGGTTTTATGTTTGTTTCTTGCCTTGATGCCATAGACATGCATTCACATGCCCATTCATGTTGCCATAGGTGCTGTGTTGCTGAGAGGTAAGTAAAAGGCAAGTCATGCATTAGCAATGTCCATGCATTTGTGCTTTGGCCTTAGGATGTGATGAAACATGCTTAGATTCATGATTAGGGTTTCTAGTTTGTTGACGTTTGGTTTATAAGATGTATTAGATGTATGATAGGTTTTCACATGATAGATGAATGCTAGGATTTCTTTGATATGTTTGGTTTTCTTTTGTTTGGGTAGATGGATAAGTATGTTGTTTTGGAATAAAAATGCCATATTATATGCATAGATGTATGCTAGTGTGTGTGTGAGTATAGATCCAAGTGTTGAATATGCTTTTAATAAGGTTAAGACATAAGACACAATGATGGGAGGCTAACCTTAGGGTTGGGCGATCTTGGGTGCCTAACACCTTCCCAAGAGCGTACCTAAACTCCAAACCCATACTCTGGTAGTAAGATCAAAGGTCCTTCCTTGAAAGGACGCTATATTCATGGTTCTTAGACCATATAACTAGGTGGCTACTCCTAAAACCCCTTGTGTCCATAGTGTAGGTCCATAATATACCAATTGGATACAGGAATAAATTAGTGGCAGAAGATATTTGTGAAGCTATTGGTCTAGTTGATTGCTCAACTAAAGCTTCGGAGAGTGAGGGGGGAAGCTTTATCCATGTTTGAGTCACCTTGGATGTTTTTCAACCTATTTGCCGAGGAAGGATAATAAAGCTTGAGGACGGAGAAAAAAAATTGGGTTAACTTCAAGTATGAGTGATTACCTAATATATGCTATTGGTGTGGATGTTTTGATCATGGTGACAAGGATTGTGACATTTGGATCCAAAGCAAGGGCATTCTTCAACCAAGTTCACAGCAGTATGATTCGTGGATATGAGCAAATCAGTCGGGTCCATCCAAGAAGAATGTAGTTTGGGTTTCGGGATTCTATGAAGACAGAGAGGAGAATATTTCCACATGGCAGCGAAGGGAAGGAAAATCCAGTTCGATTCCGGTAACACTACTAGAAACGGTGAACCAACTTGCTAAGGAAACTACAGGATGTGGAAGCAGATTTTGCGAATATTCAAAATTTAGAATCCTACTAGTCTGCGGTTCCAAAAGGAAATTCAACTTCTCCTTTTCAGGCTCACGAGAATAAAGGGGATTATTTTGCTCAGAAAATAAAGGAGATTGATAAGGATCTTAGGATTTATGAGGATCCCCCGAAATCAGTACAGGTCAAGAAATTTAAGTCCTAAAAGGAAACTTCTCCACTTTTTGACTTACAAAATTTAGGGATAGAGCTTGACACAAATCAGAGTTTGCCAAGAAGTCCAAGTCTGGTACCCTTGACTCATAAGGAAGTTATAATTTCTCTCCACGATGTCTCAAACTTTCCTTAGATTCCTGTAGGTTTTGAAATTCCTATCCATGCCAAGTGGAAATGCCACCAGCATGTAGTTGAAGGACTCCTTTCCATCACAGAAGACACAGTTGGCTCAGAATGTCCCATTGATTTGATTACTAATCAGAGTGAGTTACCAAGCAAGAGAATTTTGGTTTCACACAATGATAAAGAAAACATCCCGGTATTGGCAGAGGCTAGTTTCCAACCCCGCTAGGCGCAATAAGTTGCATTGTTTGGAACTGCAAGGGGCTTAGGAACCAATTGGCAGTTCAAGAGCTTGTGAATTTGGTGTAGGCAAAAGCTCTCACTATCGTGTTTGTAGCCGAAACATAGGCGGATGAAGCAAGGATAGACTATGTAAAGGATCGGATTCAGTTTGATAAAAAAAAAATTGTTCAAAGGAATAATAAAGGTGGAGGGTTAGAATTGTACTGGAAGAAAGAAATTGAGGTTGATGTGGAATCCTCTTCATTGAACCACATTGATGTCACAATCAATAAAAATACAAAAGCAGCATGGTGATTTTCTGGCTTCTATGGTGAACCTGAAACTTATAAACAACATGAATCATGGGACCTTCTTCATCGTTTACATAAACAAAACTCCTTACCTTGGTTATGTGCAGGCAATTTTAATGAGATAATTAAACAAACCAAGAAGCAAGGAGGGAGATTAATGCCTCATGGTCAGATGTAGATTTTTAGAGAGGCCTTAGAAGAATGTGGATTTATGGACTTGGGATTCAAAGGCTTTCCATTTACTTGGAGTAAACACTACAACAGTGGAGTTTCGATTTGGGAGAGATTAGATAGAGCAGTAGCTTTTTATGAGTGGTTCTTAGCATTTCCTGGTACATGAGTGTATCACATGGACAGCATGATATCTGACCATAAAATGCTATGGATAGCGCGATCAGAATTGGACTTCTTGTAAAATTAAAAATTATTCAAGTTCGAAGAAATGTGGTTAGGGGACAAGGGTTGTGGGGAAACTGTTGAAGGGGTGTGGCAAGCAAGTTATGATGATGCTAAGAATAGAAGGGTGCTTCGGAAATTGGAGAATTGTGGGAAGGCATTGACTAGATGGAGCCAAGATTGTTTTGGGAACATTCGAAAGGAGTTGGAAAAGAAAAGAAAGGAACTTGCTTGATAGAGAGGGCAGTCTTGCAGAGTGGTGGATCAAACAAGATTTTCTAGTTAAAAAAAGAGATAAACTCTCTCATGGATAAAGAGGAGAGAATGTGCCAACAAAGATCACGTGCACTATATATCAAGGATGGGGACTAAAATACCCACTTCTTCCATTGTAGAGCCACTTAGAGAAAATGCAGAAACTTCATTGTAGGTTTTAGAAATCAAGAAAATGAATGGTGCAATCATCAAGACCAGGTTTCAGATATTTTCTTGGAGTACTACTAGCAGCTTTTCACATCTTCAAATTCGGATAAGCTTGTGGCAGATTTAGACTAAATTCCACAAATAGTTACAGAAGACATGAATGAGATTTTGAGTAGTGAGTTTCAAGCGTGGGAGGTTGAAAATGCTTTGAAATAGATGGCTCCACTCAAAGCTCCAGGTCTGGATGGGATGTCTCCTTTTTTTTATCAGAATTTTTGGGATTTGGTAAGAAAAGATGTAGTTACTTCAGTTCTAGATTTTTTGAATTCGGGCTCTTTACCCAGCATCTCATCAAGCTTTACACTTGAAGTCTTCTCCAATTGAGCTCTGACTTAAAATAGCTCTGCTTCAAGCTTCTTGGTCTTCTCAGCCAAGAAATTGTTCTCGTACCTCAGTGCTCCAATAGTCTGGTTAGCCTCATCAAACTTTGTGGAAAGCTCTTCACAATTAAGTTCCACATCACTGAGCTTCTTGGTGGTCAGCCTATAAAGTTTCTCATATTTCTTAGAAAGCTTGTATAATTTCTCATAGGCTGTATGGATATCATCTTGATCATCCATCTTCTCAAACTTGGATTCCACCAGTTCCTCTTCTTCAACCACATCTTCAACAATCCCATCAGTAGGATTAACAGTGGCAGTGAAGGCATTCAAGATTCCGTCATCCTCATTGTCGGAATCATCCTCAGCCTCGGTGTCGCTCAAGGTAACAACAAGTGCCTTGCTCTTCCCAGTGCTCTTGAGATATGTAGGACACTCTTGCTTCATGTGACCGAAGCCTTGACACCCAAAGCACTTAGGTCCTACGAGAATAGTGTACTGACCGCCATCCCTTGCATCCTTCTTCCCTTTGTCTTGGATCTTGAATTGAGAAGAACTGGATTGCCTACGGTCCTTGTTGAAGCCCTTTCCATTTGCATTCTTCATAAACTTCTTGAACTGCCTGGTGATGTAGGACTTCATCTTAGAATCTTCATCATCTAAAGACTCATCTGTCTCATTGCTCTTAGCCTTCAGTGCCATGCTCTTGCCTTTACCCGTTTTGTTAATCCTAGTCAACCCTAGCTTGTAGCTCTACAGATTTCCAATCAACTCTGTCAAAGGAATCTTGTCAATGTCCTTTGATTCCTCAATTGCCGTAATCTTGGCATGGAATCTCTCAGGTAGAGATCTGAGCACTTTTCTCACAATCTTGGGTTCAGGAATGGTTTCCCCAAGATTGAAAGCTGAGTTCACTATGTCCTTGAGCTTGGCATAGAACTTATCGACCGACTCATCCTCCTCCATCTTAATCTCTTCAAAGCTTGTAGTGAGCCTTTGAAGCTTTGAATCCTTAACCGCCTTTGTTCCTTTATAGGTTGTCTGGAGGATGGTCCATGCTTCCTTAGCAGTTTCAGTGGAGGATATCTTCTTGAACTCCTCATTGGTGACCGCACTGAAAAAGGCATTCAACTCTTTGCTGTTGAAGTTTGCTGCCTTGATCTTGGCATCATCCTAGTCGGTTAGCGCTTCCATCGGCTTGGTCCAGCCTATCTCAATAGCTTACCACACTTTCTCATCTAAAGATTGCAATTTGTCTCTGGTTACAAATTTCTTGAACAAACTTTGCTCAACACTTGTGCAACTTGTGTACACTTTGACGGCCCTTAAAATAATCCTTTTATATGTCTAGGGTTAAAAGAAAAGAAGGCCCAAACACATAATCACGGATTAGAGTCAAAACAGAACTGGAATTCTGTTTTTCATAAAGGTTGACAGATAACTATCTGTCGAGGTGCTGTCAAGCAGCTGTCAAGCCACGGTGCTGGAACAGCTTCTTAAGCTCGATGGATAGCTAACTGTCGAGCTGTAATGAATAGCACTTCTTCAGCTTGAATCTTAGACAAACTTGCATGTCTTCAACACTTGATCTTGAAACACAGTTTCTTGAAGTATTAAACACATCCTAGATTTACCCAAATACAAGTAAAGTGCGTTTTGTCAAAGGATAAACCAATTACATAAAATAGTGACATATGTTCCTAACAAGTGAATTACATATGTCCTAACATTACATATGTACATAGACAAGGAAATAGTGTCGCTCATGCTTTGGCTAAATGGGTGATTAAGTCTCCCAGTTTAACTGTCCAGATGGAAGATGTACCACCAAACATTTTCTTTGTTATTTAGGTTAATTTAGCCTCCTTTAATGAATTATAAGAACATGTTTCATTCTCCAAAAAAAAAAAAAAAAAATTCCAATTGTATAATTCTCACCTACCATGATGAGGGGCATAACTGCATTCATCATGGCACCGATTTAGATTTCCTTAATTTTTTGTGTGTGAGATTTTAGGCATTTAACCATTACCTCTAATTATGAGGAGTTCATTGATTTTCTCATGCACATCGACTATAAATTGTTCAAAGTTTTAACTTTACAAGAATTTAAAATTTTCTTTTCTTTCTTTTCTTTAATAACAATTCGATAGTCATAGACTCACAAGTGAGGGAGGAAGGATTTGAATCCTGTATGTTTCTATTGGAAATATCAAGAAGTGCCAATTAGTTGAGCTACAAAACTCTTGACAAATTATTGAGCTTTGTTCTCCTTCAATAAACACATGGACTTTCAATTTAGGCCTATTTTCATTGAACCACATTGAAGTGTAACCCATTTACAACCCATGGTTAGCATGTGTTTAGTTTCACTTAAAATAAAATGGGTTTAAAGTTTAAACCCTGTTTTTGGGAATCCAATTCCAATAGGTGGGAAAAGGGGTTTCGCGGAAGTCATTCCCACCACTAATGAAATGATATGGTGGTTACATCACTTACATGCAAATCTATAGACACTTCCAATTAGGGATGACAATTTTGCCCCGCCTCGCTTAACCTGCCCTTCCCCGCTTCGCCTTGCCTTGGTTTTCCCCGCCCCTCAAAGTTGGTGGGGCAAGGATGTGGCAAGATTTTAGCCCCACACCACGTGGCAGGGCGGGGCAAAGATGGGTTTAGACTTTTAAGACCCACCCTGCCTCGCCCCTCCCCATCCCCATCCCTCCCCGTGTTGCTAAGGGGTTATAATTGTAAAATTTTCATACTCTAAAACCCTACTATTTAAACAAATATATCAATATTAGCTTATTTTATTCTACTTAATGTGGTTCTCTGCCTTTATTTTGTTATGTGCTATACTATGAGATTTTTATTTATTTATTATTTATTTATTTATGATTTTCTTGTTAAACACTTGGATATATTATTCAATTTTTTCTAAAAATTGATTTGATTTGATTTGATGGGATAAATTTAGTTGTAATTTCAAGTATATTTTTATTGATGAAGTAGGTTTCATTAAAAAAATTGTACTAGTTGTAGGGAAAATGAACTAAAAGTAGAGTTTTACGGGGTGGGGTGGGGCTTCATAGGGTCCCAAGGGGCGGGGATGGGGTGAGAAAGATTTTCCCGTCATGCGCGCCGGGGGGGGGGGGGGAAGGATGGGGCATGACAAAACCATGCGGGGTGGGGACGAAGACCCCATCCTTCGGCCTTGCCCCATTGCCATCCCTACTCCCAATTTGTAACCATCAATAACACAATATCAGAGGACAAAAACGTTATTTTATGATAAAAGAGCAAAATTGTCACCTTGATTGTTAAGTTTTCAAAACCTTAATTAAAAATGAATCTATAAAATCTAACTATCAAAATGACATCTCATGTGTTTAGATTGGACAATTGAAATGCAAGATCAAGTCACGTCAAGATTTGAATAGATGATACGCATTCTTAAGCATGTGTGATTAATTATAATTGATTGTCTATGAATTTAATTATAATTAGTCTCATCACACATGCTTTACGCATTTAATGAATCTTTTTTTTTAAAAAAACAAAAAATAGGAATTTGTGGTATTTGTTTTTTTTAGAACATGGGGTAGTTTTTTTTTATAGGAAGATGGGGTAGTTTTGGTTGTCTACCTGGGGTAGTGGGAAGTTTTATAGAACATGGGGTAGTTTTATAAACATGCTAGGTTTTTTGTTTTTAATTTTTGTCAATTTATTGTTTTAACCCCATTTCTTATGTTTCAAGAATAATTATAAGTTAATTAAATTAGGGGTAGTTTTGACAGTAAAAAAATGCAATAACTAACTTTCTGAATCTTCTATATACCTGGGATAGTGGGAAGTTTTCTAGAACATGGGGTAGTTTTATAAACATGGTAGATTTTTTGTTTTTAATTTTTTTCAATTTACTGCTTTAACTCCATTTCTTATGTTTCAAGAATAATGATAAGTTAATTAAATTAGGGGTAGTTTTGATAGTAAAAAATGCAATAACTAAATTTCTGAATCCTCTTAATGTATATAGATTAATTACATATTATAATCTTATTGGTTTTGGCTATAGACAAGAGTGCACCTATTTTTATTGGATAATTCTTTTTTTTTTTTTTTTTTTTAGAATTCCGTCAAAGGATAACTTTATTAAACTGCAAGTGAATCAGCGTTTACAAAAACTGTTAAATCTGGTGGAACAGACTCCAACCAAATGGTAAATGGATAAGAAAATTTTGCTCTCCTAGCTAAAGCATCTGCTACCGCATTGCCTTGTCTTAGGGTATGAGAGAGCGACCAATTCTTAAAAGAATTTAAATGGGACAGTGTGTCCTGTAGTATGTGACCAAACTTTGAGAAAGTCTTGTCTCTATCTTGCAGTGCTTTTATTACTATCTGAGAGTCCTCCTCCAGGATGCAGCTTTCTATCCCCATCTCTCTTGTGAAGGCAACTACTCTCCTAGCAGCAAGCATCTCCAACACTGTAACCAAGGCAGGAGCATGGATCTTTTCAGAGAGCGCAGCTTTTACTTGACCCGTGTTGTTCCGTATCACCACTCCGATGCCTGCCGCTCCATTTTCTGTGAGGAAAGTTCCATCAAAGTTTGTTTTGAAGTGACTTGCTTCTGGTGGTGTCCATCTCATGCTCCGAGGCTTTTGTTACGTCACCGTTGAGCAGTTGTGCTTCTTATACTCAGATAGATAGTGATGGGCTTCTGCCGTAACCTGTTGTAGAGGCAACATGGTTTGGTTCGTCCTTTTCTTGTTTCGGCGAGTCCATCTGAACCATGCTGTTACTGCAAAAAACTCCCTAGTTTTAGGTCTATTACCGAGCAATTCCCACAAGTCCACAAAGCTTCCTCTAACAACTTTTCTCCTGTCAATCTAGTCAAAATCCCGCACCCATATAGCCCTGATTTCGTCACATTTCCACAGAGCATGTATAGTATTTTCTGGAAAGGAGTTGCAAGCTTCACACTTTGGGCAGGCTGTAATCTTCCTTCTCCATAGGTTTTGCTTAGTGGGGAGTGAGTCTGAACAAGCCCTCCACAAAAAGTGCTTAACTTTCCCTGGTACTTGTAGCTTCCAAATTCCTGACCAGAAGCTTCTTCCACTGCCAAAACCTGAGCCCGAGGCACTATCTCCTAAGCTTTCCTCGCACAGAGCCTTATACCCTGATTTTACAGAGTACATTCCGTCACTGCTCTTTGGCCATATTAAGATGTCTTCCAGCGCAACAGAACTGAGGGGAATAGCTTTGATTCTTTGGGCTTCAAAAGGGAGAAGTTTGAATCAATGATCCGGGAGTCTCACCACCCGGAGACTGGGTGTATCAACTCAGCAACTAAGGCGTTAGCTGCTAGAGATGTTCTAGGAGATAACACTTTCCCCGAACCTTCACCCGGAATCCAATTATCACCATAGATCTGTATGCACCTACCATCACCCACACGCCATTTTTCTCCCATAGTAATCACCCTTCTAGCCTTGAAAATACTTTTCCATGCATATGATCCATTAGCAGACTTTGCTTCGAAAATGGTAGAGTTTGGGAAATATTTTGATTTGAACACCTTGTAGAATAAGGACTCCTTGTTATGAATTAGTCGCCAAACTTATTTTGCAAGCATTGCATCATTGAACTTGCACAGGTCTTTGAAACCCAAACCTCCTTCTTTTTTTGGTTGGCATAAAGTGTCCCAATTTTTGCAATGGATTTTTCTTCTATCCCCCCTTTGCCCCCACCAAAACTTCTGGATCATTGTTTCAATGTCCTTACACAGACCTATTGGGAGTTTGAAACATGCCATCACAAAAGTGGGAATGGCTTGAACCACAGCTCTAAGTAAAATCTCATTTTCGGCTTGGGATAAGATCTTTTCCTTCCACCCTTGTAATTTCCCCCACACCCTTTCTTTAATATAGTTTAGGCTCTCTCGTTTATTCTTCCCGATCACCGCTGGTAGGCCTAGATACTTCTCATAGGCTCTTATTTCAGGCAGCCCCAAGAAGGCTTTTATTTGATTTTTTGCATCAAGGGAGACGGACTTGCTGAAGAAGAGGGTAGTCTTTTGCTTGTTTATTTGCTGCCCTGATGCTTTCTCGTACTTATCCAAGATCTCTTGAATGGTTTTCACATCTCCCAATTGAGCTCTGCAAAACAACAAACTGTCGTCTGCAAAAAACAGTTGAGATATCTTAGGCCCATTACGACAAAGAGAGCAACGTCTAATCTTTTCAGCATGGACAGCATTGTTTATGAGCTGTGTTAAACCTTCAGAACATAAGAGGAAGAGATAAAGGGATAATGGGTCCCCTTGTCTAATCCCCCTAGTAGGTTTGAAAATATTTATGGGTTCACCATCAACCAAAACAGAGTAGGAAACTGTACTAATGCATTTAGAAATAAGGTGGATCCATTTACGACTAAAACCCATCTTTCCCATCAACTGTAAAAGAAATCTCCACTCCACCCTATCATAGGCTTTGCTCATGTCTAACTTCATGGTCACAAAGCCATTTTTTCCTGAGTTATTGGTTTTCATATGATGTAGGGTCTCAAAGGCTACAAGAATATTATCGGAGATGACTTTGTTAGATTGAAAGGCACTTTGTGTTTCAGATATAATCAAGGGGAGAATTTTTTTAAGTCGATTTGCTAGGACTTTTAAGACTAACTTGTATAAGACATTACATAGTGCTATGGGACAGAAGTCAGTGACTTGTTCAGGTTTTTTGACCTTAGGGATGAGGGTCAGGTAAGTGTGGTTTAAATCAGGAGGGAAATGACCATTTTGGAGACAAAAAAGCACAGCCATAGCTACATCATCACCAATAAGATGCCAATAGTATTGATAAAAGATAGGAGGCATACCATCGGGTCCGGGGGCCTTGAGGGGGGCCATTTTTTTTTAAGGCATGAACCACTTCTGCCTTTGTGAATTCTCTTGTCAAGTCTGTATTCATCTCTTCAGTAACTACATGAGGAACAACCTCCAAAACAGTCTCAATGCCATTCGGATTTGAACTTGTAAAAAGTTGCTGATAATAAGACACTTATAAAGCCGATATTTCTTCATTGTCCACACATAAGTTTCCATTGTTGTCTCTGATACTCTCAATCTTGTTTCTTCTATAGCGTTGGGAGGCTTTGCTATGAAAGAAACTTGTATTTTTATCTCCCGAAGACAACCAATGGGCATGAGATCTTTGTTGCCACAACTTTTCCTCCTGAGCAAGCAGTGCCGTTATTTCCTTCTTGATGGTTGATACAGAGTCAAAAGAGCTCCCCTTCTGTGCAGCTTCCTCAGCACTCTTAAGTAATTGTTTTTTTTCCTTAAGAGTCCTGGAGATATTATAGAAATGTTTACTACTCCACCACTTCAACCCCTTTTGGCATTTTTATTTTTTCCCCAACCAAGCTTAAAGTTGGACACGTGAGTTCCTCTCCCCATGCTGCCTTGATGGTATCGTGGCAGCCATCTTCAAAGAGCCAAGCCTGTTTAAAACGCCCTGGTCTATTCTGCCGGGGAGTGATTCCCAAGGGGAGAATCTGTATTGGCTTGTGATCCAACATCCCACACTCCAAATGAACCACTTTGAAAGCAGGGAACATACTAATCCAAGCTCTTGTACCCAAAGCTCTATCCAAGCGCTCCCAAATGACTGAACCATCCGGATAATGCTTTGCCTAAGTAAATCTGTCACCCACATATCCAAGGTCTTTAAAGCCCACTTCGTCTATGACATCTCGGAAACTTTGTATCTGACAGTTTGGTCTAAGACGGCCACCAAGTTTCTCCTCAGTTCTTGTTATTTCATTAAAATCACCGACACACATCCAGGGTAGGTTACTTTGGCTTCCCAACTGTCTTAGTAGGTCCCATGACTCATATCGTTTAGTAGTTTTGTAGGTCTTTTAAAAATTATTAATTGATTATATTTGAAAATGGCGTTCTTTGGAGATTTGGCACTTGGTGGTTAACAATCTGACCATTGATGATGTGAGTTCTTTCTTTCTCCTTTTTAAATCCTTCGCATTTGGTTATGATCTAGTCTCTTCTCTTTCTGAGTTTCTTTGTGACTTTCTAGATAAAATTAAATCCTTGGGCTAGATGTGAGGGGTATGATAAGTGTGAGCGGGCTTTAGAACTAAATAACCACCAAGTATTGTTTGAATGTGGGCATGGAAAGTATTGGTATCTTGGTGATTGGGTGTTGCCCCAAGTTGAACATGTGTATCCTTCTGCCACAATTCCGTCTCATCCTTATCCCACTATTCGGTTGGCTGACTTTCTGACTGATGAAGAGATTGCTCGGGCCCATGATGGTTACATTGTTGTAGGAGCAAAAGGAGATTATTCTAAATTTATCTGGGATCATTTGTAAGGTTGCCTAGTTTGCAGAATGGTATTTTCCTTCCCTGCTAAGATCATAGTTCTACCAATTCCTTTTCCATATGGTTGGTAACAATATTTGCATGTTGGATTTTCAGCCTCCATCTTCTGAAGGAGAGGAAGAGGAAGAGGAAGAGGAAGAGATTCCCTCTCCTCACCATGCTGGTGGTTCTTCTAGTTCTTTCACAGAGACTTATCCTCATTTTCCGGCATGGCAGTATGATGTGATGAGTCCTAATGGAACGTATAGTTCCATGCCTTTGACTAGGCCAGAGCATGTGCCAAATATTCCTTGGCTCGATTCAGTATGTTCTTGAATGTTTAGTTCCTTATTTTCTTGAATGGCTTCTAACTCAGTAGAGTTGTGCTCCAGGTTGATGTGGATCTTGTGGAAGAAAGCATGCGGATGATTGGAGGCTTGTAGTCATTGGATTGTACTCAGTCCTCCCAATATGTGATCAATGATTCCAATTGGGTATGCCATGTTGTTTTCTGAGTATCTTTGTCTTAAGCTTTGCTTGATAGTGTCTTTAACACTTGATTTTGCTGATCTTTTAGGCACATCAAATGGAAACTGCTGACTCTACCAGGAGAGCTTTAGAGGAAAGGATCAGGAGCCTCGAAATTGAAAATCGTCAGTACGATCCCCACTTTTTCTCAAGTCAAGAAGGAAATACTGAAGGTGGCTTCTCTAAAGGTGGATCAAGGAGATCCTCCCATAGGCGAACTCAAAGTCCTAATGATGCATGACTTGTATGTCCTGCAAAACAAAAAGGAAGTGTTCCTTAGACAATCTTGTATTATTTTTCATGTTTAGCTCTTTGTCCTTGGTATCACCTTGGATCATGTAGAAACTTTAACTAAGACAAGTTTAGAATTCACCTGATAAGATCTTGTAGTGCTAATTTAAAATTATCTTGCTTGGCTCTATTGGAATCTGCACTTACTTGCATGAGTTGGAGTTGAATGCCCCTAGTTTAAAATGAATGCATGACTTTTGAAAATCTTGATGTGATTTTTTTTTTTTCAAAAAAAGAGCCATGGGTGAATGCCCTTAGTATACAAAAGGATGCATGATTCTTGGAAATCTCAATGATTTTTTTTCTCTTCTTCCTCCCTTTAAAAAAAAATTTTTGTTGGTTTTTTTTTTTTTTTTTTTTTTTGAAAATGTATGAGGCGTGGACGAATGCCCCTAGTTTGGAACATAAATCCATGAGTCTTAAGAAAACTTGAGTTGATCACTTTTTGAGAACAATGATGCATGTAATGATTTTTTGAAAACAAGTGTGTTAGACTTGTCAGAATGTCTCAATTTAATTGAACAAAATCTTTTTGATTGTCAAACGATCTTAAAAAATTACACGAGAACATGAAACTGCATGAAATTGCATGAGTGTAGGACCGAGGGGCTACGTGCCACTTGGCAATTGAAGAGTGCCATTTGGCACTTTTGGAGTACTGTTTGGGACTTTTAGAGTGCTGTTCGGCACTTCTAGAGTGCTGAATTGCACTGAGCCACACCATGACACTTACGCCATGGTGGGCCGACTCCTTATGGTCTCCCAATGCGCGCTTCGTGTTTACGAATTTTTTGAAAAACATTTACTTCGTTTGTGATCATGAGACTCTCTCCTAGTCAGCTACAAACTCTCTAAAACCTATTTCAAACCTGATTAGGAATTGGTGCAACTTATTTAAACGGATTCTCCTGTGACAAATCTCTACATAAAGGTTAGCAAAATACAATAATCACAAGTAAAAGTCATCCATGGCTAGCAATCATAATTTTTCTCATTCAACAATTCATGACATCAATAGATGGGTTCGTAGCTTTGATTTTAGTACCAAAACCAATTTTACAGCCTTTAAATTAGAGCGAATCAAGGCTCTGAGGAATGTCAAAATCAAGTGGGACTTCCTTTGCGCTGCTGTGAAATTTTGGGATCCTGAAGATCATGTGTTCCGGTTCAACACTGTTGAACTCTATCCGACAATTGAAAAATTCTCTGCTATCTTAGGCTACGATCCTAGTAAAAAATCTATAGCGATTTCATGTGACCCCAGGCATAAGGAATCTTTGTTTAATGCTCTCGGTCTTCCTACTTCCATTACTGATAGTATGATTGAAGGTCATATGGTGAATCTTCATGCCATTATCTCTCAGCTGATTGACAAACACACCTATGGAGTGACCGACAACATGTAGAAAAACTTCAATTTGGCTTTATGCTTTGTGGGAAAATTTTTGCTTTGCTCTGGAAGGCACAGCTTTGTGGATGCTTGAGCTATAAATGTTGTGAGTCAGATTAAGGATGGTGATAATCCTATTTCTTTGATCTTGGCAGAAACTCTTCAAGGATTGGATGCTGTATTTCATGGTGGAGAAACTCAAAACCTTTTAGGGAGTCCTTTGACTTTGCAGATATGGCTAATGGAGCGACTGGACATAATTGCCAAGCCTACAACCAGTAATTATGGGCCTAGCAATTTTCTTAGTAGGGCTGTAATCAAGACTAAATGCCAAACTGAGAGTGACTGGGTGAAATTCTTAGACAAGAAATCTAGTACCTCAATTCAATGGGACTGTTATTGGTGGAAATGCCTACCCCCTTTACTGAGGTCTCCAGGATCAGATTATATTTTCCTTGTTGGATTGTTGGAGAGCAACTTTCGATAAGGGAGACAGACTCTTAAGGCAATTCAAATATGCAAGGAATACCTGGTGGCAAAAGAAGACCTTTCTCTCTTGTGGACACAAATGTTACTTTTGTACAGAACATGCTATTGGGTTTAGAGATGGCTGACTGAGTGGACCAATCTTTTGTCAAGGTGCATTTCCATAAGATGACTACAAAATACTCTAAGTGGTTGATAGACAAGATTGTTGACAAGGAAGCTAAAAGGATTGCTATGAGAGAACAGTTTCTCAGAGACAACCGGGAAAGGCTTGATGAAGGCAATTATGAATTCAAAAGAAGGGACAATACCTATCACAAAGGGAATTGATGATCAACAGAAAAAGAAAAGACTGAAGACAAAGTGATCTTCTTATTTTTTGGCTTTGAACATGTTTATTTTAGAAGTTGATGTAAAAACTCTTATGTTTAGGAATTATTTAGAATTTGCAGGTTAGGGATTCTATTTAAGGTGTAGGCTTTTGGGTTTGGAATTTTTATGGTTTGATTTAGGGTTTGGGCTTTTGGATTTTGTGTCATGACATGGTTTAATGGAATGATTGAATTTTTGGTAATTTTGGTTAATGGGCAAAAGGCTTTCTCACTCTCTCATTTTTTTTTTCCTTTTTTTTTTTTTTTTTTACTCTCCCTTTGCGTAGACCGCTCTTTTGAGTTTTCAACCTACCTCTTTTTTGTTTTTTTTTTTTTTTTTTTTTGTTTTTTTGTTTTTGTTGCTCTAACTTTTGCCTAGATTGCCCTTTCGGGTTTTCAGCCTAGCGAGCTTTTTTTTTTAGTCAAACCTAGGAAGGGAAATAACATAATTCACAACCACCTCAGACGTATTATTTCTTCAATTGATCCATGTTGGTTGGCTCAGTGAAAGGGTTTGCATCTAAGTCCATCAATCTTACTGCTCCCCCAGAATATATCTGTTTGATAATGTATGGGCTTGCCCAATTTTGCTTGAACTTCCTATTTGCATCTTGAACCAAGGTTCGGATTTTCTTCAACACTAAATCCCCTAACTTCAAATCTCTGGTTCTCACTTTCTTGTCAAAAGCTTTCCTAAGCTTCCTCTAGTAACCTTGAATATGATACAAGGCCTTAAGTCTTTTCTCATCTAGCATGCATAACTGATCATATCTGCTTTGCAACCAATTTGCTTCAGAGATTTCACTTTCCAATACTGTCCTTAGTGATCGGACACCCATCTCGATGGGAAGGACTACTTTCATCCCATACACTAATGAATAAGGAATGGCTCCTATGGAAGATCGAATTGATGTTCTATACCCCCAGAGTGCATAGGGCAACTATAGGTGCCAGTCTTTGTAGTTCTTTGTGCTCTTCTTCAAGATTTGCCCTATGTTTTTATTAGCAGCCTCAATTGCTCCATTAGTTTGAAGGTGGTAAGGTGAAGACTTGTGGTGCTAAATGTTTAATTATCGTAGAAACTTTTCTGTTTCCCCTTTGAAATGTTGCCCATTGTTAGAGATAATTTCATGCGGTACCCCGTATCTGTAGATGATATTGGTCTGAATGAACTGAACAACTTTCTTTGAATTCAAAACTTTGTATGAGGTAGCTTCTACCCATTTAGTAAAGTAATCAATGGCTACAAGTATAAATTCATGGCCATTGGATGCTTAGGGTGGATCTTCCCAATAATGTCTATTCCCCATATAGAGAATGGCCAAGGTGATGTCATGGTATGTAGTGGCATGGGTGGCATGTGCTTCAGATCTCCATGGACTTGGCATTGATGACATCTTCAAACATGAGCCGCACAATTGGCTTCCATAGTGGTCCAGTGGTAACCCTGTCTCATTATCTTCCTTGATAGCATATGTGCATTCATATGTGGCCCAGAACTTGACTTATGAACCTCTTCAATTATCTGTTGTGCTTCCTTGGTAGTTACACAAAGGAGATGAATTCCATCATATGATCTTTGGTAAAGCCTTTCACCACAAATAATATAATTAGTGGACAACCTCCGAATGGATAACTAATCATTCTTGTTTGCAGACTCCGACTATGTTCCATCCTTGAGGTATTTTAGGGTGTCTGAATACCATTCACCTTCCCCATCCTTTCCTTCATCTTCTTCTACTATTATGTAGTAGGCTGGTTCTTTTTTTTGTTCCAACACTATCAGTCTAGCTTCATCTTCTTTTGGCTCATCCATCATGGATGTCATGGTTACTAAAGCATCTGCAATTTGATTCTGCATCCTCGGCACATACTGATATTGGATCTTGCTAAATTTTGATGACCACTTTTGTAGACATTGATGATAAGGCATAAGCCTCTCTTCTTTGATCTTCCATTTATTCTGTACCTGAGAGATTATTAGAGTTGAGTCTCCATACACCTCAAACCCTTTCACTCCTAGGCTTAAGGTTGCTTGTAGGCCCATGATGCAAGTTTCATATTTTGTGGCGTTGTTGATGGCAGGGAAGTTGAGTCTACCAGAAAATAGGATGTGTGCCTTTTTTGGAGAAATTAAGAGAACTCCAATTCCACTTTCATTTTGATTTGTTACTCCATCAAAATATATCTTCCATGATTCTACTTCAATCTCCATGGTGTCTTCATCCGAAAAGTCTTCTTGAATCTCTTCAGTTTCTTCTGGTGAACAATGGGCTAAGTGATTGGCAATTGCTCTTCCTTTCACAAATTTCTGAGTCACATACTTAATATCGAATTTTGACAAAAGCAAAACCCATTTCACAGTCTTCCCATCTTGCACAGTTTTTCCATTAAATACTTCAAAGGATCCATTCTTGCAATCAACAGAACCTTGTAAGCTAGCATATAATGTCTAAGTTTACGGGTTGCCCATATGAGTGCTACACATGTCTTTTCTAATGGTGAATACTTCTCTTCATAAGGCATCATCTTCTTACTGATGTAGTATATGGCATTCTCCTTTCTAGTCTCCTCTAAGTATTGTGTAAGTAAAGCCCCTATCGCTATATCTGTAGTGGTAAGGTACAATGACAATGGATTTTCAAGAGCTGGTGGAACAAGTATTGGTGGTTTCATTAGATAACTTTTGATCTTCTCAAAGGCTTCTTGGCATTGTTCATTCCACACGGTTGGGACCTCCTTCTTAAGCAGTCGGAAGATTGGTTCACATGTCATAATGAGTTGAGCTATGAACCTGCTGATGTACTGCATTCTCCCCAAAAATCCTCGGATATCCTTTTTAGTCTTTGGAGGCTTCATTTCTATGATTGCCTTGATTTTGTCAGGATCAACTTCTATTCCCCTCTAGCTTACGATAAACCCTAATAGTTTTCTGGATGTGACTCCGAAAGTACACTTCTTCTGATTCAACCACAGCTTATAGAACCAAATTCTCACAAAGAACTTTCTCAAAGCTGGTATGTGCCCTTCACGGTCATTGGACTTTACTATCATGTCATTAACATAAACTTCTACTTCCTTGTGGATCAAATCATGCAACAAAGTGGTGGCTGCTCGTTGGTAAGTAGCACTAGCATTCTTAAGGCCAAATGGCATGACCTTGTAGCAATATATCCCCTATGGTGTAATGAAGGAAGTCTTCTCCATATCTTCTGGAGCCATCTTAATCTAATTGTATCCTAAAAATCCATCCATAAATGAGAGTAGCGCATGCCCTGCTGTGTTGTCAACCAAGACGTCAATGTGAGGCAATGGAAAGTCGTCTTTTGGGCTGGCCTTATTTAGATCTCGGAAATCTACACACATTCTGACCTTCCCATCCTTCTTTGGTACCAAAACCACATTAGCTAACCACTCTTAGGAATCTTGCATTGTACTATTTTTCTACTTTTTCTTTGATCTTGAGAGTCCATTCTGGCTTCATTCTTCTCAACTTCTACTTGACTGGGTTTATGGTTGGATCTATTGGAATGCAATGTTGTACTATATTTGTTTCAATCCCAAGCATGTCTTCATATGACTAGGCAAAGATCTCTTTGAACTCTGTCAGCAGTGCCACTAATGCATCTTTCTCTGAGGCGGTTAGGGTGTTGCCCACTTGGATCATTTTGGGTTCATCATCAGTTCCTAGGTTAATGAGTTGGGTTTCTTCTTTTATAGGTTCTAGGTACCCATGTTTTAATTCCTTATTATTAAGAGTTTCTTTACCAATTTTTAGAAATAAAAACATTCAAAGCCAGCAAATAAGTAGAATTAGAAATCATATTAAAAGGGACAAAGTTTTTAACAGACTCAATAGACTTAACTGGAAAACTATCACAAATAGACTTAACAGGAATAGAAACACTAGCAGAAATAGACTCAATAGGAATAGAAACAATGTTTTTGGCAGGAGAGACTGGCTTTGCGGTCTTGATTTTCCTCATAAAGTCCTCCATGGGGTGGATGGCTCCCTCACATGGCCAGTTCTTCAACTCAGTCTTGGCTTCCATCATGGCAGGTGGCTCCCAGTAAGTTTCTTCTTCCCTCAGCATTAGTACTGTAGGATCTACATCCATATAATCTGTAGCTTCTTCTTCAACCTCCATATCTATGGGCTTATCTGTCACTAGAGCATCCAGGTGCTCTATGCCATCCATCCATTCATCAAATAGCTCTTACTTGCCTTTATTGCCCAAATCAGTGGGTTGAGGGAGATGCTCTGGCTCACTTCCTTCCATTCTCTCCTCATTATGTTCAGCATTTTCAAGTGTCATAACCCTAAGACTGTGGACCATCAGTTTTTGGTCTAGAGCGACCAACATGGCATCTATGTCATCATGCTCTACAATATGTAAGGTTGGTGTACTTGGTTTTGACTCATAATACGACTCCAATTTCGGAACCTCTCTTCCATGCTTGTCATACCTAGGGCTAGACCTTGAGCTGACATTGGTGATAGCACTCCAATCTAAAAGATGCCCATAGGGATATTCTTTATGATACATTTGGTTGGCTTGTGCATTTTCCTCTCTTGCATCCTCTAACACATTTATCAGCCCGTATTGATCATTATCAATGTCGTTCCACCTGTTAGTTTCAGTATCATCTTCAATTTCTTAATCATAGTAATCCATATCACTGTCATATTCCTTATAGAATAGGTCTGCATCTTCATCTTCTCTATCACTATGGGGTTCACCCCAATTGTCTTCGCTGTATGGGCTATCATAACTTCTATTGCTGTTGTCATCACTATTGGTGCTGCTGTCATCATCACCATGTCCACCATCATTGCTGCTGTTGTCACTACTATTATTACTCTTGTCTTCACTTCCATCTTCATCATCACTAAGGGCTACTCCCCCTTCCTCATCTTCATCATTAGCTTTTAGTTCATGCGGGCTCTTCAACATATGCTGGAAGGCCTCCTAATATTCTTCTTCTTCTATGTTATAGATATGATCTCCAAGGAGCGTAGTCATGGCGTTAGGATCCATGTGATTAGCCCAATCAGTAGGGACCCACGTTGTATCTTCCTTCTTCAATTCTGGAGCGTTATTGTGACAATCTAGTAGTATCTCGAAACCGGGCACTATTGTCTTTGTTATAGGAATGAATCTTGGTTTTGGGAATCCCCAATAACGTTGACTTTCTCCAGCTTTTACAAACTTCCCATTCAGTGTAGGAATGTAGGGCTTTAGAGGTTCTAGAGGACAAGGAAGTCCTTTTGCTTTGGCCTTGGCTCAAGCCATCCTTCTTACTACCATCTCCAACAAATCATCGTCAGTGGGCTTATAGCCTAGCCTAAAAGGTGATGTGGCAGTAGGAATTTCCAAGTCTTGAACAGTTGGCTTCTTTATAGCTCTCCCCAAATTCATTCCAAGAAGGTAGTTCATTCTTCTCATCATTGCTACCACATTATTGTTACCATAAGGAGCAAAGTCTATTGGGATCTTCTCAACTTCTTCTTCTTTCTTCTCAAAACTAGGCCTCTCAATCTCAAAGCCATCCAAAGTCAATGGCTCTTTCTCAGAATCAATACCGTAAACGGGTTTAGGCATAGTCAAAGTATCCCCATAGATGGTTACAATAGCTCCTTCATGTGGAAACCGAACCTTTTGTTATAAGGAAGAAGGTACGGCTTTTGTGTCATAGATCCATGGTCGCTCAAGGAGCATATTGAAGCATGAGGCTATATTAAGGACCTGAAAATCCACCTTCTTGACCATCGGTCCGATGGTAAGCTCTAATGTTATGGTTCCTAAGACTTCTCTTCTACTGTTGTCATATGGCCTCACATGTTGATCGGTAGGCACAAAGTCTTCAATACTCAGGCCAAGGCACTTGCAGTCTTTAAAGGACAGACATTCAAGGCACTTCCATCATCCATTAAAACCATTGGTATCCTTTTCCCCATGGAATCCACAGTGATATGCAATGGATTGTTGTGGTGCTTCCCTTTCTTGGTCAGATCCATGTCGAAATAGGAAATAATAAGTTCCCTATTTATGGACCCAATCATAACATTCAGATCTTGGGAGATTGTGGTTGTTGGGACTTGGATTTGGTTGAGCCAGTCTACTAGGTTTTGTCGGTGTTTGAATAAGGCCATGAGTAAATCCCATAAGGATATGTTGGCTTATGTCTTCTGTAGTTGCTTAAGGAATTCATCTTCTTCGGCAGGTGTTTGTTAAGTGGACTTGTTCAGAGCTCCAACCGGGTTATCGGTCTCTAAATGTGGGGGTTTGAAATGTCTTCCCCCCTTGTGATATGGGCAATTTTGGTTGAATCATGGGGATCAGTGTCTCAGGGTTTGAAGTGTCTCCCCCCATTTGTGGATGTTTGGTTGTTTTCTTGGGGTTTGAAGTGTCTCCCCTAGTTTGTGGATGTTTGGTTGTTCTCTTGGGGTTTGAAGTGTCTCCCTCCATTTGTAGATGTTTGGCTATTCTTTTAGGGTTTGAAGTGTCTCCCCTCATTTATGGGTGTTTGGTTGTTCTCTTGGGGTTTGAAGTGTCTTCCCCCATTTGTGGGTGTTTGGTTGTTCTCCTATTCTAGTACTTCATTCCATATGTCATATCTTGTGAAGGTAACAGAGGTTTTATCCATTAATTCTTCCCACGTCATCATGAAACACTCGGGGAGGTCATAGATCAAGTCGAACGGGTCTTCCTTATTATCTTCTTCGGTCATCAAGCAATTAACCCTTGGTCCTTTCCCAAAATTCTGATTGGGCAAGGGATTGTTAGTGATGCTAGGCCTTGTAGGCGGCGCAATCACTTTATTGTCTATTAGGTCTTGAATTGCATGACCAAAGGCGAAACAACGATCAATGTCATGACTAGGTACTTGGTGGTAGGCACATCTTTTATTCATATAAATCCTGAGGGCAAAGGGTTTGGAATTGGTCTTGGGTCCAAGGGTTTCAGTAACCCTTTTGCTTTTAGCTTATCAAACACTTGGCTTATGGGCTTGTACAACTCATGAAATTCTCTCTTGGGTCTAGGCCCTTGGGGTATTTTCACAGGTGCAATGGGTGCAACCAATTGATAAGGATCATTTTTATGAATATTGGAAACCTTTGTAGTCTTAGAATTAGATCCTAGATTCTTTCTAAACCTTGGAAGGTCATCAGTCTTTATAGTACCATTGTTTATAACATCTTCAATTTGAGTTCTAACAGTAATTAAAGCCTTAAAATTGGGAAAATATTGTGCAAACATATATTTATGGTATACAGGCAATAAGTTCTTTACAACCATGGCTAACTGTTCTTCTTCACTCGGCCTACTTATCATCTGTGCTGCCTTGGCTCTCCACTTGGTGATGAAAGTAGAGAAGGATTCTTTCGGCTCTTGTTTGGTAGTCTGAAGGTCTCTTCTTGTGATGTCCACTTCCATATTGTACTTGTATTGCTTGTGAAACTCTCGACAAATGTCCTCCCAACTTCTTGCTCTTGCATCATCCAGGTTGAGGAACCATCTAAATGCGACTCCGGTTAATGTGTTTTGGAACATCTGAGCAAGTACTTCCTCGGTCGCACCTAAGGGCTGCATAGCTCTCATATAAATATTCAGATGAGACTTTGGGCAACTGGTCCCATCAAACTTGTTTAGATTTGGCATCTTGAACTTGGGTGGCAACCTTGCATTGGGAAATAGGGAAAAAGAATCGTAATCCATAAGTTCCTCCATCTTGCGGGCTCTTCTAATCATCTCCTCCATTTTATTCATCCTTTCATTGATCTTCTTCTCACTCTCTAGGGCTGGTGGATCATGATCAGTATTGTCCCCCTCTTGATTGTTCTTTAAATTCTGAAACTGTTGCATCATACAGTTCATATCTTCCCTCGGCTGAATCTAACTAGCTACCATAGTGTTGAGTAGCTCCTAGGTGTTCATAGGTTCCTCTATGTTTAGGTGTTCTCCCTCTTTTGCCATATTGCTAGAGGCTTCAAACTTCTTATGGCTTGAATTGTCTTGGAGGTCGAAGATGGGGTTGTGATGTTACAGCAGCGGGGTCTCTTCTAGGCTTGAAGGCTTCAGTATTGTGATGGAAGTGACAGGCTTGGAGCTGGAGCTACTGGCTTGAGTGTCGGACTTTAGTTCTCTATGTAGCCTTCCTTCAGTTCTTGACCAGATTCTAGATTGGTTGAGTTAATCAAAGCTAAGACCCGATCCACATCCATTAGTCAATCAAAAAAAAAAAACACACAACATGCAATGGAATTTTAACCGAGACTGGCCTAAGGATAGGTTCTAAGTCATTATGTTGTACAATGGGTTTGTTATTTCATTGTTTCCTATAGCTAGGACACTACACCTCCCAACTTGTAATGTAATGAACATTGCGTTGGTCCAAATGGCATGGTTTGCCCATTATAGTCAACAGGAAATGATCCAGTGACTTTGGGCTATGGGTTGGTGAGTTCGCTACTAGGGACCCAAATCTAATGAAGACTAGTGATCCATGGTTACTACTACCACAAAATTGTTGAAAGGGGTGCATACATTATCGTTTGGATGGCACACACTATGATAGTTAGGGAAAGATTTTAACAACCAAAACAAACAACAAAATATCATACACCAAAATACAACATCCCATAAAACATAAATAAACAAAAAACCTAAATCCAAAGGCTAGGTTACGGAATGGGAAGATGTTAGGCACCCATTCTACCTAGACAAAGTTTGGTCTTCTAGACTCTTGTGACCAATGTACTATGCTATGCATGTCATGCATGATATGTTGAACATGTAAATGAAAAATCAAATCACACAAATTTATGTATGGATGAAATCTCTTCTTTTGTAAAAAACATATATATATATATATATATCATATCTGTTTTTATTGTTAAAAAAATGATTTTGATTTGTCAAAATATTAGATCTGCTTCGTGGGATGTAAAAAAAAAGGTTTTGTGATGACAAAAATTCAGGTCTATTTTGTTATATATAAAAAAAAAGTGATTTTTGATGACAAAAATTTAGATCTGTTTTATTATATATTTAAAAAAATATATTTTCTAAGAAGAAAACTTCACTCATAATCTAAAATTATGCAATCATGAATTAAAATAAACATAAGCACAGTAATACATAATCTCTTTCTTTATTTCAACAATTTTCATGTATTAAGAAAATCAAATTTGAGAAAAATTTAGATCTACATCTCATAAAGATACAGATCACTTTTTGTTTTGAGAAAACTCAGATCTACATCTTAAGAAAGATGCAAATCAGTTTTGGTTTTAAGAAAAATTCAGATCTACATCTTATAAAGATGCAGATCTTTTTTTTTTTTTTTTTTTTTTTTTTTAATGAAAAATTCAGATCTACATCTTATAAAGATGTAGATCTGTTTTGTTTTAAGAAAATAATTGTTCACATGCAAATTTATTGTCGTTCAAGAAAAAGATTATAAAAATCATATAGAAAATATCATGCTTCAAACAAAAGCACAAAAGCACAATTCATAGATATTTGAAAAAGAAAGATACATAACATGCATCATCACATCACAAGAGAAGGGTGAAGGAAACAACCTCTTGCATGAGCACAGTTTGTTCTTGAGAAGATGTTTTAGGGTTCAAAGAAATTTGTTCAATTCTTTCTGAAACCTAAAAACCCTAATTTTGCAGCAACACTCAGAGAGAGGATCAGAAAATATGTGTGGTTTGAGAGTAAAAAATGTATGCCTCTCAGAGGGTGAAAAAAAGGTGGTGAATTATGAGATTGAGTCTCTATTTATAGAGGCCAAAAGACTCTAAAAAATAGTTATGGATGATTAGGGTTTGAATCTAGCAGCATCCTTTAGCGAAAAGATCGAAAAGGGTGTGCATTATCGTCACCTGAAGGCCGTTGGGCCAAAGCCCACATGATGGCAATTCGACACTTTCAGAGTGCTGTTCGGCACTCCAAAAGTGCCAAATTGGCTCTTGGAGGCCGAATGCACTTTCGTGTTCGGGTGTCATTTGGTCTCTCCTTCGAGGGTTTTTTTGACCGGTCCTTGTACCTAGACGTGTTTTTAACCTCCGTTTATGATTTTTTGTTTCTTTTCTAGATAATTTAGGATTATCTTGAAGATAAATACCTTAAAATAAATCTTGATAAATTTCAAATTATCCACAATTTTATTGTTATCCAATCATCCCTTTTATTCCCATGCATGCATCCCTATTTTAAACACTAATTATCAACCAATCACAAAATTATCTAATTAATTCTATTTGCTTAACCAATCAGAATTAATTTAAATTAATCATGTGCGGTCAATTCTACTTAGACACAATGCATGATGACCGTTCAAACTTGATCATGCAATATCTTTCGATCCAATGGTCCGATTTGGAAGCCGGAAACACCGTTACGACCGTTAGAATTTCAAGATCATTTTTATGATATGCAATGAATGAATTAGTGCATACAATGCAGGAACAAATTGATGCATGTGATGCAAGAACAAAATGATGCATGTGATGCAAGAATGAACTTTTTTTTTTTTTTTTTTTTGTACATGGATGGTTACTCCAGTCATCTTCCTTGATTAAATTATGGGTGCAAAATTGAGTGCCTACAGTCACCTCTTCGAGATGACTACTTGGAAGATCTTATCCATCGAGAGATTTTCAAAGACAATTGCTCATCCTTCATAGGGACTCTTGAGACAGTGTACCCTTTCTATGACAAAGCCAAGTGATGACCCATCTCCATACTTTGATCACCCACCTCAAGAAAGCCTAAAACAACCTCTTAGGGTCAGTTTGGATGGACAATCCCAAGCATGATTAATGAACACTTCTGAGATTCTAATCGTTACATTAACACCTACCACTCACATCTCATTATCAGAGAATTAAATCCCTAAAAACAACCCCCATAATCTATATTCAAAGCTTAGAAAAAAATCCAATTAGACTTTAATTGGATTCTCAATTTTGCGTCACGTGTCATATTTGAATTTTTATTTTGTGTAAAGTGAATTATTGAGTGTAAAAATCGAAGTTTCCAAATCTAATTAGATTCTAAATTGGAGTCCAATTTTTCACCATGTGTCCATCTAAGTTTTTAATTTTTTGTCAGGTGAATTATTAGGTGCAAAAAAAATGTAAGCATCCATTACATATTTTAGAAAAGCATGGTTTAAAAAAAAAATGTAAGCTAATACCATGTAATATTTGAATCTCTTATAAAAAAAAATGTATAATTTGAACCGTATAATTGTAATTTTTTTTAATTGTACCTGTGCATATGCATGGGGCTACACACTGGTATATATTAATAGCCAAAGCTTAGATAAAATTCAATTAGATTTTAATTGAATTCTCAATTTTGCACCACATGTCCATTTAATTTTTAATTTTGTGCCAAGTGAATTATTGAGTGTAAAAATCGAAAAATACAAATCCAATTAAATTCAAAAATGGATTTCAATTGGAGTCAAATTTTCCACCATGTGTCCATCTAAGTTTTTAATTTTTGTGGCAAGTGAATTATTAGGTGCAAAAATCGAAAAGCCTAAAACCAATTAAATTCTAAATTATTTATATTTATATATAAAAATAATTTTGTACCACGTATCCCATTTAATTTTTAATTTTGAGTCAAGTGGATTATTGAGTGTAAAAATCGAAAAGTCCAAATCCAATTAGATTCTAAATTGAAGTCCAATTTTCCGTCACATGTCAATCTAAATTTTTAATTTTTGTGGCAAGAGCATTATTGGGTGTAAAAACCAAAGAGTCTAAAACCAATTAAATTCTAAATCATATATATATATATGAGAAAACCATTACATATTTTAGAAATGTATAGTTTTTAAAAAGTGTAAGCTAATACCATGTATAATTTGAATCTCTTTTAAAAAATAAGGTATAATTTTAACCGTATAATTATAATTGTTTTAAATTGTACCCGTGCATATGCACGGGGCTACACACTAGTATATATTAAAGGAGAAAATCCAAATACAAAATTTTTTCTACTCCTCTTGCTAGGAGTTTCCTTTCACATGAAGAGTGAGATTTCTTTCTTCCTACCCTACAGTATGGGTCACAAAACAAACTCTCCTCCACTACTAGGTGTAGGTTTTGTCATTCATCATCATTTTTTCTAATTTTTCTTTCCTCAACATGGACTCGGATTTTATTGAACATTTACAAAAGATTAAGTTAATGGCAGAAGAAGGTGAGGTGATTATAGTACGTGCAGAAAATCGGGAGAAGATATTAGAGGATTGTTCACTTAGTCTAGTGGGAAGATTCCGTACAACTAAAAATATAAACTTCAGAGCTATGAAAAACCTTCTTAGGTCTGTATGGAAGATGGGGAAGGATATGATGATTACAGAGGTAAGGGGTGGGATGTTCCAATTTAAATTCACGATGGAGAGGCAACTGAAATGGGTTATGAATAACGGATAGTGGAGTTTCGAAAATCATATCCTACTATTGCGATGGTGCGAAAAAGGAATGACAGCTTTCTTGGTGAATTTCAAAACAATTGCCATTTGGGTGCAAGTATGGGGATTGCCTTTCAACCTGATCAATGAGGAGGCTAGGAGAGACATTGGAAGAGGAATTGGGAGGGTCATCAAGGTTGACTGTAAGCCATAGCAGCAGACCAAGCTAAATTCCTATATGTCAGAGTCGACATGCCATTGGACAAACCGGTTTGCCGTAGGGCACTAGTCCTCAACCCGGAGGGGGATACGGTGTGGGTGGCTTTCCAATACGAAAGGTGCTGGGATTATGTTTTTGGTGTGGACTGCTGGGGCATGAGGCAAAGGTGTGTTCAGGTCCGAGTGTCAAAAAGGGGGTCGAAGGCAAAGGTGTGTTCAGCTTCCCTATGAAGACTGGCTACGGGCTGGGGGTCGAAGGCAGAGAGAGCAACCAAGAAAGGAGGCACCAAGCCCACCCCATCGACAGCAAACGAACCACCAACCCCCACAGACAACTGACATACTAGTGATGGCTCCTACTCGGTCCGATACCAGCGTGGAACGTGACAATAATGAGGGAGTAATGGACTCAATGATCGCACTAAATGCACAAAATGGTCACGGCATGACCAAACCAACCATTATGGAGGATATAAATCCGGATATTATGGAGGGAATTACTCCAGGAGTTATGAGGGAAATAAACTTGGATAATTATGAGGTTTCAAACAGCAAGGAACTAAATGGGAAGGAGTAACATGCGAAATTAAAGGTTGAGGAATTTATTACGGTTCCAATAGCTTACGTGGGCAATATGGTCAACTCAGGAAAAAATTTTCAACGTGAAACCCTAGCCACACACGAAACTGAGGGGCAGTCATGTGTTTCACATCAAACCACAAGGCCAAAGACTCCTAAGTGGACAAAAATTGCTAGGGAAGCTTCAGCCAACAATACAACAATCATGGGTAGAATAGAAATAGGAAAAAAAAAAAAGATCACAAGTAGGGGCAGCACAAGATGGGTCCAAGAAAAAATCAAGGGCAGCGGCAAAAGAAATTGAAAGCAAAATGGTGGAGGCTGATGACTAGCCCCGCTGAGCACAATGATCACCCTAAGTTGGAATTGCTAGGGGCTTGGGAACCTCATGCAAGCACTGTACTTTCTCACTTGGTGAGAGGGACAGCTCCCGATATTTTGTTTCTCATGGAGACAAAACAGATAGTTGAAGAGATGAAAACTATTCAAGCTGATTTACACTATGAATCTATGCTAGCAGTCCCATGTGTTCGTAGAGCAGGTGGCCTTGCAATGATGTGGAAGGCAAGAGTTGATTTACACATACAAAATTTTCTTTGAATCATATTGATGCTCAAATCATGAATTATTCACCTACACCTTGGAGATTAACAGGTTTTTATGGAAGACCGGAGGCACATTGAAAACATGAGTCTTGGGATCTCTTAAGGCACCTGAACTCTAGAGATTCCATGCCATGGTTGTGTGTGGGTGACTACAACGTGATATTGTCATTAGATGAAAAGAAAGGGTGCCTCCCACGACCACTTAGGCCAATGGAGGAATTTTGCCAAGCACTATTACATTGTGGTTTGAGCGATCTTGGCTTCATTGGAAACATCTTTACCTGGAGGAATGGAAGGCCGAGAAGGGCTTTTGTCCAAGAGAGGTTGGACCGGGCATGTGCAAATACTAAATGGAGGGAAATCTATCCATTTTCAAGAGTGCACCACCTCCATGCAGCATACTCTAATCATGAGCCAATTTTGATTACCACACTGGAAGTCACACAATTTATTAGAAGGAGACGAAAGCCAAAGAGGTTTGAAGAGAGGTGGGCATTGGATTCGGCTTGTGAGGGGGTGATCCGAGAGGCATAGGAAAGAGTGAACCTCACAGGTAGCCGCATGTATCAATTATTTGAAAAAATAAAGGCTTGTCGTATGGCTTTGGTGAGGTGGAGCTGAACTTTGGGCAATTCTAAGGAGTAAATTGAGGTGAAGTATGCAGAATTAGAGGCATTAACCTCTATGAACCTGGCCAAAAATCAAGACAGATTCACAAAGTTCGGGATGAGATAAATTGTTTGCTCTTACAGAATGAATTGTTTTGGAGACAGCGGTTTAGGGCTATTTGTCTTCCTGCAGGAGACAAAAATACAAGATATTTTCATCAAAGAGCCAGCCAACGAAGATGAAAGAACCATATCCGTGGATTCCTATATGAGCATGAACAATGGCGTACATTAGATGCTGATATAGCCAGATTGGCTAAAAATTATTTTCAGAATTTGTTCACAATGTCTAACCTAACAAATTTGGAGTCGGTCTAGGACTCGGTGGATAAGGTGGTCCATACAGATATGAACCATACACTCCTTCAACCCTACCAACCCTACACACCAAAAGAGGTTAGAAAGGCTTTGTTCAGCATGCACCCCTCAAAATCTCCTGGACCTGATGGTATGTCTCCATTCTTTTTCCAAAAATTTTGGCATGTAGTAGGTAATGATGTCATAAGTGCTATTTTATCTGTTTCTACATTCAGGCCATTTTTTGCTTGAGATGAATTACACACACATTGTTCTTATTCCACAAATAAATGAACCCAAAAATGTATCTAATAACCAACCTATCAGCTTAGGAAATGTTGCATCTAGAATTGTCTCAAAAGTCATAGCAAATCACTTGAAATTAATTATGCCCAATGTAATATTGGATTTACAAAGTTCTTTTGTTCCTAATTGGTTGATAACTGATAATAAAAGCGTAGCTTTTGAGGTGTTACACAAGATGAGGAATAAAAGAACGGGAAAGAAAGGGCAGATGACAATCAAACTGGACATTAGTAAAGCATATGACCGGGTTGAGTGATCTTTCCTCCGACAAATTATGCTAAAATTGGGTTTTGATGGAAGGTGGGTTCAATTGGCTATGGCGACTATTCATACAGCAACATACTCGGTGCTCATAAATGGAGAACCACATGGGTATATCTCCCCCTCACAAGGTTTAAAACAAGGAGACCCCTTCTCTCCTTATCTATTTTTACTATGTGCAGAGGGCCTCTCTTCCCTTATTAGAAAGGATGTGGAGACAAATCACCTACATGGGATTTTATCTTGTAAAAGTGGAGTACGCATTTCTCACTTGTTTGCAAATGATAGTTTCATCTTTTGCCAAGCCACAATGGAGGAGGGGCAGCACCTTCTAAATATTCTTGGGAGGTATGAAGCTGCTTTCAGGACAAGCTATAAATAGACCCAAAACATCCATCTTCTTTAGCATAAATACAAGGAATTCTGTTAAGGCGGAAATATAAGCACTATTGGGAGGCAGAATTATGGAAGATTTTGAACCATACCTTGGCTTGCCCATGACCGGAGGAAGATTAAAGGTCAACACATTCAAAGGCATACAAGAGAAAATTACAAAGAAAGTGACAGGGTGGAAGGAGAAATTTATTTCAAAGGCCGGAAGGGAGATACTAATCAAAACAGTGGCCCAAGCCATCCCCACATACACTATGGGAATCTTCAAAATCCCAAATGCCTTATGTGACACTCTAAACTCTACATTAGCTAAATATTGGTGGGTGCAAACAAAGGATGAAAAGAAAAATCATTGGACCAATTGGGAAAAGCTTTGCAGTCCAAAAGCAAGAGGAGGGATGGGGTTTCGAGATATACAAGCTTTCAACCTAGCCTTGCTAGCAAAACAAGCATGAAGACTTATCCATAACACTCACCACTGTTCTATCGGGTGTATAAATCAAGGTATTTCCCAAACTGCTCTTTTATGGATGTCGAGTTGGGGAATAACCAATCCTATGTATGGAGGAGTTTACTTGCAGCAAGAAACATCATTTGTGAAGGGTCCAAATGGAAGGTGGGTGATGGTCAAACTATCGGCGTCAGTACACATAACTGGCTCTCTCATGAATCGGTTTTTCTGGTTGAACAACACCAGGGGTTGTTGGTTAAGGACTTGATAGATGGACACACGAAGCAATGGGACAGGGAGAGGATTTTCGACCTCTTTGCACACAGGACAAGGGTGGAGATTCTGGCTATTCCACTGCAACAAGATATGACCTGGGATACCCTAATATGGGAGGAGACCAAATCAAGATCCTTCTCGAAATCTGCTTACTAGGTAGCTATAAGGATAAGGGACACCACTCAGGTTGAGCACTTATCAACCAGAAAAGACAAAACGTTTTGGAGGAAGATGTGGTGTTTGAACGTGCCCCCAAAGGTCCGAATGTTCCTATGGAGGGCATGCTCAAATATATTGCCAAACAGAGAGAACTTAAATAGGAGAAGAGTGCAGGTAGACCCCATATGTGGTATGTGCTGCTAGAAACCCGAATCAGTTGGACACCTATTGTGGGAATGCCCCCTAGCAAGGAACGTATGGGCTCTCTGTTGTGGAAGAATTCAAAAATTCCCAAATACAAACTGTGACTTCTTCATGCTTCTCCAAAGGATGCTGAAAAAACTAGCGGTGCATGATGTGGAGAAGTGGGTAGTAATGGCTTGGGCAATCTTTTACGCGAGAAACAAATATTACTTTGAACAGGTCCAACTCCATCCAAGAGACATACTGAAGGGGGAAAATGGTTTTTTGCAAGAATACCAAAGATTCATACAGGCACAGCAGTAAGACAGAGAGGTCGAGGGTCAGTAGTGAAGCCTACGAAGGATCAAATGCCATGCATCAATACTTGAGTATTATTTTGTTTTTGTATTTTATCCCCTGTTTTTGGCTTGTTGAAACAGGGCATATATTCCTTTGTATTTACTGTTTTTATATCAATAAAAGTTCTACCTATTTACCTTAGGAAAAAAAAAAAAAAAAATCCAATTGGATTCTCAAATTTGTGCCATGTATCCCATATAATTTTTAATCTTTATGACTAGTGAATTATTGAATGTAAAAATCGAAGAATTCAAATTCAGTTAGATTCTAAATTAGATTTCAATTGGAGTCCAATTTTGCACCACGTGTCCATCTAAAAAAAATGAATAATTTGAACCGTATAATTGTGATTTGTTTTTAATTGTACCATGCATATGCATGAGATTGCACACTAGTAATAATAATAGTAGAAAGAGTAATGCTACAACGACAAACTATTTTACAACATTATTACAAACTGCTGATGTGGCCAGCATCTTGTTGGTTTTCATCTAGGCCTATTATGAGAGACTGCAGAAAATATTAGCTCCAAAATAGTGCTCTCAGAAAAGGGGTGAGGTATTACCACCTTCCCTTTTCAGGATTATATGTGGAGTTGCCACTTATTTTTTTGTTACAAAAAAATACACAAGGTACATACTTCAATAATACAACCTCTCATTAATTTGAATGAATTACAATTTGATAAAATGAAGTTTACATGGCTTTGTTTCCTAGATTACAATCTAGTAAAAAAATTACAAAGTTTTGTTTCCTAGATTACAATCTAAACAAAAAGGATAATGCACTATCTACAAACTAAAATCTAGATTCAGGGGCTAGTTACAAAATGGGAAGGTGTTAAGCACCCATTCTACTCAGACAGAGTCTGGTCTTCTAGACTCTAAATGACCATTTATATACCCATTTAAATGATGCATGACATATTGAAGTTCCCAAATTCAAGATTAATTCATTCTTTAAGGATTCAAAATTTGCAATTTTTATTTAAGAAGAAACACAAAATTGGTGATATTTTACATTGAAGAAAACATTTTTTATTATAAAAAAGGTTTAGATTTGTATTTAATGAAAATACAGATCAGTTTTTATAAGCAAAAAAATTTAGATTAGTTTTTTTTTTTTTTTTTTTTAATGCAGAAAAATTCAGATCTGTGTTTAATGAAAATACATATCAGTTTTTGTTCAGAAAAAATTTTCAGATCTGCATTTAATGAAAATATAGATCTGTTTTGTTCTGTAGAAAAATTTCCAGATTTGTATTTAATGAAAATACTGACTAGTTTTTATGTGCAGAAAATTTTAGATTTGTAATAAATGAAAATACAGATAGTTTTTTTTTTTTTAATTTTTGTTAATGGTTTATTGCAAATCTTGAAATTTAAGGAAGAACCAAATCTTAAACCTAGACATGTTAATCAACTATTAAACAACAAATTAAACATGTGAACATGGCAGAAAAAAATATGAACAAGATTGTATCAGCAATGAATTAAATCAAACATAACATTCCTGAAAATCATGAAAATCATGCAATGAACAAAACACATATATCAAATAAGGAAGAAAAGAATAAACAAAGAGTGAGAGTAAAGACATACTTGCATAAATATACCCTTCAATGAAAGAATATTTTAGAAATCAAAGAAGTTTAACCTCTTTGAGATCTAAAATATGTTCACTTACAAGAAAGAAATTCTTAAAGTCAAGGCTTCTAGAACATCTTTAATGTAAGGGGAGCAAAGAAGTCAGAAAAGAAGGGCCCTAATTCTGATGTTTTTTCCCCTATTTATAGAGGTTGGACGCTTGAAAAATAAGCTGAATAGGATCAGATAGGAATTGGATTGCGTCGTTATCCCCAAAAATTCGAAATAGATATGTTTTAGCTTAATTAGAGCATTTCCGGGCCGGGCCTTAGAGTTGTGCTAATCGGCACTTGGGAAGCGCCGATCAGCACTTGCCATGTGCCAATCGGCACTCCAAGAGTGCCCATTGGCCCTCTCACGTGCCAAGCCCCACTTCCAATTTTGGTTCAATTTGGACTCTTTTTTAGGGATTTTCTGAGTCGGGAATTGCACCTGGACTTTTTTTTTAACTCGTATTCTAAAATTAATCCCTTTTATTTTGATAATCAGGTCTTTAAAATAATGATTATCTGATAGATAAATATTTTAAAAGGACTTAATTATCAACAATTCCCTTGTTATCTGATTATTCATTTTATTCCCATGCAAGCTTATTTCTGGCAAAAGCCAACAACCAATCACAAAATTATTTAATTAACTTTAATTGTTTAACCAATCAGAATTAATTTCAATTATTCACATGTGTGATTGGTTTCACCCCTATACAATGCATGTAGACCATGAAAATTTGATCTTGTGATTTCAATACGACAGTCCAATTTGGGAATTGGGCATACCGTCGCGATTGTTATAATTTCAAGATCATTTTTATGATATGCAATGGATGATTTAATGCATGTAATGCAACTATGACTTTTGGGTATATGAAATGGTCATTTTAGCCATCTTCCAATATTAAATTATGGGTGCAAAATCGAGTGTCTACAAAATGCCCCTTGTTGATAGAGCTTGCAAAGCAAGTGTCAATGTAAAACAAAGACACTAATTTTAACAGCCACGATTTAATTGAGGTTGACTTTTCAAAGATTTCCTAGCCCTAGAATCTAGACCCATTGGACATAGAACTAGTTGTTGTTTTGAAAAATGAGAACTATGGACATCTAATCTACTTTGATAATTGATGATCCTGAATAAAATCTTGAATGCTAATAAGATAATCGAGAGCTATATTCACTCGACTTGGAATGTTGATTGAGAACTATATCCGACTCAACTAGAATTCCGAAGACAAATGAGAACTATATTCGACTCAATTTGGAATTCTGGAGACGACTGAGAACTATATCCGGCTCAATTTGGAATTCTAGAAACGACTGAGAACTATATCCGGCTCAATCTGAAAATTTGAAGGTGACTGAGAACTATATCCAGTTCAATCTAAAAATCTAAGGGCGACTGAGAACTATATCCAGCTCGATCTAAAAATTTGGAGGTGACTGAGAACTATATTCAGCTTGGTCTAAATATCTAAGACAACTGAAAACTATATCCGACTTAATCTGGAAATCTAGAGGCAACTGAGAACTATATCCGGCTCAATTTAAAAATTTGGAGGTGACTAAGAACTATATTTGACTCAATCTAAAAATATGGAGGCGACTAAGAACTATATCTGGCTCAGTTTGAATATCTAAAGGTGACTAAGAACTATATTCGGCTCAGTTTGGAATTCTGAACTTTGCCTGCAAAAGACCAAAGTCTCGCATTAGAATTTGAATGTTTGGTGTTTTATCGCTCCATTATTTGAGATGCGCAATTTATCTTTTTTCTTCCCTTTTTTTTAGAACCTGGATTTCCCTTTAAAATGAAAAACCATTGATTTTCAGTGTCCTTCGAAAAAAAATTTCTTCATCATTTTTATTTATTTTATTTTGAAATTTGAAATTTCCTTTTAAAATTGGAACCCTTTATTTTTAAAAATATTTGAAAATTTTTCTTCATTTTATTTTTAAAAAAAACTTGAAATTGAAAACATCTATTTTTGAAAATTGTTTTGAAATTTTTTTTTTTTTTTTTGTGAGTTGACTGAGTCAACTCGGTCAAACATGAGTTGACTCAACAACTCATGTGACCACTTAGAGAGGGGGAAAGGGGGGGGGGGGGGGGCGGAATTTTGGCCCCCCTTATTGTCTCCATCTCTCTCTCTTTTTTTTTCTTTTTTTCTTTTTTTTTCTTATTCACTCTCTCTTCTTCCTCCATTGTTGCTATTCACAAGCTTCTTCCATTTGCATTTTCTTCATTTCCACACCATTTCTTGCTTGTAACATCACTTTTTTAGGCTTCTAAACTTGATTTCTACCATCCCTTAAAATATCTCTTCAAATCCTTGAGTTTTTTTTAGCATCCTTGTAAAACCCTTTTTTTTTTAAACCCATATCCAAACCTTCATCTTTGCATTTCCACGGCATCTCCTCATGGACAAACTTACTTTCTTACTTTCAATGGGAAGAAGTATCATCCATCCCTAGAATGGAAGGATAAAGAGGGGCTCCTTCAAGACCCAATCAACCATGCTCCACGCTCATCCAAGAAAGATTTCAAGGTGAGCTCCCCCCCCCCCCCCCCTTTTTTTTTGCTTTTTGTTGGTAAATTTGTTGATTTTATGTTTTATTAAGAACTTTATGGTGGGACATTGTCATTTTGTTGTTGTTTGCTCTTGCGGGAATTTTGGGACATTGTATGATTTGGGATACCACTTGCACTTTTCATTTTCCAGGTATTGGTGAGATGATGTTGACACCCTGTGACTTCTCAGCCATTACTGGCTTAAAATTGGGTGGTAAAAGAGTTGAAGTCAATGATTCCATCTCATCAGTGGATATTAGAGGTCTTCTGGGTGTGATGCCTCCAAAAGTCAGGAGTAAGAATATACCTTTGACGTGGCTGTACTCCAATATTGATAAATGCGAGACTATAGCAACTAGCACTCATATGTTCATGCTTCTCTTCATTGGATCTCAATTATGTTCGGACTTGGGGAGCACTGTGAGTTTACGTTACTTGTGGAGTTTGAGGGATATTAGCCAGATCAAAAATTATGATCGGGGCGGCATGGCTTATGCAACCCTCTTGCATTTTATGACATAGCATTCTCGTCGCAATCTTTCAAGCCTAGGAGATGCACCACTTGTTTGGCAGGTGAGGTTTAAATTCTTTGTCAGGCATATTTTGTAGGGTTATTTGTATTGTTGTGTTGTTGTTAATGTGTGTTGATTTTTTTTTTTTTCAGGTCTGGATGTATGAATATTTTGAGGTTGGTCCGCAACTTTTAGAAGATGTTGATGATATGTTTCCAAGGTTTCTTCATTGGCTGCCTAAGTATCATCTGTCAGTGCCTCCCAAGCGTTCTTTGCAGGCTTGGCATATGGTGATCAATGGCTTAGCTGCCGATGATGTGAGTTTTTTGTTGTTGTTTGTTTTTGGTGGTTTTGTGTTTTTGTGTTGTGTTGTGTTGTGTTTTTTTTTTTTTTTTTGGTATAGATGTGGTTTCTTTTCATTCTAGGTTCTTTGTGATTTTTAGATGTCTTTAAATCCTTGGCTTGGATGTGAGGAGCATGTGAAGTGTGCATGGGCTCAAGAGTTGAATAGTCGTTAAGTGTTGGTTTGACTATGGCCATAGGAGATATTGGTTGGTATCTTGGTCACTGGGTACTGGCTCAAGTTCAACACATGTACCCTTTTGAGACGATTCTTGCCCCTCCTTGTCCTTCCATCCGGTTGGCAAACCTTTTAGCTAATGAAGAAATTGCTCGTGCTTCGGTTGGCCACATTGTTCCGGGGACACCAGGAGACTATCTTGAATTTGTCCAGGTTCAATTGTAGGGTTGCTTAGCTGACATCTCTAGAACATCGGTAGCTTTCTTTCTTTCCCAAATCAATTTACATTATGGCTTGCATCATCATCTTTTATTTTCTTTGTTTTTGCCTTTTGTGATCATATCTGCATGTTGCATTTTTAGGCTTCATCCTCTAAAGTGGAGAGTTCTCCTCTTATCAGTGCTGGTGGTCCTTCTAATTCCTTCATGGAGACATATCCTCACTTCCTAGCATGGCAATATGAAGTAATGAACCCTGATGGATCTTTCAGCTCTATGAATCTAGACCAGCCAGAGTATACCCCAAATGTCCCTTGGACTGACCTAGTATATTCTCAAATCTTTTAGTCCTTTGTCCTTATTTTTCTTTCATTGAGTTATTTCTGAAACTTGCAAATTTGTGCTTCAAGTTGGTGTTGATCTTGTGGAAGAAAGTATGTGGATGATTAGAGGTTTTTAGCTAGTGGCACACACTCAATCTTCTCAATATGTGCTCAATGAAGTGAATTGGGTAAAAGATGATGCTCCTTTAATGATTTTTTATTGAAATCCATGGTAATAAATTTAACACCTGTCTTTGGCGATCTTTTAGAACAACTGAATGGCAATTACTAAGGCCAACACAAGATCTTTGGAGGAGAGAATTAGAAATCTTGAATTTCAGAACCAGAAACAAGAATCTCGGTTTTATGCAAGTCAAGAAGGAGACACAGAGGGTGGCTCCTCTAGGGGTGGGTTTAGGAGATCTTGCTATTGGTAGACTCGAAGTCCGAATGATGCTTAACTTGTATTTTATTTTCCTGCAAAGGCAAAAATATTCCTTAGTTAGACAATTTGTACTAACTTCCTCTTTTAGCTATTTCTCCATGGATTACTTTTAGCCTTGTTGAAACTTAGATGAGACAAGTTTAGAATTCACCTGATGAAGCTCTGTAGTACATAATTTGAATTTATCTGACCCCTTCTAATGGGATTTGAACTCATCTAAATGAGGCTCAGCCGAATGCCTATAGTCTGAAAACTTATGCATGATGATTTTTTTTTTTTTGAAAAGAGGTTCTCTTTTATTTTTTTAATTTTTTTTGAAATCGGATCTTCAACTTGATTTGTTTCAAAAAAATGGGATAAGGCATGACCGAATGCCCCTAGTTTAGAAAATAGATGCATGATTTTGAAAATTCTTGATTTGGTTAATCTTCTCTTCTCTTTTTGAAACAAATGATGCAAGTGATGATTTTTGAAAAATGGATAAGGCATTGCCAAATTCCCTAGTTTGGCAATCCATGCGAATTGTTTGGAGAAACTTTATAGCACAACCATTTTTTTTGGATTGAAAAATAGAGCCCAAACACAAAACAAGTCAATTTGGTCATGGCTGGGGCCAATCAGCACTTGAAGAGTGTCGATTGGCAGTTTAGGGTGCCAATAGGCATACCCAATTTTGCCCCGACTCCTCTATTTTTTCCAATGCGTTTTCTGTGTTTTTTGAAAAATATTTTCTTTGTTTTGGACTATGAAACACTTTCCCAGTTAGTTGCAAACTCTTTAAACTTATTTAAACCTAGTTAGAGACTAGGAGAGTCTACTTTAGCATTAGACCTACAAACAAACCTTTGCATCAAAGCTATCAAGAAACAAAAATCACATACAAGAATTATTTATGACTAGCAATCAAAATTTTCCTTATTCAATCACACATGATATCAATAGATGGGTTTGTAGTTTTGATTTTGTCACCAAGACCAATTTCATTGCCTACAAGCTAGAGGGGATCAAGGCTCTAAGGAATGTCAAGATCAAGTGGGATTTTCTCCGTGCCGCCGTGAAGTTCTGGGATACTGAAGACCATGTATTCCAGTTTCAAATTGCTGAACTTGGTCCCACAATCGAAGAATTTTCTATTATTCTAGGTTATGAGCCTGGCGAAAATTTTGTAGCAATTTCTTGTGATCCCAAACATAGGGAGATCTTATCTGATGCTTTAGGGCTTCCTACCTCAATTACTAGTAACACAATTGAATATCACATGGTGAATCTTTGTGTAGTGGTTACGAGGCTTATTAATAAACGTACTCATGGTGTGTTTGACAACATGTAGAAACTTTTTGGCTTAGCTCTTTGCTTCATGGGAGAATTCATGCTTTACTCTGGAAGACCTGGCTTTGTGGATGCTCGAGCTATAGGTATTGTCAATCAAGTTAAGGATGGTGATAATCCTACTTCTCTGATCTTGGCAGAAACTCTTTTAGGACTAGACTCTATATTTCTTGGTGGAGAGTCTCAACACTTTCTTAGGAGCCCTTTGACTCTACAGATATGGTTAATGGAAAGGCCCTAGTAGGGCTATTCTCAAGACCAAGTGTCAGATTGAAAGTAACTGGGTGAAATTTCTGAACAAGAAATCTAGTATCTCAATCCGATGGGATTGTTATTGGTGGAAGTGCCCACCTCTTTTGTTGCGGTCTCTAGGATTATATCACATCTTCATAGTTGGATTAAGGAGAGAAACTTTCTATAGGGCTAATAGACTCTTAAAATAATTCTAGTATGAGTACAGAATGCCTGGTGGTAGAGGAAGAAAACCTTTCACTCTTGTGGACACAACTCCTACTTTTGTAAGGACTATGCTGTTGGGCTTGGACATGGCTAATCGAGTGGATCAATCTTTTGTTAAGGTTCACTTTCACAAGATGACCGTGGAATATTCTAACTAGCTAGTGAACAAGGTTGTAGTTAAAGAGGCTGACATGGCTTCTATGAGAAAACAATTTCTTAAAGATAACCAAGACAAGCACGAGGATAACAACTATGAGTTCAAAAGGAGAGACAAAGATGACAAAGTACCTACCACAGATAGAATCAACGAACAACCAAACGAGAAAAGACTGAAGAAAAAAATGATTCTTTTTTTTTTTTTTGGCTTTGAACATGTTTATTTTAAAAGTTGGTGTGAAACTCTTAGGTGCAGGAATTATTTAGACCTTCAGGTTTAGGGTTCTGTTTAGGGTTTGATTTGTTTAGGGTTTGGCTTTTTAGGGTTGGTTTTTTTTAGAGTTTGGTTTAAGGTTTTGGTTTTAAAGTTTATGTAATGGCATGGTTTAATGAGATGGTTGAATTTTGACAAATTTTTTTTCCTTTTTTTTTAATGGGTGAATGGTAGGTTTGGGTAAGTTGTGACCAAACCAATATATGATTGCCTACGTACCTCCTTGGTAGAAAGATCAGGTCGTCACGTAGTTCATTTTATTTTCCTTAACTTTTGCCTAGGTCGCCCTTTTGGGTTTTCAACATAGCAGGCTCTCTCACTTTTTGTTTTACTCTCCTTTTGCGTAGATCGCCCTTTCGGGTTTTCAACCTGCCTGTTGTTTTTGTTTTTGTTTTGTGTGTGTGTGTGTGTGTTTTTTTTTTTTACCAAACCTAGGAAAGAAGATAACATAATTTACAACCACTTCAAACGTGGTATTTTTAGTCTAACACCTCAAACGTGGTATTTCTTTAACTGATCCATATTAGTCGGCTTAGTAAAAGGGTTTGCATCTAAGTCCATCAACTTTATCGCTCCCCCAGACTATATGTGTTTGATAATATATGGACCTGCCCAATTTTGCTTGAATTTCCCATTTGTTTCCTGAATCAGGGCTCAAATCTCCTTCAGCACTAAATCTCCCAACTTTAAATCTCTAGCTCTTACATTCTTGTCAAAAGCTTTTCTGAGTCTTCTTTGGTAACCTTGAATGTCACTAGAACAAAATGTTTTTTCAGTGACAAAAAATTCGTCTCTAAAAGTCCAGTTTTTCGTCACTAAGGACCTTTAGTGACGAAATCTACTAATTAGCGATGAAACTCATTTCGTCATTGAAACCTCGTCGCTAAAAGTACTAGCGACGAAAAATTTCGTCACTAAAAGTCCGATTTGTTTAAAAAAAAAACTTTTAGTGACGAAAATGTTTCGTCACTAAATGTTTTCCTTGCTAAAAACACTATTCAGTGACAAAAATATTTCATCACTAAAACTATTTTCAGGTACATATAGTGACAAAAAAGTTCGTCACTAAAACTATTTTTAAGAAAATCCTAGCACATATAGCAATGAAAATTTTCATCACAAAAACCATTTCTTACAAAATTCTGCTACACTTAGCAATGAAATATGTAGTCACTAAAACAATTTTTTGTTGTCGTCACTAAAACAATTTTTTGTTGCTATATTTGTGATGAAAAAATTCGTTGCTAAAACTTAATTTCTCTTTTTAATTTTTTCATGGCTTTGATATTAACCTATAACCTATCATTACATTATTAAAACCTCACATTTGAATAAAACATTTATTTCAACAACACATTTATAAAAAAAGATCCATACATTCCCCAAGTAAAAAATAAAACAAGTATCCAATTCAAACTTCTTCCATACAATAATTGTTTGCAACACATACAATAACTCAAGATGTTTTATAACAATACAAAAAGTGTAGCATAATATAATTAGAACCAACGGAAGATGTCCTCATATGTCGTCAAGTAATGCCAAAAATAAATACCCTAAAAGCCACCAATAAGAAATTTGCACAAATATAAAAATAATACTACATTAAAATTGTAAAGTAAAAACATTAACTATGTTATAAGAAGCATTTCTAACAATGCATTAATAGTAGCCACACTAATGAATTAAAATCACAACTCCTAATGTATAAGTTGTAGAAAGCTAATATAGATTTTCAAGTGTAATATAATACAATTGGTTTCAAATAATGCATCAAAAAAAGTGGTCACACCATGTAGTGCGGGTCAATTGCTAAAATAAAGTACTAACCAATAAGTGTTTTAACTTGAAGATGAACCACCCCCATAGGTAAAAGTGTCATCATAACCCTTGCTCCTCAAAAAGTTAAGAATATTCTTTTGGACCTCTTCTTGCTTATCTCGCGCCTCTTGCTCCCTAGCTCGCTCCTCTTCATCCCTAGCTCTTGCCTCTTTGAGCTCAATTATCTCACTTTCTAGCTGATGGATAACTCATGCATAATGATTTCTAACATCTAAGTCTATAAGCTACTTAGATAAAGTTATATCCCATTCATGAATGCACAAGTCTATATTAATACTTAAACAAATATACATTGCACACTCAAATACTCCCAATATGAATTTCAACCATCTTATAACACCATGCAAGCCACCCACTTGCTCCAATACAACAACCCACCACAAAACCAATCACAAACATCACAAGTACAACGCTTACAAGTATTGAAATCGAATAAAGTAATATTCATCACTTCTAATTAACAAGTTCCATTCACATTTACAAGAAACTAAAAACACTCCCAATATGAATTTAAACCACCTTATAACACAATGCAAGCCACCCGCTTGCTTCAACACAACAATCTACCACAAAACCAATCACAAACATCACAAGTATAGAGTGCTTACAAGTATTGAAATCAATTAAAGTACTATTCATCACATCTAATCAACAAGGTCCATTCACATTTGCAAGAAATTAAAAACACTCCCAATATGAATTTAAATCACCTTATAATACCATGCAAGCCACCCACTTGCTCCAACACAACAACCCACCACGAAACCAATCACAAACATCACAAGTATAGAGTTTTATAGGTATTTAAACAGATTTTACTTACTATGATCAAGCTAAATGTACAAGTCTGATTTGTTGGCTAGCTTTGGTCTTTGACTTTCCGTAGATCTAAGCCTCTTTCTATTCCCCCACAGCAACCCAAACAATCACTAACATTGTCATCACATTCAACCAAAAACCCTAAAATTTCTTCTACAATACATAAATAAAAAAACACAGTCCAATTATGGCTTTATTAACACTTGGTTATGAAGCTAGAATTATTAAATATATCATAAAGCTTTAGCCTTTTTGTTCTATCAAACACTCCTAATTAGTATTTACTTTTGATTTTATATACACACACACACACATATATATAGAAGTTTTGGCGTTATTACACAAATGGTGTGTCCACTACACCTACCTAATGCACACTACGTAGAATTCTTATCTTGAACTTAATAGATGTGATGTATGGACAACACCAATTCCTTAATTCTTAAGGCATATATATTTCTTTTTTACCTGACAAAGTTGAAAGATTCACTCTTTAAACCTAACAATAGGCAAGGTACAATGTATCATATAGCATATTAGAAAAAGTAAAATAAAATAAAAGATGCAAATTGTCATGAGTCATACTCTTTTTCTAAAACTTCTATATAAAGTCAATTTAGCATTATGAAAAACTCCAAAGGGTTGGTGGACATGTTTTCAAGACTCGTGATCAATAAGGTTAGTTTAAGTCTCTTAATCAAAATACATTAGGATCACTTAAAAGAAATCCATTCTTATAATTATGTTTTTGAGATAATCCTTATAATAATTTAGTGTGTATGAAATGGAGATTATATTTATGAGCAATGAACACTTCTATTAAAAAAGTATTATAAAATTCATATTAAAAAAAAACTCTAAAAACACTCCCAATAATATGAATTTAAACCACCTTATAACTCTATGCAAGTCACACACTTGCTCCAACACAACAACCCACCACAAAAACAAAAATCATCATCACGATATATAATGCTTACAAGTATTAAAAACAATTACATAGTATCCATCACATATAAATCAACAATATTCATTCACGATTCCAAAAAATAAGACACTCCCAATATAAATTTAAACCACCTTATAACTCCATGCAAGCCACCCGCTTGCTCCAACACAACAACACACCACAAAAACAATAATCAACATCACGATATATAATGCTTAAAAGTATTAAAAACAATTACATAATTTCCATCACATATAAATCAAAAATATTCATTTACAATTCCAAAAAATGAGACATTCCCAATATAAATTTAAACTACCTTATAACACCATACAAGCCACTCGCTTGCTCCAATACAACTCAACACAAAACCAATCATCAACATCACAAGTATAAACCTTTTTTAAGTATTTAAGCAAATTTTACTTACTATGCTCAAGCCAAGTGTACACCCGTAAGAAAAAATCCAAAATTATCACAAATAATGAATATTTAACCTGCAAAAGAAAATTCTAATTTATAAAGACTTTATCAATACACTTATTAGCTATCATAGCATAATTGTCACAACCCAAACCTGTACTTCAGAATTTAGAGCATGACTGACATGTTAATATCAAGTTTACCTCAATACTAACACGAACCAACCTAAGCTGAAGATGCTTATCAAGAATAGTTTCTTGCATTTCTTCTTATTTTCTTGCTTAAAAGCCACTATGCTTTTACATAAATATTTCATAACAGTGCCATATCCATTTCATTCTTTAAATATTACATTTGTGATATAAGTAATAGCATCAATATGCTAAAATTATCATATATATAGGATTCAATAAGTCACAAACATAAATCTTTACTTAAATCATGCTTATATGTAATATCTCTAATTAAAAGGTTTTGATGCATAATAATTTCCTAAATAGTCCTTATACTTATCAAATGCACATGTCACACATCCCTTACCTGAAAACAGAAGACGGGAGAGATTTGTATAAGAGGAGCTCAATTGTCCATGTTCTCGTTCTCGTCACCTAGATGAAAGACCAAAACTTATTACTAAAAACTCTTCCTAAATATATAAACTTATACATCAATCACAACCTAAATCTCAAACTCAAGAAAATCCTTAATTCCCATCACATAAGGTTCCCTAAAACACATGATACATTCATCAAACACATTATGTACCCAAACCATAGAGAAACCAAGGCATAAAATTTATCTATGATCCAAACATACCAAAGGATGAGCATACTAATTTATAGCTCAAAAAATTCACCCTAAATTTAGAATTAAATCCTCAAAGTCAGGTGTATTATATGCTGCTCACTGCTCATTTCAGCAGCATATGCCTCATTTGTAAAATACAAATGGGCTGTCCATACACATCCAAACATCATGAACTTTTATAGCACCACTCCCTTGGATATCTACTATATACTATATCAATTTTAGAGTCAAAGCATAAAACCATGATTAATTAAAAATCATACAAAACAACATGCTCAAATCTGTCCTGGCAGAATTTCATGCAACTTAGAAATTAAACCATTATTTTTATATTGATCTAAATGCTGTGAGACCACTTCCATTACAACCATGTGTGCCTTAGAATTCATAAAAACTACTCCTAGAATCCTAATTCATTGAACATGATTTAATCCAAATTCTTCTTGTTGTAAACACCAAATTTGTCACAGTGACAGCTTTAACATGTTTTCTTACAAAATCATCAACTAATAGCAACTGACCTTCACTTCATATGGGTATTTTATACCTATACTATACATGTTAGATTACATGAATAGGCATCTAAAAGACCATGATATCTTCAATCTTTCAAATAGCTAGCACAAAACCACAAATTTCAGCTTCTAACAATTAGATTAGAGAACATAGAACTAAAACTAAAGCAAACCATTACACCATTAAAATACTCATAACAAAAAATAAACATATATACTTACCCACAACTAAAGCTGAAACTTTAATAAGAACAAGCTTTGATTCAACAATTTTACAAAACCCATTAACTCATACTTACACTTACAAGAAAAAAACTCAAAACCCATATCATTTAATCAAATACAAACCAAATATTACAAAAAGCAAAAAAAAAAAAAAAAAATACAATGCTGAAATCAGTGGAGGAAGACAAAGGGAAGGAAGAAGGGAGGTGGTGGAGGAAAAGGGGGAGGGAAAGAAAGGAGAGAGGGAGGTCGAATGAGAGAGGGAGTGGGCGAAGGGGTTCTCACCAACGGCGAGCTGGTCGACAACAGCTAGGGGGTGGGTCGGTGTCACCGACAGGGGGTGGGTCGTCGCTGGCAGGGAGCATCGGCGTCGCCGGCCTGGGGTAAGGGACTATCGGTGTGAGGCTGAATGTGTGAGGGAAAAAAGGGGCTAATGTGAGGCTGAATGTGTGAGGGAAAAAATGAGTTAATGTGATATATATGGCATCTTTAGTGGAAAAATGCAAGTCGTCGCTATTGCTTGCCTTTAGCGACGAAACAAGATTCGTCGCAGATACTCCGCACAATCTTCTGGTTTTCCTTTTCAGAGGCGACTTATTTTCGGCGCTAATTGCTACCTTCAACGACGAAATGGATTTCGTCACTAATAGCATGACCAGCAGCACCTTTAGCGACGAAAGCGTTCGTCGCAAAAAAACTTAAACTTTTAGCGACAAAAAAATTCGTTGTTGTAGATTAATTTGGTTTCACACCTACACTTTTGTTTGGCGCCCTTAATTCAGCACAACCTATAGTGACGAAATCTATGTTTCCTCGCTAAATGTTACTAAATTTTTTTATAAATAGTGACGAAATATAAATTTTGTCACTAAAGGGTACTTTTTTGTGACGAAAATATTTACGTCACTAAAATTCGTCACTATAGTTACATTTTTTTGTAGTGTGTGATACAAGGCCTTGAGTCTCTTCTCATCCATCTTGAATAACTGGTCATATCTACTTTGTAACCAATCCACTTTAGGGATTTCACTCTCCAATACTGTTCTTAATGAACAAACACCCATTTCAATGGGAAGGACCACCTCCATCCCATACACCAATGAATAAGGAGTGGCTCTTGTGGATTACCAAATTGATGTCCTATACCCCCAAAGTGCATAGGATAACTGTAGATGCCTATCCCTGTAGTTCTTCGTACTCTTCTTCAAAATTCACCTTATGTTCTTATTTGCAGCCTCAACTACTCCACTAGTCTGAGGACGGTAAGGTGAGGATTTATGGTGCTGAATATTGAACAGTCGAAGTAGCTTCTCTGTTTCCCCCTTGAAATGCAGCCCATTGTCTGAAATAATTTCATGCGGTACCTTGTATCTGCAAATGATATTAGTCTGAATAAGCTGAGCAACTTTCTTCAAGTTCAAAACCTTATAGAAGGTAGCTTCCACCCATTTAGTGAAGTAATCAATTGCAGTAAGTATAAATTCATGGCCATTTGATGCCTTTGGGTGAATCTTCCCAATAATATCTATCCCTTATGTAGAGAATGGCCAGGGTGAAGTCATGGTATGTAATGGCATGGGTAGCATATGCTTCAGATCTCCATGGACTTGGCATTGATGGAATTTTTGAACATGAATTGCGCAGTTTGCTTCCATGGTAGTCCAATAATAACCCTGTCTCATTATCTTTCGTGACAGCATGTGTGCATTCATATGTAGCCTATAATTTGACTCATGGACCTCCTCAATTATTTGTTGTGCTTCCTTGGCAGTAACGTAAAGGAGATGAATTCCAACACACAATCTTCTGTACAACCTTTCACCACAAATAATATAATTAGTGGACAACCTTCTGATGGTCAATTGCTCATTCTTTTTTGTAGACTTCAGGTATGTCTCATCCTTAAGGTACTGCAGAATGTCAGAACACCATTCACCTTCCCCTATTCATTCCTTCATCTCCTTCTATTGACATACAATACGCTGGCTCTTCTTTTTGTTCCACCACTATCGGCTGAGCTTCATCTTCCTTAGGTCCATCCATCATGGATTCCATTGTTGCTAAAGCATCTACAATATAATTCTGCATTCTGGGTACATACTAGTACTGAATCTTATCGAATTTCAATGCTAACTACTGAAGACATTCATAATAATGCATTAGCTTTTCTTCCTTAATTTTCCATCTATTTTGAATTTGAGAAATTATCAAGGCAAAATCACCATATACTTCCAACTCTTTCACTCCAAGACCTAGGATCACTTGTAACCCCATAATGCAAGCTTTATATTCAGTGGCATTATTAGTGGTAGGAAAGTTAAGCCTACCAGAGAATGGGATGTGTGTCCCTTTTGGAGAAATTAGGAGAACTCCAAAGCCACTTCTATTCTGATTAGTTGCTCCGTCAAAATACATCTTCCACGGCTCTAACTCTATCCCCATGATATCCTTATCTGGGAAGTCCCCTTGGATTTCTTCAGCTTCTTTAGGTAAACAATGGGCTAAATAATCAGTAATTGCTCTTCCCTTTACAAACTTCTGAGTCACATATTTGATATTAAATTTTGACAAAAGCAGAACCCATTTAGCCGTCTTCCCATCTTCCACCAATTTCTCCATCAGATATTTCAAAGGGTCCATTCTTGCAATCAACAAAATCTTGAAAGCAAGCATATAATGTCTGAGTTTTTGGGTTACCCATACAAGCGCTACACATGTTTTCTCAAGTGGTGAATACTTCTCTTCATAAACCAACATCTTCTTGCTAATAATAAATTGCATTCTCTTTTCTAAACTCCTCTAGGTATTGAGCAAGCAAAGCCCCTATTGTTGTATCCGTGGTTGTGAGATATAACAATAATGGCTTTTCAGGTACCGGTGGAACCAGTATTGGTGGCTTCATCAAATAACTCTTAATCTTCTCAAAGGGTTCTTGGCATTGCTCATTCCACACCATGGGAACTTCTTTCTTGAACAATTGAAAAAGTGGCCCATATGTCATGGTGAGCTGAGCTATGAACTTGCTTATGTATTGTATCCTCCCTAAAAATTCTTGGATCTCCTTCTCAGTCCTCAGAGGCTTTATCTCCACAATTGCCTTAATCTTGTCAGGATCTACTTCAATTCCCCTTTGACTTACCATAAATCCCAACAGTTTTCCAGATGTCACGCTGAAAGTACACTTTTTCAAATTCAACTGCAACTTATAGAATTGGATTCTTTCAAAGAACTATAGTAAAGCCAGTATGTGCCCTTCACGGTTTTTGGACTTCACTGTCATGTCATCCACATAAACTTCTACTTCTTTGTGTATCAAATCATGCAAAAGAGTAGTGGCTGCATGCTAGTAAGTGACACCATCATTCTTAAGGCCAAATGGCATGACCTTATAGCAATATGTCCCCTATGGAGTAATGAAGGAGGTCTTTTTCATATCTTCTGGAGCCATCTTTATCTAATTGTATCCCGAAAAGCCATCCATGAATGACAGCAAGGCATGTCCAACTATGTTATCAACCAAGACATTGATATAAGGTAAGGGAAAATCATCCTTCAGGCTAGCCTTATTAAGGTCTCTGAAGTCTACACACATTCTCACCTTCCCATCCTTCTTCAGCACCAGAACCACATTAGCTAATCATTTTGGGTAGTTGATCATCCTCAAGAATCCCACATTGTATTTTTTCTCAACTTCTTCTTTGATCTTAAGAGTCCACTTTGGCTTCATCCTCCTTAGCTTCTGCTTGATTGGCTTCATGGCTGGATCTGTTGGAATGCAATGTTGCACTAGATATATATATCAATCCCAGGCATGTCTTCATATGTCCATGCAAATACCTCTTTGAGTTCTTTCAGTAGTGCGGCTAATGCATCTCTCTCAGAGGAGGTTAAGGTGTTACCCATTTGTACCATCTTAGGTTCATCATTAGTTCCCACGTTAACAGGCTGGATTTCTTCTTTTATAGGTTCTACAGGCCCTTATTTTAATTCCTCATTATTAAAAGTTTCTTTACCAATTTTTGAAATAAAAACATTCAAAGCCAACAAATAAGCTGAACAAAAATCACATTATAAGGAATAGAGTTCTTAACAGACTTTACAAGAATGGACTCTATAGGAACATGATCATAAATAGACTCAACAAGAATAACAATACTAGCAGAGATAGACTCAATATTGATAGAAATAATGTTTTTGGAAGGAGTGAGTGGCTCAATGGTTTTGAACTTCTCTAGAGGGTCTTCCATGGGGTGGGCAGCTCCTTCCCATGCCCAATTCTTTAACTCGGTTGTGGCTTCAACGATGACAGCTAGCTCCCAGTGAGTCTTTTCTTCCCTTAGCATTAGTACTCTGGGGTATTCATCTATATAATCTGTGCTTTCACCATCAACTTCCATATCTGTGGGCTTGTCAGATACATAGGCATCCAGGCGTTCTATGTTGTCCATCCACTCCCGAAATAGGTCTTGCTTCCTTTTGTTACTTGGGTGGATGTATTGGGGAAGTATTCTGATTTATTCCCTTCCATTCTCTCATCTTCGTCTTCAAGGTTGTCTAGAGTTCAGTTTCTGAAACTATGAATCATTAGCTTGTTGTCAAGTGTCGCCAATCTAGCATCTACGTCATCTTCTTCCTTAGTGTATGGAGTCAGTGAGTCAAGTTATTATGGAATGACCCTAACTCAAGAATCTATTTACCATGCTTTTCATATTGAGGGCTTGATTTTGAACTGGCATTAGTAATGCAACTCTAATCCAAAGGTCGCCCATTGGGGTATTCATCATAATCTTCACCTTCAGCTTCTACATCCTCCTCTACATCTTCAACCTTGGCTTCTACATCATCTCCTACATCTTCATCCTCGACTTCTACATCATCCTTTATATCTCTACCCACATCTTCTGCATCATCCTCTATATCTCCATCATAGGCAGTCCACATCATCGTCAAAATGGTATTCATACAAGGATCCCACATCTTCATCTTCTCTATCACTAAGGGGTTCTCCCCTATCATTGCCACTATCTTGGCTATTATAGTCTTCATTACTGCTCTTTTCACTATCAATATCATTGCTTTTATTTTCCCCACCATCTCCAATGTCACTACTACTATTGCCGCCACTATTATCACTCTTGCTATTACTACCTTCACCATCATCACTAGGGGCTTCTCCCCCTTCATCATTTTCATCATCTGTTCCTACTTCACATGGGTTTTTCAATGCATGTTGGCAAGCCTCCCAGTATTCTTCTTCTTCTATATTGTAGATAACATCTCCCAAAAGCGTAGTCATTACATCAGGATCCATGTAATCATCAGTCGGGACCCAATTTGTACCTTCCTCCTTCAATTGTGGGAGCTTGTTGTCACAACCAAAGAACAGTTCAAATCCAAGCACTATTGTTTTTTACTCAAGATCATATCTCGGTTCAGGGAATCCCCAATAGCGTTGACTATCTCCAGCTTTGACAAACTTTCCGTTCAATGTGGGAGTGTAAGGCTTCAAGGGTTCTGTAGGTTTATAACCTAGCCCAAAAGGTGGTGTGGCAATAGGAATTGTCGAAACTTGAGCAGCTGCCACTTTCACCATCTTCCTTAGGTTCATCCTAGAAAAATAACTCATCTTTCTCATCATGGCCACCACATTGTTATTGCTGAAGGGATCAAAGTCCATAGGGATCTTTTCCACCTCTTCTTCTCTTCTTTCAAAACTAGGCTTCTCAATCTTAAAGCCATCTAGGGTTAATGGCTCCTTCTTAGAGTCGATACCAAAAATGGGCTTTGGTATGGTCAAAGTATTGCCAAATATGGTAACTATGGCTCCTTCACGCAGAAACCAAACCTTTTGGTATAGGGATGAAGGTACGACCTCTGTATCATGGATCCGTGGTCACCTAAGAAGCATATTGAAGCACGAAGCTATGTTCAGCACTTGGAATTCCACTTTCTTGATCATTAGCCTTATGGTGAGCTCCAGTGTCATAGTTCCTAAAACCTCCCTTCTACTATTGTCATATTCTATCACATGCTGATCAATTGGCACGAAATCTTTAATGCTCAAGCCTAGGCAACTTGCGGTCTTTAAAGGACACACATTCAAGGCACTTCCGTCATCAATTAGGAACATTGGTATCCTTTTGCCTTTGGCATCTACAGTAATGTGCAATGGGTCATTGTGATACTTCCCCTTCTTTGTCAAGTCATTGTCAAAGTAGGAAATAATAAGTTCCCTACTTATAAACCCAATCATAGCATTCAGATCTTGAGAAGTAGTGGTTATAGGGACTTGAATTTGATTGAAAAGGTCTACCAGATTCTACCGGTGCTTGTATGAGGCCATGAGTAAACCCCCATAAAGATATATTGGCTTGCGTCTTCTGCAACTGCTTGAGGACCTCATCCTCTTCATTGGGTTGACTTGTTCAAGGCCTCTATCAAGTTTTCTGTCTCCAGGTATGAGGGTTTGAAGTGTCTCCCCCTTTATAATGTGGGTAATTTTTTTATAAGTCATTTGATTCAGTGTCATGGAGTTTGAAGCGTCTCTCCCCAAATGTGGGTGTTGGGTCATTTGATCGGGGTTTGAAGTGTCTCCCTCATATGTGAATGTTGGATCATTTGATTAGGGTTTGAAGTGTCTCCCCCCATATGTGGATGTTGGATCATTTGATTGGGGTTTGAAATGTCTCCTCCCATATATGAATATTGGATCATTTGATTGAGGTTTAAAGTGTCTCCCCCCATATGTGGATGTTGGATAATTTGGGATTTCTATAGTATCCTCACTCCATATATCATACCCTATAGCGGACTTCATACCCATTAGCTCTTCCCAAGTCATCATAAAGCATTCGGGTAGGTTAAAGATCAACTCAAATGGGTCCTCTTCTCCTTCTTCTTCAGACATCAAATAATTAATCCTTAGTCCTCTCCCAAAATTATGGTTGGGCAAGGGTTATTGGTGATACTAGGCCTTGTAGGCAGTGCAATCAGTGTCTATTAAATCTTGAATTGCATGACGAAGGTTATAACACTTGTCAGTGTCGTGGCCTGGGCCTTAATGGTAGGCACATTTTCTATTCACATCAAACATTGCAGGTAATGGGTTTGGGACTAGTTTTGGGTCTTAGGGTTTTAGTAACCCCTTTGCTTTTAGTTTTTCAAACACTTGACTCATTGGCATATACAACACATGAAATTCCCTCCTAGGCCTTGGAGGTGGCCCTTGTGATATTTGCACTGGGGCAATAAGTTGGGAAGGATCATTTTTATATATATTAGAGACTTCTGTAGTTTTGGAACTAAAACCAAAATTCTTTTTAAACTTAGGTGCATCCTCATTTTTTATGGTTGCATTATTTATTACGTCCTCAATTTGAGTACCAACAGTAATTAAAGCTTTAAAATTTGGAAAGTACTAAGCAAACAAATATTTATGGTATATAGGTAACAAATTTTTTAAAACAATGGTTAATTGCTCTTCTTCATTTAGCCTATTCATCATTTGTGCGGTTTTGGACCTCCACTTGCCAATGAAGGCAGAGAAGGACTCTTTCAGCTCTTGTTTAGTGGTTTCCAAATCTCTTCTCGTTACATCCACTTCTATATTGTACTTGTACTAGTTGTGAAACTCCCTACAAATGTTGAAAGTTTTTTAGACCCCTTAAAACACAATTGGATCAACCTAGTTAATTAGCCAAGTTATTACTTAGTCAAAATTCCAAATCTAGGTTATCACAATCAAATAATCATATCATGTAAAGCAACGGAAAGATAAATAACACAATGATATGATCACCCAAGAAACCAAACCGGTAAAAATCTGGGGAGGATTTAACCTAGCTATCCTCAAGATAAACCTGAATCCATTATGAAAGAATCGAAGTTTTACAATAGCACTTAGACCACTAACATCCTATTACTACCCACCAGTAGAAACTTACTGACACGACCACGTGCAAGCTCCAAGACCACGGACTCCTTCTTTCTTGGATTCTCCAGCAAGTACAAGCACACCCACTTGTGTTTCTTTAAGTTCTTATGGCAGCAACTGAATGATCATCAAGTTCTTGAACGAATCTCCTTCTTGATAATCCTAAGTTTGTGTAAAGGAAAGCTCTTCACAGATCTCACAAGAGATTTACACAAACAGCAATATGAGTAACACTAAAACGTGGCTAGGGTTTGCCTTATATACCTAGGGCAAAAAAAAAAACCCTAAATGTTTTAAATAAACTAGGGCTGAGTTGGAATTCTGCAGAAAACGCATTCTGCCCGAATTTCGATTGATCGAGCCTAAGCTTCGATCAATCGAACCAGGCCGAATTGCTTTATTAAATCTGCATCAACTTAAATCCAACTTTACATAAATGACACAACTTTGAGCAAGTCTAAAGACGACTAAACATCTTGTTTTGATCATGGTTTGCCAACAATACACATTAGAGTTCTAAATACATAAGATCCTAAGTCTTTTGAACCTAACAAACTCCTCCTTTGGCAATTTGTGACAAAACACAACTAAAAGCTCAAAGTTTACAAAGAAAAGCCCTTTATAAAAAAAAAATGCTCATAAAAACAAATCCAATCCTAACTACTATCCATCAGTTGCAAGTGTAGACAGCAGCTCAATTGAATCAACCTGTATATTTCCTGAAACACTTAAACAAAATGCATAACCGCATATGTGGAAAATACAAGTAAACAAAATAAATTCTTGATTTCAACCAGAACACAATAAAGACATATATCAATGAATAACTTATAAATATAAATCAATAAACAGTTGAAACAAGAAACATATAAAACAATAAAAGTATCTCCCCCTAACATGAATAGCCCAAACAAAACAAAAACGAGCTAAAAAGATAAATACAAAGAGAAGCACTTAGATACAATCTAATCTCCACAAGCTCCAACACACAAAAAAGCTCTCCCCCTGAAAACAAAAACTTTACAAATGCTCAAATATGTACTCCCCCTTTTTGTGACAGAATGCCAAAGGGCAATCAAAATCCATCATCAAAAGGAGGTGGCAGTGAGGATCGTCGAAATTGTGCCAACTCTGCGCGCAAAACACGGATCTTATCGAGCACGTCCACCAAAATCTGTCCATGAGCCGCCTGAACAGTCAAGACATGATCCAACGTATGTCGAATGTCCAAATCATTCGAAGTAGTCGGTGGAGGAACATCAGCATCAGCAGTACCAGCACCAGCCCCCTCTACCGTATCAGCACCTGTAGAAGAGGGAGGAGGGGGAACAACACCAGATGACACACCTCTAGGACGCATAGAACCAACTCTCAAGTGAGCAGCCCTCTGCCTAAGGAAGGTGGCACCTATGGGAGCTATGACATGAACGGGCTCACCGACAGGGAAATCAGCTAGACCAAGAAACAACAAAATCCTATGAATGAAAATAGGATGGATAAAAGCATGAGCAATGGCAGAACTCCTATGAACTTCGTTCAAAGAACGAAGAAACAGATGAGGAAAGCTGATAGACACACTGGAAACAAAAGCGTACAAAAACACACATTGCTCAAGAGGGATGGTGTGGAAATGAGAAATAGGCCACAAAGAATGACACACTATCCTAAAGAAAAGATAGGCAGTCTCAGAAAGCTCAGCAGACGTGATCCGAGGATCAGAATCCCACTGGATAGAAGACCCAATGATGTATGACATAACGTCATCTAAGGGTGGAGACTCCTCATAAGGATAGACAGGCTCTCTAACGACCGGAACCCCAAGAGCATCAGCCACTATCCGAGGGGTAATGGTAAACTCAACACCTTGTATCCAACTCCTAACAAGGGTGTTGGAATCATAGACGTGGCAAGAGAGATTCGAGAAGAACTCTCTAATCAGGGCGGTCGGGGGTGGATGATCTACCTCTAACAAGGACAACCAACCTCTACTCTCAAGGTTTTCCCTAATGTCAAGATCGACCTCATCTAACACAACAAAACGCTCAGCCCAAATCTTTCTTTTACAGTTCAATTTCTCATAGACCTCTCTGCTTTTGTCATTCCTAAACAACTCACTCCTAGAGGGAGACTCAGAAGAAGTGGAGGGGGTCCTATGGGCTCTAGTCTTCCTAGGCATGGTGCTAGGAAAAGGACAAAGACACAAAGCAAGAAAAAAAAAAACAAAAAACCAAGGGCAGATTGCAAGTTAGCACAAAAAAAAGATATAGAACAAAAATCTATATGATGCATGAATAGTTTAAATGTCATGATGCATGCTCTAATGCAGTGCAATTAAGTTCAAATTAAATTCAAGTTCACAAAATTGGCTTAAGCATAGAGTTTCTAACAAAAACCCCCAAAAATTTGAAAACCACTTGTTCAATTTGTAAAAAATTGACCAATTGATCATTACACAAGATAGATTACATAAAATAATGATCAATTAGATCAATTCAACAAGCCAATTGAAATCAATTTGAACAAAATCCCCAAATTCAAATAAATGCAAGCCCTAGAATTTTCAATTTCTCACAAAACACCAAATTGATCAAATTAAGCATCATAGATCATGATTATATCATTATAGGAACAAAACCTAATGATCAATTTTAGAAAAAGAGGCTTGAATCAACAAAAATCCCAATTTGAAAAGTGCCGAAAATACCCAATGAAATGCATGAAAATATGAAATAAAATGCAAAAGGAAGGGCACAATGGACTTACCGGCTTATAGAGAGGAAAACCTTGCAAAAAATCCGGAGGAAAACGACAAAATATTTGTGGGCTAGCCTTGTCCAATTTGGAGAGAGAAAAAGTTTGAAAACCCCTTTTGAAAAGTAAGTTTGAACAAGTCAAATCTGATTTTTAAAAAACCTGATTCACGAGTTTCGATTGATTGAAAATTAGTTTCGATTGATCGAAACAGATAGAGGCTTCTTTAAAAATTTTAAAACAATTTCAAAACAATTTTGATTGATCTAAAACCAGTTTGGATCAATCGAAGCAGACAAAGGCTTCCTTAAACAATTTTAAAACAATTTTGATTGATCGAAATACAGATTGGATCAATCGAATCAGATAGAGGCTCACAAATTTTTTGAGAAAAAAACACAGTTTTGAAAATAACAAAGACACATTTTAGAAACACCTCAAAGCATTGAAATTGATGAACAAAATGCATGAGTATGTGATGACATGTATTTCAAAAACAAAGTTTTAAACCCAGTTTTCCCAAAATTAAGATCACCAAACATTCTCCATAAATTCTCAAGCATCAAATCTGTTTTGCATAAAAACTCAAAGTATTTGCAAACTTGGTTGGTCAGACCAAAGACACACACAATAACATGTATAATGTTTAGCAAAGATTAACTTGTGTAGTGTGTGCAACTAGCAAAAGTTTGAGATACATGTGAGGTGATATGTGTATAGCAATTAAACACAAAGTCTACAAAATTCATCACATAGAATTTGAAGGAGACTATTACTAAAAGAGTTACATCATATAACTCCCACATGTCCTAGATCATAAGCTTGCAATCATGTAAGTTTCTTGATTTTGCCTCATATTGTACACACCAATTTTAAATTATTCAGAAACTTATTATAATAGCCAGGATAATGTACACACCAATTTTAGCAATTATTTGATTTAGATTTAAGTCCAATAATGTGCACACCAATTTTAGCATTTAAACCGAGGCTACACCTTATGATCTTTTTGTGCACGTGCTACACTTTCTCGAGCACAAAATCTTACGATATGCACTAAGGTGTTCATGATTGGCTAGTGAATAGTGGTGAGATGTTTATTTATGCCTTTCTCTAAAGGTTCAAGTTCGACAGTCAAAGACATGTGACTTCAAGATCAAGACAAAGTGATCAAAACCATAAGCATCTTTCCCACACAACATGCACTACAAAACTTCAACTAGTAAAGTGCAATGAGTAAGTTCATCAAAGCTAAACAAAGTACAAAAGACATATTATGTGAAAATAAATTGACCAACCTTGTTTTCAAAAACCAAGAAAATAGTGCAAAACACAACTTGCTTCCTTTTTCTTCCTTTTTTTTTAAAAAAATTTGAAAAAGATAAACAAAAACAACCTAGAATGAAATGCATGAATGTTATGCAATGCAAATCCTAGAAACAAAGAAAACAAAAACCAAAGAACAATGGTCACAAAGAATAGCAATGAAGCACAAGGACCATGTTAGAAGGACTCAATTAGATTGAGTCTTTTGCATCCAAAATTTTTTAGATGCACCACGAGCATTGGAGTTCTTATTCACATGAAAATGATTTCCAACTCCAGGATTGGAATAAAAGTTTAGAGCCTTTACCAATTCACCAATGAGTACCATAGGATCTTGTGCTTGGGGCACAAGTACTTTTAGTTTGTTTGCTTTCTTGGCAACTTGCAACTTGTAACAGTTTGGACAAATGTGTCCAAACTTTCCACAAAAATGACAAACCCATGCAGGCTTATCATGTGACTTATCCTTAGAAAGGGTAGGCTGCTTAGGTTTAGACTCTTTCAGATCAACCCTAATCTTCCTAGGAGGTGTAACTTCTAAGGGTTTGACAACCTCACTCACAACCTCATTCACAAAGGGTTCAGAAGAAGATGAAGGAATAAAGATAGTGGAATTTGGTGTAGACACATTGATGCTTTCTAAAAAACCTAACCCAGTTTTGTCAGAAGGAGACTTTTGAACACTAAGCATATGATCAAGTTTGGAACTAGCAGACCTATTAGATTGTTCTCTAGCAACAGAAAGCTCATGTTCCAAATTCTTAATTTTATCAAGCAAAAGCATGTTCTTAGTCTTCACATTATTCAACAGTTTAGTAGCATCAAGCAATTTAACAAGCAAATTTTTCTTATCAAGCTCAAGAGATGCAATTTTCTTCAAGCCTAATTCAACATTCATAGCATTCTTTGCAGCAACTTTGCAAAGTTTATTGTAGGCTTCTTGAAGATCTGCGTCCTCAGATAGTTCCCCATCAGAAGGGTTCTCTTCAGCAGATACACTTTCATTGACTACAACAGTAGCAGTGAAAGCAATGAAGTTTCCATCCTCGTCACAACCAGACTCATCATCAGAAACTTCACCATCACTAAGGGTTACAACCATAGTTTTACCCTTAGACTTCAAGTAAGTAGGACATTCAGATTTCATGTAACCATACCCTTGACATCCAAAACACTGAGGACCCATAGAATTATTAGAAGATTGACCTATTTTTTCTCTAGGTTTATAAGTGTTGTTAACCTTAGTGGGATCATTCTTCCTAAAGTTTCTAGGTTCAGCAGTGTTCTTATTTCTTGCCCTTCTGTTGTTGTTTCTAAGGAAACTCCTAAAGTTCTTGGCAAGGTAAGCAATCTCTATAGCAGAGAGCTCATCATCAAATCCACCAACATCAACATTATCAACTGACTTAAGAGCCATTGATTTGGATTTGCTAATCTTAGGTAGGTCCAACTCATAGGATTGAAGAGATCCTACAAGTTCATCAACAGGGATGGAGTCCACATCCTTGCACTCAGTGATGGTAGTCACCTTGGGTTTAAAATCTTCAGTCAAAGATCTGAGAATCTTCCTAACAATTTTAGGTTGATCATAGATTTCACCCAAGTTATATGCAGAATTAACAATATCATTAAGTTTAGCATAGAATTCATCAAAAGATTCATCATCAAACATCCTAATGCTTTCAAATTTAGAAGTTAACTACTGCAATTTGTTGATTTTGACAACCTTTGCGCCTTCATGCACAGTTTGGAGGATATTTCAAGCAGTATAAGCAACCTCAACATTAGAGATTCTCTTAAATTCCTCCATAGAACCAGCATTAAAGATAGCATTCATAGCTTTGCTATTGAACGTGGCTGCTTCTTTTTGAGAAGTTTTCCACTCACTAACAGGAGTAGTGGGCTTCTCATATCCGTATTCAACGGAGATCTAGACTCTCTCATCAATTGATTTCAGGAATGCTTTCATCCTTACTTTCCAATAAGCATAGTTATTCCCATCAAAGAGAGGAGAAATAACAAGAGAATGTCCATGTTCCATGACAACAGGGGTCAAGGATCAGCTTAGTGATCAAAAGATCAACAACAAGAGAGCAACCCGCTTTGATATCACTTGAAAGTTTTTTAGACCCCTTAAAACACAATTGGATCAACCTAGTTAATTAGCCAAGTTATTACTTAGTCCAAATTCCAAATCTAGGTTGATCCAATTATTACTTAGTCCAAATTCCAAATCTAGGTTTAAAACACAATCAAACAATCATATCATGCAAAGCAGCGGAAAGATAAATAACACAATGATATGATCACCCAGGAAATCAAACCGATAAACACCTAGGGAGGATTTAACCTAGCTATCCTTAAAGTAAACCTGAATTCACTATGAAAGAATCGAAGTTTTACAATAGGACTTAGACCGCTAACATCCTATTGCTACCCACCAGTAGAAACTTACTAACACGACCACGTGCAAGCTCCAAGACCACGGACTCCTCCTTTCTTGGATTCTCCAGCAAGTACAAGCACACCCGCTTGTATTTCTTTAAGTTCTTATGGCAGCAACTGAATGATCATCAAGTTCTTGAACGAATCTCCTTCTTGATAATCCTAAGTTTGTGTAAAGGAAAGCTCCTCACAGATCTCACAAGAGATTTACACAAACAGCAATATGAGCAACACTAAAACGTGGCTAGGATTTTCCTTATATATCTAGGGCAAAAACACAAAACCCTAAACGTTTTAAATAAACTAGGGCTAAGTTGGAATTCTGCAGAAAACGCATTCTACCCGAATTTCAATTGATTGAGCCTAAGCTTCGATCGATCGAACCAGGCCGAATTGCTTTATTAAATCTACATCAACTTAAATCCAAATTTAAATAAATGACACAACTTTGAGCAAGTATAAACACGACTAAACATCTTGTTTTGATCATGGTTTGCCAACAATACACATTAGAGTTCTAAATACATAAAATCCTAAGTCTTTAGAACCTAACAAATGTCTTCCTAGTTTCTAGCTCTATTGTCTTCAACGTTGAGGAACCATCTAAGAGTGACTCTAGTCAAGGTATTTTGGAACATTTTTGCCAACATTTCTTTAGTAGCTCCTAGGGGCTGCATGGCCCTCACGTACATCTTTAGGTGGGATTTGGGGTAGCCTGTGCCATCGAACTTGTCCAAGACTAGCATCTTGAACTTTAGGGGCAATCTCACATTTGAGAAAAGCGAGAGATTTTGGTAATCCATGAGATCTTCCATCTTGTGGGCCCTTTTGATCATCTCCTCCATCTTTCTAATCTTCTTCTCACTCTCCGAGATAGGGGGATTCTAATTGGTCTTATTTTCCTCTTGGCTACCCTTCAAGTTCTGAAACTACTGCACGATAAGGTTCATGTATTACCTTAACTGAATTTGGCTTGCCACCATAGTGTTTAGTAGCTCTTGAGTGTTCATTGGCTCTTCAGTGTTTGGGTGCTCTTCCCCCTCTGCCATGGTGACAAAGTCTTCAGATTTCTTTTGGCTGTGCTGTCTTGCAAGTCGAACACAGGGTTGAGATGTTGTAACTGCAGAGTACCTTTTATACTCACGGGCCTTAGTACTATGATAGGCTTGGAGCTAGAACTACTAGCTTGGCTAGTGTTCTTGGATTCTCTTTGGAGTCTTCCCTCTGATCTTGACCAAATTCTCCCCTAAGAAAAGGCTTGGTTGGGTCAAACAAAGCTAGGTCCCCATCTTCATCTATATCAATCTATCAACCAAACAAACATACAAAGAACGTAATGCAATTTTAACATGAACTGGCATAAGAATAGGTTCTAAGTCATTACATTGTAGGGTGGGTTTGTTGTTTTGTTGTTTCCCATATCTAGGAAATTACACCTCCCAACTTGTCATGTGATGACCATTACGTTGGTCCAAGAGCATGGTCTATCCTTTTTAGTCAACAAGAAATGATCCAATGACTTTGGGCTATGGGTTAGTGAGTTCACCACTGGGGTACCCGAATCTAATGAAGACCGGTGATCCATGGTTACTACCACCATATATTGAGATAGGTACATGCATATTTGTTATTTTGATGGTACACACTATAACAGTTAGGAAAAGCTTTTAACAACCAACATGGCAACTTCAAACAAAATATTATACAAATAATACAAGACATAAAGAACTAAACAAAAATATCATACAAAAAACAAGGGTATATAATTGGTAATTTGAAGTCTAATGTGAAGCTTAGCCCTCGACATCCTCAGCGGAGTCGCCACTGTGAGAGACTGTAGAAAATACTAGCTTCCAAATGGTGCTCTAAAAAAAGGGGTGAGGCATCAACAACTTCCCTTTTCAGGATTATATTTGGAGTCACCACTTATTTTTTTGTTACAAAAAATAAGAAAAAAGAAAAAAAAATACACAAGGTACATACTTCAATAATACAACCTCTCATTAATTTGAATGAATTACAATTTGATAAAATAACGTTTACATGGCTTTGTTTCCTAGATTAAAATCTATTAAAAAAAAATTACAAAGCTTTGTTTCCTAGATTACAATCTAAAAAAGAAAGGATAACACACTATCTACGAACCAAAATCTAGATTTAGGGGCTATGTTACAAAATGGGAAGGTGTTAGGCACCCATTCTGCCCAGACGAAGTCTAGTCTTCTAGACTCTAAATGACCATTTACATATCCATTTAAATGATGCATGACATATTGAAGTTCCCAAATTCAAGATTAATTCATTCTTTAAGGATTCAAAATCTGCATTCTTTATTTAAGAAGAAATACAAAATTTGTGATATTTTACATTGAAGAAAACATTTTTTTATTATAAAAAAAAGGTTCAGATATGCATTTAATGAAAATACATATCAGTTTTTTTTTTAAGCATAAAAATTTAGATTTGTGTTTAATGAAAATACAAATCAGTTTTTGTTTTGAAAAATTTTCAAATCTGTATTTAATGAAAATACAGATTTGTTTTGTTATGCAAAAAAAAATTTTAGATCTGTATTATGTTTTGTTATGCAAAAAAATTTAAAATCTATATTTAATAAAAGTACAAATCTGTTTTGTTATGCTGAAAAATTTTCAGATTTGTATTTAATGAAAATACAGATCAGTTTTTGTTCAGAAAAATTTTCAAATATGTATTTAATGAAAATACATATCTGTTTTGTTATGAAGAAAAATTTTTAGATCTGTATTTTATGAAAATACTTACTAGTTTTTATGTGCTGAAAATTTCAGATTTGTATTTAATGAAAATACAGACCAATTTTTTTTTAAAAAAATTGTTTTAAGTGGTTTATTGCAGATCTTGAAATTTAAGGAAGAACCAAATCTTAAACCTAGACATGTTAATCAACTATTAAACAACAAATTAAACATGTGAACATCGCAGAAAAAAATATGAACAAGATTGTATCAACAATGAATAAAATCAAACATACATTCCTAAAAATCATGCAATGAACAAAATACATATATCAGATAAGAAAGAAAAGAATAAACAAAAAGTGAGAGTAAAGACATACATGCGTGAATATACCCTTCAATGAAAGAATATTTTATAAATCAAAGAAATTTAACCTCTTTGAGATCTAAAATATGTTCACTTACGGAAAAGAAATTCTTAAAGCCAAGGCTTCCAAAACGTCTTTAACGTAAGGGGAGCAAAGAAGTCAAAAAAAAGGCCCTGATTTCCTATTTATAGAGGTTGGATTCTTGAAAAATAAGCTGAATAGGATTAGATACGAATTGGATTGCGTCGTTATTCCCAAAAATTCGAAATAGATATGTTTTAGCTTAATTAGAGCATTTACGAGCTGAGCCTCGGAGTTGTGCCAAACAGCACTTAGGAAATGCTGATTGGCACTTACCCTGTGCTGATCGGCACTCTAAGAGTGCCGATTGGCCCTCTCACGTGACAAGCCCCACTTCCAATTTTGGTTCAATTTGGACTTTTTTTTAGGGATTTTCTGAGTCAGGAATTGCACCTGGACTTGTTTTTAACTCATATTCTAAAATTAATCCCTTTTAATTTGATAATCGGGTCTTTAAAACAATAATTATATGATAGATAAATATTCTAAAAGATTTAATTATTAGCAATTCCGCTATTATCTGCTGATCCATTTTATTCCCATGCAAGTAGGCTTATTTCTGGCAAAAGCCAACAACCAATCACAAAATTGTATAATTAACTTTAATTGTTTAACCAATAATTGGTATCAAAGCTCCAAGTTAGTTGATCCAATGGAGGTTAATGCTTCTATTGCCAAGGTAGACGTAGTTAAGTTTGACAGGATTGGTAACTTCGAATTATGGCAGAGAAGGCTTAAAGACTTGTTGGTATAGCAAGGTTTGGTGAAGGTTTTGTATGGAAAAACAAAGAAACCAGAGAAGATGAACAATGATGAGTGGGAAGAACATAAGATGAAGGCAATGACTATGGGTACAAGGGAGTACGCCTCAGTTGAGTGGACCATGGCGGAGAAAAATGGAATCGCCACCTAGATTAGGTCTAGGAACCATGTTTAGCCTTTTGGGATAATCATTTACATGCATGGGTCTACATACCAGATTATGGGTTCAAAGTTTGGGTACGGTTTGGGAAGGTGTTAGGCACCCAAGACCGCCCGGCTTATAGGCCGGCTTCCATTATGTGTTGCTAGGCCATATTTAATTAAAGAGTTTATTAAGAGAGCCTTAATCCTTAACCTAAATATACCTTATGCACTTAAGGAAATAGCCCACACAACATATTAAAACATATCACAATATAAAAGAAACAAATTGAAAGTTCAAATAGTGTAAAAACACCATTGAACGTTTAAACCCCCAATTTACAAATTACCAATTCAAGCTTTATATCAAACAATTAATGTGCGAAACATGAACAAAAGCTTAATACAGAATTGGTAAACAATCTAAGCCAATTAAAATCACATCCACAACAGAAAATAAAAGGCAAAGATAAAGGGAAGAGAGATGCAAACACAAGGACAACACACGATGTGTTTTCGAAGAGGAAACCAAAGCCCTCGGTGTAAAACCTCTCCGCCGCCCCCCAAGTGGTCAATAATCCACTAGAAAATGTAGTTGAGATACATGAACAGCAATAAACCCTCCAAGCCTAATGTACCCGATGTACCTAAGCCCTCCAAGCTTCTTGCTCCAACGAGGTTGCGCCGAACCTTTTTCTTTTCTAGCATACCGGATTCCGCTATAATCCATAGCATCCGCCATCCTTGGCATCTTCCAATGCTTCCCAAAGCTCCAAAAACACTTAACACTCTAAATAGGTGTGGGTAGTGTTTGGATAGAAATCTCCTCTCAATAGTTATGACAATGAGAGAGGGAATGAGAAGAGACTACAAAGATTTCTCTCTAAAAATGAGTAGCTCTCTCTAATTAGGTGGGTGTTTTGAAGAAACCTCTCTTAGGGTTTTTCTTTCTGAATAGCCACCTATATTTTGTGGGAATGAGGGGTATTTATACTGGTGTGAGAATGGAATGCGAAGAGTCAGTTTTTCCAAAACAGGGTTGGCTGGCGACTTGACCTCGCGACTTGACTAAGTCGCGAGTTCAAGCTGCGAGCTAACTTAATGGCCAGTCTGGATTTTTGTCCTGTAGTGCTCCAGGTGGCATGACTGTTCAGCTCCCCTGCATGCTCTATGCGTGCGCACCTTTTGGCGGCTTGCAAGCCGCGAGCCTCCCGCGAGTCTCTGCTTCACTGCACAGTCTTGAGCATTTCTTCACACTCTCTCACACACTACCCTTACATGATTCCCACCTAAATACAGGGTTTCTAAGTGCTGTATTACAAGCAAATATGTCACGGAATAAAGCCAACACATGGTTGATTAAATTCAACCTTACAATCTCCCTCTTTGGCTATTCCGTGACAAAAACAACCTAAAACAGACTCTAGACTTAAACGTGAGTTTGGGAACAATGGCAAAACTCACTCACACCTAAATCTAGAAACTGTGAAGCTCTTGAATCATATGAACATGAATCTCCTGAAACACAACAATACACTATGATCATTGTATGCAGAAAAGCATGAAATGCATATAAAGCAGGCATGATGTGATTAAGCAAAGATGGAGTTAAGAAACAAACCATGGCTTGATCAAACAAGCAATCACTACAAGGTAATGACCACAATGCTCATTCACACTTGGAATGAACACTTGAACATATAAGCTAACAAGAACAATGCAAGTTACTTGTATGCTTAACACTCAACCAATGCATAATACACTAAGTATATGCATCTAGGAACAATCCTACAAGGGCACAAGAGTGACAATACTTAACAAGAAAATGCATGACATTTAGTTAGAAGTACTGATTTAACAAAGCATAAAGGCTGCATAATGCATGGTACAAACCATAAAGCCTACAGAAACCCTAAAAGCTTACAAAAGCGACATGGGTACAAAGCACAAAATACTGAATATAAACTTAAACAATATAAACTAAAAGTGCTTAAAGTTTCTCCCCTTCAAAGTGATGAGAAGCTGTGATGTACTTGGAACATATATACTTGTAACCTGAAACACTTGCATAAAACACATTAGACCTTCAAGGTAAAGCAAGTAATAAAAGAACAAATATAATGTAACAAGTAAATTACGATCAAGTAAACATGATGAGAAACATGTGAACAACTTGATCATACACCAAAATAGTTATATAGAAATGACTACAATGATCACATAGCAAAGCAAATGATCATCCGAACATGCATTCAATGAAGCACAATAGCATAGGGATATATGCATGTCCAAAACACAAACATGATGCAATGAAAACAACGAAGCATAACTCAAAACACCATAAAGCCAACAAGAAGGCAAACAAAACAAAGTTTTCTAATTAACACAATGTCTTCTCCCCCTTGGTATAAGCATCTCCCCTATAGAATATCTCTCCCCCTACAAATGTGCATGAGAAATAGAATTTCTCCCCTTAAAGATGTGCACAAGAGTCAAAACAAGAGTCATATAGAAATGACAAAACACTCCGGTATACTCTCTAGAGTATACTCTCCCCCTTTTTGTCAGGAATAGACAAAAGGTCAAAAAGAAACAAGGGCAAGAGATAAAGGTACAAACAATGCTAATGATGCATGAGGGGTGCGAGATGAATGAGAAAATGAAGCTCAAACCTAAGACAATATAAAATGCTACAGAGTATAAGGTAGACATGACATGCTAGGATGAAGAAGCAAGATATAGACTAATGCATGACAAGGGTAGCAAAGGTGTGTGCAAGAGGTGGCTAAGTGCAATGCATGACCAATGCATGAAAAATGCACATGTGAGACAAGGTGTGTTAAATACACAACCAATGAACCAAACATGTTTCTGATGAGGAAACATGAGAAACCCCAAAGTTTGGTACTCATCGGAGTCCAAACAAGCGAGAAAATGTCTAAGAGGCATTTTATTAAACACCTAGCATGCACACTATGAACAATAATGTAAAACAATGCATGAACAACATGAAATCCACCCTTAATACATGTTCTTTCTGCCACAAGGGGCCAACATCCAATGCAAATCAGCAGAAGAAACCAATCCCATGAAGAAATTTGACAAAAAATTAAGTTTTCCCAACCCCTATAATAAAAATCCCAACCAAGAGCACAAAACTCTCCAAAACATAATCTAAGGATCAAAATTAATGAAAAGAGTTTATAATTACCTTAGAGATGTTAATGGAATGAAAAACCATTCAAATTGATTAGGTTTTGATGTAAAAATAGTGAAATAGGGGTTTAAAAGAGGATGGGAGAGGTTTAAAACAGGTTTCCCACAAAAAGCCATTTAAAAAGCGATTTTTGGGCGTTTCGCGACTGGGCGAGTTGCAAGGTTTAGTCGCGAAAATTTTTGCGAGTCACGAGTGAGTCGCGAGCAAGCCGCGAGTGAGTCGCCAAAAGCTTCTGGATGAACTCGCGACTAGCTAGTCGCCAGCTGAGCCGCGAAAAACTCTGACACCTGTTTTTTCAATACAGAACATGTTTAAACAATGAAAAACAAAGTAAACACTAAACATAAACACAAAGAGTGATAAAAATCACTTCCAAAAACATATAAAATGATCAAAAATCTTATTGGATTGAACCATATATGATAGAGCACACACACATCACATTTAGACAAGTACAATCTAACAAATGAATAAGACATTCATTGAACATTAGGCATGTGTGTTGTGTGTGTGTGTGTATCAAATGTGGAATAGTCCTTAGTCTAGAGTAAAGTTTGAATGATCAATTCAATCAAGTCATACACAACTAGTACTAAGTCAAGTGGTCTATCTCAATTATAGAAATGAACATATATGACCTTCCACAAGAAAATGATTACTTACGATAAAGCTTTTCATTTGGCTTCTTTACAATTCATAACATTTGATCATTTTGAATCAAAACATCTCATTTTGATATCGATGCCTGAAATTTGTGATATTTCAATTTGATGAACAAGCCTTTGGCTTTTTGGGCATCATACATTTTCATATAAGTCGCTTTTCCTTTTTCCTAGTCGAATACTAGTATGTGCGACGGCTTTTGCAGCTCATTATCTCTTTTTATTTTGAGATTTACATTTATTGAGCTCTTTAAGTAATAAAAATAAAAGAGTGGGAGGAGATATAAGCACAAGTCTACGCATGTATCAAAACCAACATGACTATTGACTAATCATTCATGACAAGCTTGAAGATCAATTTACAACAATCACACAAAGATGTCAAGATTTTTCCCACAAAGAAATAAGTGCATAAAGAACACGCTAAGCTCGTAAATGCACAAAGTCATTTGTACAAAAGTACAAGGCCAAATTCACATGTGATATGTGCTCAAACATATGCGATCAAACTTTTTGAATTTTTCACTTTTTATGTGGTTTTGGATTTTTTTACTCACACAAATCTGAAATATAAAAGTAAGATAAAAAACAAAACAATGCATACAAATAAATGCAAGATGCACAAAATGCATGAAGATATGACATTTAATGCATAAAGGGTCTTACAAAGATTGAAAGAATTAAATCAAGGACCAAAAGAGCAAAAGCTTAACCATAGGAACCCTTCCTCATCCAAACGGAATGATTGTTTAGAATGAGTGTCTCATGGGAAGTGAGACGAGGGTTGGAAGAATGAAAACTGGAGATGCACATAGACAAGGACGTAAGAGCATTAACCACTTTCTTCAACAACTTACCATTTTCCATCCAATCCGGTTTAGCTTTCAAAACACAACTTCCAAAAAGCTCAAGTTTCTCTTTTCTTTTGATTCTCTTAAGAGCTTGAAACTTAGAGTAATGAGGTCTTAGATGACCAAAGGCACCACAATGGTGACAAACAATATATTTAGGTCCATTAGGCTTTTTGGGAAGGGGTCTAACAACAAAGATTTGTTCTCTTTTTAACTTGGGGCATTGGGGTCTTATGTGACCGATCACACCGCAATGGTGGCAAGTAGGAACAAACTTAGATCCACTCAATTCCCTAGATTAGGACCTAAACAGAGGCTTAGGCTTAAGAGCCTTTCTCTCCACTTTTTGATTTCTTTTGTGTGGAGGAATGTACACCGATTTGTCCTTTGAGGTAGAACACACAATAGGCACAAAATCGGGTACCACAACATGATTGCAACACATATTTTCTTCCATTTTAGCAACAGGTTCAGCAATCAAACACTTGGCATGCATCTTAAGAGATTCATTTTCAGATTTAAGATCATCAACAAGTTTGTTAGACAAAACAAGTTTAGCATCCAAGTCCTTATTTAAACATTCAAACTCTTTCAACTTTTCAAGAGAAATTTCAGCAAGATTCTTATATTTCTCAACCAATTTGTTGGATTCATTGAGTTTAGCAATCAAATCATCCTTTTCACAAACTAACTTGCTTAAATTCTTTTGAAACTTCTTAGCTCCTTTCTTCAAGAGTTTGTCAACAACACCCATAGATTCAAGTAACATGTCATCACAATTCTGAGGATGAACACTCATAGAGGCATTTTCACAAACACATGGCATGTTACAATCAACAATATCCATAGAAGCATACAAAGTATTATCCATGGCAAAACACACAAGGGGTCAAGGATCACACTTAGGTAATAAAACCAAAACAAGTGTACCCGCTCTGATACCAATTGAAAGTTCAAATAGTGTAAAAACACCCTTGAACGTTTAGACCCCCAATTTACAAATTACCAATTCAAGCTTTATATCAAATAATTAATGTGCGGAACATGAACAAAAGCTTAATACAGAATTGGTAAACAATCTAAGCCAATTAAAATCACATCCACAGCAGAAAATAAAATGCAAAGATAAAGGGAAGAGAGATGCAAACACAAGGACAATACACGATGTGTTATTGAAGAGGAAACCGAAGCCCTCGGCCTAAAACCTCTCCGCCACCCTCCAAGCGGTCAATAATCCACTAGAAAATGTAGTTAGGATACATGAACAGCAATAGACCCTCCAAGCCTAATCTACCCGATGTACCTAAGCCCTCCAAGCTTCTTGCTCCAACGAGGTTGCGCCGAACCTTTTTCTTTTCTAGCTTACTGGATTCCGCTATAATCCATAGCATCCGCCATCCTTAGCATCTTCCAATGCTTCCCAAAGCTCCAAAACACTCAACACTCTAAATGGGTGTGGGTAGTGTTTGGATAGAAATCTCCTCTCAATAGTTATGACAATGAGAGAGGGAATGAGAAGAGACTACAAAGATTTCTCTCTAAGAATGAGTAGCTCTCTCTAATTGGGTGGGTGTTTTGAAGAAACCTCTTTTAGGGTTTTTCTTTCTAAATAGCCACCCATATTTTGTGGGAATGAGGGGTATTTATACTGGTGTGAAAATGGAATGCGAAGAGTCAGTTTTTCCAAAACAGGGTTGGCTGGCGACTTGACCTCGCGACTTGACTGAGTCGCGAGTTCAAGCCGCGAGCTAACTTAATGGCTAGTCTGGATTTTTATCCTATGGTGCTCTAGGTGGCATGACTGTTCAACTCCCCTGCATGCTCTGTGTGTGTGCAACTTTTGGCGGCTTGCAAGCCGCGAGCCTCCCGCGAGATCCAGCCGCGAGTCCCTGCTTCACTGCACAGTCTTGAGCATTTCTTCACACTTTCTCACACACTACCCTTACATGATTCCCACCTAAATACAGGGTTTCTAAGTGCTGTATTACAAGCAAATATGTCACGGAATAAAGCCAACACATGGTTGATTAAATTCAACCTTACACAAATAAAACACAATCAAACATATTAATTAAAAAAAAAAAAGGTAACAATTAAATCATACACATAAGGAAAGATTATAAAATAAAAAGACTCAAACAAAAATGGTAAATAATTAAACATAAATAATTAACAACAGAGTCAAATAGAATCAAATAACATGTGAAAAATGATTAAATACATAAAAATAAGATTTTTGCCCTAATTTGTGTTCAAGGTGCGCACGCATAGTTGAACCATGCGCACGTATACTCGATGGATGCATTCGCATCCTTTAACACAGATCCGAAAAAATTACATTTTTAGAAATTAATCAAACAAAGATATAACATTTGAGATCAACAAGCATGTTAGAACCCTAAAAACTAAACTAACATAAAGAAAATAAAACAAACATCCATATAAACAAATAATCATAAAACAAAATCAAGTAAATATACTAAACAAACATAACATAAATAAACATGTTAAACTTAAGAGGAATCATGTAAGATTGAATTAAAGAAACAAAAGGGAACAAAAACAAATATAACTAAGCCACGGTCATATAAATAAACATAAAAGATCATAAAATCAACTAAAACAAGTTAGAACATTTAATATAATATTAAACAAAAAAACATGTGAATCTTACGTAGCAAAGTGAGAAATCATGGGAAAGAGACTCACCTTGCTTCAGTGCCTACAACACAAAGATTATTTTGAGAGGACAAGAATAATCAAAGAACATGACAATGGATAGTAATCACAACTTAGAAACAAAAGGTTTTGAAAAGGGTTTTAGAAGCAATTTGGAAAACAAACTTTCTACCTTAGAACTAACTAAACAGAGCTTTTTTTTTCTTTGTAAAAAACATGCTTAGGTGCTGTGTTAGGGTTTTGAAAAGAGAAAATAGTGTTTTAGAGAAGATGGAAAATAACTCTCTTTAGCTAGGGTTTTGATTGGAGATATAAGACGAGTATTTATAAGTTAAAATTAGGGTTTTCGGGGCTTTTTAATGGTCTTTGGACGTTCCCAAAGGTCTAAGGGCCGTTCCACCTCAAAGAATTATGTTTTAGGCCCTTAAAAATGAAGTTCCACGGCCTAGAAAATCGGCTTGCATACACATCTTTCGAGGGTGCACACGCACCCTTGATTCATGCGTACGCATGCCCTAATTCCTGACAGTTTTGATTTTCCAATTCCAAATGGTCATAACATACTCAATATGAATCCAAATTAGAAAAAAAAAAAAAAATTGTATTCAAAAGGAATCTCAGGATGTCTACTTTCCAATGAAACTAACTTCACTCAAAAATTCGTTGTGAATCAAAAGTTATGGTCAAAACAATAAGCAAAGGTCATTTTCCAAAATCGTTTTCAACGCGATTTAAGCACTTTTGAGTTTTGATTACTTCCAAACTATTATGAACTCTTTAAATACCCTTAGTTGACATATGTCAAGCTCATCATTGGTGTTGGGGATCAAAATTTATTAATAGGTACAAAATGAGGTGTCTACAATGAGTACAATTTAGCTATGTCTGGTAAATGAGATTATGTATGATGTCATGGATAAGGTATCAACTGCTGCTCTATGGTTGAAGTTGGAGAGCCGGTATTTGTCCAAGTCTCTCACAAATAAATTAAATCTTAAGTGGAAACTTTATGGGCTTAAGATGGTAGAGGGTGCAGATTTACCTCAGCACATCAACACATTCAACTAAGTTATTAGTGATATAAAATTCGATGATGAAGATAAGATGCTCTTGACCTCACTCCCAGCTTCTTATCAACACTTGGTTTCAACCCTATGTAATGGAAGGAGACTCTAGAATTTAAAGAGATCTCAAGAGCCTTGATGGATCACCACTATTGAAAACAGAATTCAGGTGAGAGTTTTAGGGAAGGGCTCATGGTAAAGGGTAATCAAAATTGTGGAAGGGAGAAAGACAAGGATAATGGTTCTGCTAGTAGAAATAGTAGATCCAAATCCAAGAGTAAGATAGTGAAGTGTTATAAATGCCAAAAGAAGGGACATAGATTGATAGGCCAAGAATGTATTAACCCCTTTCGGTAAATTAATCAATTAATTATCCAAGTGAATTAATTAGATTCAATTACATGCAATGAGCATGGTAGCACAAACAAATCACCAACTAAGTTAAATGCAGTGGAAAATAAATTTGACACAGGTAATTTGTTTACGAATGGGGAAAACCACGGAGGCAAAACCCCATTGGGTGAATTTAAGGTCACCACTCCTAAGAATTTACTATTATCAAAACAAGCGGTTACAAGTAAAAAGAATCTCAGTACCTAATACCAACCTACAGTTGAACCTTTACCCCAATACCTAATTGGACTTGTGATGTAGCTGCAATCTCTCCTTTCAATGCACGAATCCCAGTACATAACTAACCAATGATGCATGAACCCTAATACGTGACTAACACACCATCTTAAGGAAGATGTTGGCTGCAAATTTCTTCAATTCATCCAACAATGAAGATCAAGAAGCTTCTTGGTTATAAAACCCTGGCCGTAAAGATGCAGTAGCTTCTAGATATAATATGATGAACTAGGGAAAATTTTTCTCTAGTCACAATATGCGTGTATTATCACTTTGCATCACTTAAGACGGCCCTTAAAATAATCTTTATATATGTCTAGAGTTGTGAGAAAAGAAACCCTACACAAATACTCATGGATATGCGTGAAATCAGATCTAGAAATTCTAATTTTGTAATTCTCAACAAATACAACTTCTGTCAAGCTTTAACATTAATCCTCGATAGATATGATTCTATCAAGACATCTGTCAAGCTTTAATGAACAACACTTCTTCACTTGTTTCCTGGTCAGACTTGCATAACTTCAATACTAAACTTGAACACTTGTTTCTTGAAGTACTAAACTCATCCTAAATCTACCAAATTACAAGTAAAGTGTGTTTTGTCAAAAGATTAGCCAATTACATCAAATGTGTCCTTAACATAGATTTTAATAAATTGTACTCACTGTAGACACCTCATTTTGTGGAAAAGAGGTGGCAATGCCACAAAAAGGTGTGGATTGCACACGGAGGTACAAACAGTCCCAAGCATAGAAGGGTTACAAGTCTTCCTAGTTCAACCCTCGAATACCTGGATGGATCCAATCCTTTCTTATATCATAGACAAATAGCTTCCATCAGACCCATCCGAAGCAAAGAAGATCAAGATTAGATCAGCAAGATTCACTGTCGTGAACAACAAACTTTATAAAAGGGGATTTTCACTACCCTATTTAAAGTGTTTGAGTTTAAAGGAGGCAGTGTACGTATTGCAAGAAATACATGAAGGTATATGTGGAAACCATTTAGGGCCCTGATCTTTAGTTGGAAAGGCAATCCAAGCAAGCTATTTTTGGCCGACCATGCAAAAAGATGCAGTCGAACTCGTCCAGAGATGTGACAAATGTCAACGGTTTGGGAATGCACAGCATATTTCAGGGGAGTTAATGATGAGCATTTCTTCCCCTTGGCCATTTTTAACCTGGGGGATTGATATCGTTGACCCTCTACCACAAGGTAAGAAGCAAGTTAAGTTTTTACTTGTTGCTATTGACTACTTCACAAAATGGATCGAAGCATAATCTTTAGTAGTAATAAGGGAGAACAAGATACAACACTTCATCTGGAAGAACATCGTCCGTAGGTTTGAAATCCCAAGGGTGATCATTTCTAACAATGGGTGACAATTTGATAACCAAAAGTTCAGAGAATTTTGTATAGAGCTAGGAATATAAAAAAAACCATTACTCATCGCCTAGGCATCCACAGGCGAACGGTTAAACAGAGGTTACAAATCGTACTTTGCTCAAAATCATCAAAGCTCAACTTGAGGGGGCAAAGGGTGCAAGGCTAGAAGAGTTACCAGGTGTTTTATGGGCTTATTGGACGACTACAAGAACACCAACAGGAGAGACGCCATTTAAGCTAGTCTTTGGTATAGAAGCAATAATTCCTATCTAAGTAGGGCTATCAAGCCCTAAACAAGCTCATTATGACGAGAATCTCAACAACGAAGAACTGAAGCTCAATCTGGATTGTTTGTCTAAAGTCAGAGATGATGCAACTCAAAGAATGGCTCAAAACCAAAAAAAGATGTCAAAGTAGCACAACCAAAGGGTGAAGCTTAGGAGGTTTAATCTTGATGATATAATTCTGCGAAAAGTTTCACAAGTCACCAAGGATCCAACCCAAGGAAAGTTAGGCCTTAATTGGGAAGGCCTATATAAAGTTATCCGCTATTTGAGAAGAGGGAGTTACTACCCAAAAGACCTTGACGGCAACCCATTGCCTCGTCCTTGGAATGTGGAGCTCCTCAAGAAATATCAGTAGAAACTATTGATGCCAATAAATTCCTCCCGTAGGAATACCTTGTCTAACGTATCATCAGATAAGCGAGATTTTACTTTTGTTGCAAATGCTTTTCATTTTGTATTTTCTTTTTTGTTAAGTTGTTTCCCCTGTAATCGCCTCGTAAACAGGGTGAATAAAACAATAAGGCATCCCAAGCCATTTTTTCAAGACCTGATCTTTGATACATGCATCCAAAACAGTACAAACTCTAGTAGTAAAGTTGTTGACTAGCCCATGAAAATTTCTAAGGAAATTGTTGTTAATGAAAAAACTCTATTGACAAGCTTAAAAATAGCAAAAATTTTTTAAGGGAAAATTATCAATGGTAAAAACTCTATTGACGAGTTTAAATCCTAAGTTTCTAAGGAAGTAATTGCCA